>NW_027362766.1:16473339-17018339 GCF_046119375.1 Phyllobates terribilis
TATGTCACATGTCCTTGCCCTATAAGACCAAGCCATTTTCCCCGTCGCCACCATTTTCTCACTGCTGCAGCTGCGTGTTAGACGGCACCGCTGTTGCTGTGTGCGCTATACCTTGTTAATTTCAAGCCAATTTTCGCACAAATATACAGATAGCTTGGGAGTAGGGAATAGTTGTGATTGCAGTCCTTTTAAGGACTAGGTTACAGCATTTCCTACGACTTTTATCAGGCAGGTCTGTGCTCTTAAATAGATAGATTGTGGGAGTAAAGACTAATTGTAATTGGAGTCCTTTTCAGGACTAGGTTACATCAGTTCCTATCAGTTTTTGCCAGGCAGGTCTGTGCCAGTGCTGTGCAAGTTTTTTTCACAGCATTTGGCTGAATCTAGCAAAGCTAATCCTTTTTGGCCTATTGCAGAGTGTGTTAGTCAGTGGAGTAGCCTATCTGTGTTGCAAGATATACCACCTGTGTATAGAATACCAATTTTTTTACTGCACCTAGTGAAGTAAAATCTTTTGGGCATAGCATCATTCTATTAGTCCATCTATACTGACCTCCATCAGGTTGCAAACTGAATATAATTTTTTTCTGCATCTAGCTCTGAAAAAATATTTGGGCTTCTAGCAGTGTGTGGGACTTGGTCTATTAGTCCATCTATACTGACCTCCATCAGGTTGCAAATTAAAAATAATTTTTTTCTTCATTTAGCTCTGAAAAAATATTTGGGCTTCTAGCAGTGTGTGGGACTTGTTCTATTAGTCCTTCTATACTGACCTCCAGCAGGTTGCAAATTGAATATAATTTTTTTCTGCATCTAGCTCTGAAAAAATATTTGGGCTTCTAGCGGTGTGTGGGACTTGGTCTATTAGTCCATCTATACTGACCTCCATCAGGTTGCAAATTAAAAATAATTTTTTTCTGCATCTAGCTCTGAAAAAATATTTGGGCTTCTAGCAGTGTGTGGGACTTGGTCTATTAGTCCATCTATACTGACCTCCATCAGGTTGCAAATTAAACATAATTTTTTTCTTCATTTATCTCTGAAAAAATATTTGGGCTTCTAGCAGCGTGTGGGACTTGTTCTATTAGTCCATCTATACTGACCTCCATCAGGTTGCAAATTAAAAATAATTTTTTTCTGCATCTAGCTCTGAAAAAATATTTGGGCTTCTAGCAGTGTGTGGGACTTGGTCTATTAGTCCATCTATACTGACCTCCATCAGGTTGCAAATTAAAAATAATTTTTTTCTTCATTTATCTCTGAAAAAATATTTGGGCTTCTAGCAGCGTGTGGGACTTGTTCTATTAGTCCATCTATACTGACCTCCATCAGGTTGCAAATTAAAAATAATTTTTTTCTGCATCTAGCTCTGAAAAAATATTTGGGCTTCTAGCGGTGTGTGGGACTTGGTCTATTAGTCCATCTATACTGACCTCCATCAGGTTGCAAATTAAAAATAATTTTTTTCTGCATCTAGCTCTGAAAAAATATTTGGGCTTCTAGCAGTGTGTGGGACTTGGTCTATTAGTCCATCTATACTGACCTCCATCAGGTTGCAAATTAAAAATAATTTTTTTCTTCATTTAGCTCTGAAAAAATATTTGGGCTTCTAGCAGTGTGTGGGACTTGTTCTATTAGTCCTTCTATACTGACGTCCAGCAGGTTGCAAATTGAATATAATTTTTTTCTGCATCTAGCTCTGAAAAAATATTTGGGCTTCTAGCGGTGTGTGGGACTTGGTCTATTAGTCCATCTATACTGACCTCCATCAGGTTGCAAATTAAAAATAATTTTTTTCTGCATCTAGCTCTGAAAAAATATTTGGGCTTCTAGCAGTGTGTGGGACTTGGTCTATTAGTCCTTCTATACTGACCTCCAGCAGGTTGCAAATTGAATATAATTTTTTTCTGCATCTAGCTCTGAAAAAATATTTGGGCTTCTAGCGGTGTGTGGGACTTGGTCTATTAGTCCATCTATACTGACCTCCATCAGGTTGCAAATTAAAAATTATTTTTTTCTGCATCTAGCTCTGAAAAAATATTTGGGCTTCTAGCGGTGTGTGGGACTTGGTCTATTAGTCCATCTATACTGACCTCCATCAGGTTGCAAATTAAAAAAAAATTTTTTCTTCATTTAGCTCTGAAAAAATATTTGGGCTTCTAGCAATGTGTGGAACTTGTTCTATTAGTCCTTCTATACTGACCTCCAGCAGGTTGCAAATTGAATATAATTTTTTTCTGCATCTAGCTCTGAAAAAATATTTGGGCTTCTAGCGGTGTGTGGGACTTGGTCTATTAGTCCATCTATACTGACCTCCATCAGGTTGCAAATTAAAAATAATTTTTTTCTGCATCTAGCTCTGAAAAAATATTTGGGCTTCTAGCAGTGTGTGGGACTTGGTCTATTAGTCCATCTATACTGACCTCCATCAGGTTGCAAATTAAAAATAATTTTTTTCTGCATCTAGCTCTGAAAAAATATTTGGGCTTCTAGCAGTGTGTGGGACTTGGTCTATTAGTCCATCTATACTGACCTCCATCAGGTTGCAAATTGAATAAAAAAATTTTCTGCATCTAGCTCTGAAAAAATATTTGGGCTTCTAGCGGTGTGTGGGACTTGGTCTATTAGTCCATCTATACTGACCTCCATCAGGTTGCAAATTAAAAATATTTTTTTTCTGCATCTAGCTCTGAAAAAATATTTGGGCTTCTAGCAGTGTGTGGGACTTGGTCTATTAGTCCATCTATACTGACCTCCATCAGGTTGCAAATTAAAAATAATTTTTTTCTTCATTTAGCTCTGAAAAAATATTTGGGCTTCTAGCAGTGTGTGGGACTTGTTCTATTAGTCCTTCTATACTGACGTCCAGCAGGTTGCAAATTGAATATAATTTTTTTCTGCATCTAGCTCTGAAAAAATATTTGGGCTTCTAGCGGTGTGTGGGACTTGGTCTATTAGTCCATCTATACTGACCTCCATCAGGTTGCAAATTAAAAATAATTTTTTTCTGCATCTAGCTCTGAAAAAATATTTGGGCTTCTAGCAGTGTGTGGGACTTGGTCTATTAGTCCTTCTATACTGACCTCCAGCAGGTTGCAAATTGAATATAATTTTTTTCTGCATCTAGCTCTGAAAAAATATTTGGGCTTCTAGCGGTGTGTGGGACTTGGTCTATTAGTCCATCTATACTGACCTCCATCAGGTTGCAAATTAAAAATTATTTTTTTCTGCATCTAGCTCTGAAAAAATATTTGGGCTTCTAGCGGTGTGTGGGACTTGGTCTATTAGTCCATCTATACTGACCTCCATCAGGTTGCAAATTAAAAAAAAATTTTTTCTTCATTTAGCTCTGAAAAAATATTTGGGCTTCTAGCAGTGTGTGGGACTTGTTCTATTAGTCCTTCTATACTGACCTCCAGCAGGTTGCAAATTGAATATAATTTTTTTCTGCATCTAGCTCTGAAAAAATATTTGGGCTTCTAGCGGTGTGTGGGACTTGGTCTATTAGTCCATCTATACTGACCTCCATCAGGTTGCAAATTAAAAATAATTTTTTTCTGCATCTAGCTCTGAAAAAATATTTGGGCTTCTAGCAGTGTGTGGGACTTGGTCTATTAGTCCATCTATACTGACCTCCATCAGGTTGCAAATTAAAAATAATTTTTTTCTGCATCTGGCTCTGAAAAAATATTTGGGCTTCTAGCAGTGTGTGGGACTTGGTCTATTAGTCCATCTATACTGACCTCCATCAGGTTGCAAATTGAATAAAAAAATTTTCTGCATCTAGCTCTGAAAAAATATTTGGGCTTCTAGCGGTGTGTGGGACTTGGTCTATTAGTCCATCTATACTGACCTCCATCAGGTTGCAAATTGAATATAATTTTTTTCTGCATCTAACCCAGCCAATAGTTTTGGCCTAATACCACAGTTTGGCCACTCAGCTCTGCTCGGTTACCATCCATTGTTTTTTTGTGCAAACAACTCCAGAGTTGTGAATTAGTTAACCACCAAAATGAGTGGAAAAAGGCCTGCTGCTGGTGGAAAGGGGAATAGGCGTATTGGGAAGGGGAAAAAAGGTTGTGTCCGTGGGGTAGGTGCAGAAGAAAGACCATCTTCCAGCCAAACTAAAATGTCTACTTCTTTTAGCGGACAATGTGATAAGATCCCTTTCTTACGGCCACGCCAATCGCTACAAATTCCAGATGAGGCACAAAAACAGCAGGTGCTTCAACGGATATCAAGTGCTCCTTTAAGTGGGCTCTCCTCCACATCAACTTCAACATCACAAATACTCCAGTCCTCAAAGGTGTCACCCAAATCGCACTTGCTTCCTCACAGCTCCCAAATCTCCAGCTGCCCGTCTGAGTATGAGGTTGAACAGATGGTTGAGTCTGCAGAGCTGTTTACTCGTACTATAGCCTGGGAATCAGAGGTCGACTCCAGCGCTTCTGTGAATCCAGACGAGGAAATGATCTGCACTGATGCCCAGAATCTTTATGAGTCGGATCCAGGACCAGACGCAGAAGGTTCTGACCATAATGTAGACCCTCATTCCCAAACTGTAACTCCTGTTGGTGGAGACAATGAGGAAGACGATGATAAGACTCAAATACCTGATTGGAGCGACAACTTTAGTTTTTTGTCAGGGCAGGAACAGGTTGGCTCTGAGGACGACGGGTGTGATAACGCACAGGGTGATGATGATGAGGTCGGAGATCCCACTTACTGTCAACCCACAGTCAGCCAAGAGATGAGGTCAGCAGAGGAGGTGGAGGAAGATGCTAGTGACGACGAGGTCAGGTTGCGCCTTCCTGGACAGAGACGTAGTACTGGAAGCACGTCAACAACTGCATCCTCAAACACAACTCTGCCTCTCACCACAAGTCGTGGTGGCTCTTCAGGTCGCATGGGTGCTAAGCCTTGCATAGCCTGGGCATTTTTTCAGATCGATAAAGATGACCCAACTCGTGTTATCTGTAACATTTGTCAGCAAAAGCTAAGTAGAGGCCAAAAAATACATAGTTTGAGTACTTCATGCATGAACCGGCACATGGACATGAAGCATAAGTTGCAGTGGGAAGCTCAGTGTGCTACAATGCGGTCTAGCCGGCCGGGCCAACCACCGTCTGCCATATCTTGTGCATCCGCGGCCTCTTCATCCTCTGTGACTGGGGGGACAGCAGTCACACCTGTTTTGGGGCGCAGACCTGCCACCTCTTTACCCGCAACAGCCAGCGTGATTGGCAGGTCATCATTTTCTTTGGAGGTGGTAACACCAGCTGGTCTTGAGCGCTGTCCGACATCGATAGCACCACCTTTGGATCAAGGCAACCTAACATGTCCGCCTGCATCTTCCTCACAGACCGGCAGTTTGCCGGGGACACCCTTATCAACCCCGTCTAAGCACAATAGCCAGCCCTCGGTCCCTCAGATGTGGACAAGTAAAAGACCATTTCCTCCTAGCCATGAGAAAGCTAAGAGGTTGAATTTCACCATCTGCAAGCTCTTGGCTACAGAAATGCTGCCTTTCCGCCTGGTGGACACAGAGGATTTTCGAGACCTTATGTCCGTCGCAGTGCCCCAGTACCAGATGCCCAGTCGGCACTACTTCTCAAAGAAAGGTGTGCCTGCGCTCCACCAGCATGTCGCACACAACATCACCGCTTCTTTGAGAAACTCTGTGTGTGACAGGGTGCATTTCACCACAGACACTTGGACGAGTAGGCATGGACAGGGGCGTTACATGTCGCTGACTGGGCACTGGGTAACTATGGTGACAGCAGGACAAGGGGCTGCTGTCCAAGTCTTGCCGTCCCCACGAGTTGTGCGTCAATCCTCTTTATGTCATTTTTCCTCCACTGCTTCTGCCTCCTCAACCTCCTCTCGGTCTTCCACCTGCACCCAAAGCCTGTCTGGTCATGCCACAAGCTTTCTAACTGCGCAGAAGGGATCCTGCACACCTCCTTACTATGCTGGCAGTAGGGCTCAACGTCATCAGGCGGTTTTTACATTGAAATGTCTGGGAAATGTGAGTCACACAGCTGAGGAGTTGTGGTCAGCTCTGGAGAACCAATTTCATGAATGGTTGTCTCCACTGGACCTGAAACCAGGGAAGGCCGTGTGCGACAATGCTGCAAACCTGGGTGCGGCCCTTCGCCGGGGCAATGTCACACACGTGCCTTGTATGGCTCACGTGTTGAACCTGGTTGTCCAGCAATTTTTAGCCCACTATCCCAGACTAGATGGCCTTCTGCAGAGGGCACGGTCGCTGTGTGCTCACTTCCGCCGTTCGCATCCCGCAGCTCAGCGACTTACATCTCTGCAGAAGTCGTTGGGCCTGCCACTTCACCGGCTAAAATGCGATGTGCCTACCCGGTGGAATTCAACTCTGCACATGTTGCAGCGACTGTGGCAGCACCGACAAGCCCTGGTGCAATACGTTCTGACGTATAGCCTGGGCCAACGAGATTCAGAGGTGGGGCAAATCACGCTGGAGGAGTGGTCTCAGATCAGGGACCTATGCACCCTTCTGCACAGTTTTGAAATGGCGACGAAGATGTTTAGTGCTGACGATGCCATTATCAGCATGACTATTCCGGTGATTTACATGCTGGAGCACATGTTAAACAGAATTCGGAGTCAGGTGGTGGCACAAGTGGAGGTGGAGGAAGTAGAGGAGGAGGAGTTGTATGCGGAAGGGCTAACATCTGCAAGGTCCAGACGGTCGGCAGCACCAAGGCGGCAGGCATGTGAGGGTGGGGGAGATGGTTTTACCAGGGCGCATGGTAGCAGCCAAACTAGTGAGGAAGGTGCAGGAGCCCAGGAAGAAGTGGAGGACGAACTGATGGAAGACTCATCAGATGAGGGAGACCTTGATCACATTTATGTTGTGCGAGGTTGGGGGGAGAGGACAGAGGAAGGAAGCATGATTGTTACCTCGCCACCAACACAACAGGGACTTGGTGCTCCTGGATGCGCAACACAGATGAGTGCCTTCTTGCTGCACTACCTGCAACATGACCCTCGAATTGTGAGAATTAGAAATAATCCTGACTACTGGGTTGCCACACTGTTAGATCCCCGGTACAAAAGTAAATTTGCAGAAATTATTCCTGCCATAGAAAGGGATGCACGCATGCAGGAGTATCAGCAGAGACTGTTGCAGAATCTTACATGTGCTTTTCCACAAAATACCAGTGGTGCACGTAGTGAATCTCACAGTTCCAACTTGCCAACCGTGGGACCGTCAAGTGTTCAGCACTCAAACCGTAACAGAACCACAGTATCTGCTGGTAACATCAATTTTGCGGAATCATTTCACCACTTTTTTAGCCCATCCTTTGCAAGGCCACAGGAGACAAGAAGTCTGACACATAGTCAACGCCTAGAGACGATGGTACAGGAGTATCTCCAAGTAAACATTGAAGCCACGACTGTGTCACTGGACCCTTGCTCTTTTTGGGCTTCCAATCTGGATAAATGGCCGGAGCTAGCCACTTACGCCTTGGAGATCTTGTCATGCCCCGCAGCCAGCGTTCTGTCTGAACGTGTGTTCAGCGCTGCTGGTGGTGTGCTGACAGATAAGCGCACGCGGCTCTCCACTGATAATGTAGACAGACTCACGTTCATAAAGATGAACAAATCATGGATCCGAAATGACTTTTCTACCCCTGTGTCATCCTGGGGAGAGTAAAAGCTTGATGATTGGTTAAAATCACCCTACCAACCGTTTTAAGCTTTCAAATTACTAATCATGTTTATCTGTATCTTGACTGGAAAATAATTTGGGCTTTGTAGCAGTGTGCAGCACTGATCCTATTAGGCCATCTATAATAAGCTTCACCAGATTTAAAATTAAAAATAATTTTTAGCTGCATCTAGCCCGGAAAATAATTTTGGGGCTCCGAGATGCGCAAGACACATAAGTGCCTTCTTGCTGCACTACCTGCAGTATGACCCTCATATTGTCAGAATTCGAAGTAATCATGACTACTGGGTTGCCACACTCTTAGATCCCCCAAACTTTTCGATCAACCTTTTCATTTTAATAAAGACCAAAAAAATGGTCATTTTTGAAATTATAAGCATTAGCAGGTTGTTAGAAACTGAAATCAAACAGTTTTCAACTCAAAACTTTATTCTAGGTGATGTTACATTTTCACATAGGACCCCTTGTTCGAAAGGAGCTTCTGAACTCTCTCGTCCATTGAATTTGTCAGGTTTTGGATGGTTTCTGCTTCAATTGTTTTGCATGAGGACAGAATACCCTCCCAGAGCTGTTGCTTAGATGTGAACTGCCTCCCGCCATCATAGACACTCCTTTTAATGATGCTCCAAAGGTTCTGAATGGGGTAGAGGTCAGGGGAGCATGGGGGTCACACCATAAGTTTGTCCCCTTTTATGCCCATATCAGCCAGAGATGCAGATGTTTTATGTGCAGCATGAGATGGTGCATTATCATGCAGAAAAATGATCTTGCTGTGAAATACACGGTTCTTCTTCTTGAACCATGGCAGGAAGTGCTGTTTGAGAAAATCCACATACATTATGGAGTTCATCTTTAGCGCCTTCAGGGATCCTAAAGGGGCCGACAATCTCTCTCCCCATGATTCCAGCCCAAAACATTACTCCACCTCCTCCTTGTTGGCGCTGTAGCCGTGTTTTCGTGGGGTGTCCATCAACCAGCCATCCTCCACTCCATTCATCTGGACCATCGAGCGCTGCACGGCACTCATCCGTGAACAAAACAGTTTTGAAATCAGTCTTCATGTAATGTTTGGCCCACTGGAGCCGTTTCTGCTTGTGTGAAGTGGATAGAGGAGGTCGACAGGATGGCGTATGCACAGCTGCAAACCTCTGAAGGACCCTGCATCTTGTTGTTCGGGGGACGTTGGAGGCACAAGCAGCTTCAAAAACTTGTCTGCTGCTATGACAAGGCTTTTTTGCCGCTGCTCTTTCAACCTGACGTAATTGCCTGTAGGAAAGAGTCCTCAATTTGCCCTTATCAGCACGCACACGTGTGTACTGTGAATCAGCTACATACTTCTTGATTGCCAAGACACTTCATCCTGATCATCGCACAATGTTGATTGTAGTCATGCCTTGACCTAAACACTCCACAATTTGTTGCTTCTCAGCAGCCGACACATCCTTTTTCTTTCCCATTTTGGCAGAAAATGTAGGCTGCTTAATAATGTGAGAGAGCCTTCTTAAGTAGTCTTGCCTTTCATTGGACACACCTGCCAAACTAATTAGCACAGGTGTCTGCAATTGCTTACAGTGATATAAAGAGCCTCCGCATACACTGCCCTGAGGCTATACTCCTCCCGTGGGGAGTTATGCTACGCTCTGCTGCACCCACAACACCAGCCTTAGCGGTCTGCCCTGTAGCGGCGGTTCACTCTGACCGCAATCCACGGGTGGCGTAGTCGGACATTTAAACATCAAAACCACATAAATAGTTCCGCCACTGGTTTGACCGCCCTGAGCCACGGAACCGGATCGCCGCCACGAAGACTACAACCACCAGCATCCACCAAAAAGGGTCCGGCTCCGGGTGTCCCAAGGCCCAGGGGGTGCGTCAGAACATTTTCATCACCTTTCACAATCACCAATGGGACAAGGCAGGGATGTCCTCTGTCCCCTCTCTTATACATCCTAGTGACGGAGCACCTGCTCTCATCAATTCGCCATAACCCCAATATTAGGTGGATTGAGGTGGGAGGCACCGAGTACAAGTGCTCTCTATTTGCTGATGATGTCCTAGTATATATCACTCAATAACATATATCCATCCCTGCTGTTATGGCTGAAATAGATCACTTTGTTACATGGTAAAATTTTAAAATCAATGCAGCGAAGTCTGAGGCCCTCGATGTCTCCCTCCCTAAATCCATATAGGATTCCATCCAGTCCAACTTTCCCTTTGCCTGGCCCTCACAGGGTATCAAATACTTAGGAATTCCTATTCCTAGAGACCTCTCCCATCTATGTTATCTTAATTTTGGGCCCTTTATTGAACAACTACATACAGACCACGGTTGGCAAGTTAGAACTGTAAGATTCACTACGTGAACCGCTGGTGTTTTGTGGAAAAGCACATGTAATTGCAAATTATTATGCAAAAAGTGTTTAGGAGTGATAAGGGAAGAATTTGTTTGTTTGTCAGTTAAACTCATTGATGGTGATGTGTGTCAGGGCTCTTTATATCACTGTAAGCAATTGCAGACACCTGTGCTAATTAGTTTGGCAGGTGTGTCCAATGAAAGGCAAGACTACTTAAGAAGGCTCTCTCACATTATTAAGCAGCCTACATTTTCTGCCAAAATGGGAAAGAAAAAGGATGTGTCGGCTGCTGAGAAGCAACAAATTGTGGAGTGTTTAGGTCAAGGCATGACTACAATCAACATTGTGCGATGATCAGGATGAAGTGTCTTGGCAATCAAGAAGTATGTAGCTGATTCACAGTACACACGTGTGCGTGCTGATAAGGGCAAATTGAGGACTCTTTCCTACAGGCAATTACGTCAGGTTGAAAGAGCAGCGGCAAAAAAGCCTTGTCATAGCAGCAGACAAGTTTTTGAAGCTGCTTGTGCCTCCAACGTCCCCCGAACAACAAGATGCAGGGTCCTTCAGAGGTTTGCAGCTGTGCATACGCCATCCTGTCGACCTCCTCTATCCACTTCACACAAGCAGAAACGGCTCCAGTGGGCCAAACATTACATGAAGACTGATTTCAAAACTGTTTTGTTCACGGATGAGTGCCGTGCAGCGCTCGATGGTCCAGATGGATGGAGTGGAGGATGGCTGGTTGATGGACACCCCACGCAAACACGGCTACAGCGCCAACAAGGAGGAGGTGGAGTAATGTTTTGGGCTGGAATCATGGGGAGAGAGATTGTCGGCCCCTTTAGGATCCCTGAAGGCGCTAAAGATGAACTCCATAATGTATGTGGATTTTCTCAAACAGCACTTCCTGCCATGGTTCAAGAAGAAGAACCGTGTATTTCACAGCAAGATCAGTTTTCTGCATGATAATGCACCATCTCATGCTGCACATAAAACATCTGCATCTCTGGCTGATATGGGCATAAAAGGGGACAAACTTATGGTGTGACCCCCATGCTCCCCTGACCTCTACCCCATTCAGAACCTTTGGAGCATCATTAAAAGGAGTGTCTATGATGGCGGGAGGCAGTTCACATCTAAGCAACAGCTCTGGGAGGGTATTCTGTCCTCATGCAAAACAATTGAAGCAGAAACCATCCAAAACCTGACAAATTCAATGGACGAGAGAGTTCAGAAGCTCCTTTCGAACAAGGGGTCCTATGTGAAAATGTAACATCACCTAGAATAAAGTTTTGAGTTGAAAACTGTTTGATTTCAGTTTCTAACAACCTGCTAATGCTTATAATTTCAAAAATGACCATTTTTTTGGTCTTTATTAAAATGAAAAGGTTGATCGAAAAGTTTGGGGGATCTAAGAGTGTGGCAACCCAGTAGTCATGATTACTTCGAATTCTGACAATATGAGGGTCATGCTGCAGGTAGTGGCACTTATGTGTCTTGCGCATCTCGGAGCCCCAAAATTATTTTCCGGGCTAGATGCAGCTAAAAATAATTTTTAATTTTAAATCTGGTGGAGCTTATTATAGATGGCCTAATAGGATCAGTGCTGCACACTGCTACAAAGCCCAAATTATTTTCCAGTCAAGATACAGATAAACATGATTAGTAATTTGAAAGCTTAAAACGGTTGGTAGGGTGATTTTAACCAATCATCAAGCTTTTACTCTCCCCAGGATGACACAGGGGTAGAAAAGTCGTTTCGGATCCATGATTTGTTCATCTTTATGAACGTGAGTCTGTCTACATTATCAGTGGAGAGCCGCGTGCGCTTATCTGTCAGCACACCACCAGCAGCGCTGAACACACGTTCAGACAGAACGCTGGCTGCGGGGCATGACAAGATCTCCAAGGCGTAAGTGGCTAGCTCCGGCCATTTATCCAGATTGGAAGCCCAAAAAGAGCAAGGGTCCAGTGACACAGTCGTGGCTTCAATGTTTACTTGGAGATACTCCTGTACCATCGTCTCTAGGCGTTGACTATGTGTCAGACTTCTTGTCTACTGTGGCCTTGCAAAGGATGGGCTAAAAAAGTGGTGAAATTATTCCGCAAAATTGATGTTACCACCAGATACTGTGGTTCTGTTACGGTTTGAGTGCTGAACACTTGACTGTCCCACGGTTGGCAAGTTGGAACTGTGAGATTCACTACATGCACCACTGGTATTTTGTGGAAAAGCACATGTAAGATTCTGCAACAGTCTCTGCTGATACTCCTGCATGCGTGCATCCCTTTCTATGGCAGGAATAATTTCTGCAAATTTACTTTTGTACCGGGGATCTAACAGTGTGGCAACCCAGTAGTCAGGATTATTTCTAATTCTCACAATTCGAGGGTCATGTTGCAGGTAGTGCAGCAAGAAGGCACTCATGTGTGTTGCGCATCCAGGAGCACCAAATCCCTGTTGTGTTGGTGGCGAGGTAACAATCATGTTTCCTTCCTCTGTCCTCTCCCCCCAACCTCGCACAACAGAAATGTGATCAAGGTCTCCCTCATCTGATGAGTCTTCCATCAGTTCGTCCTCCACTTCTTCCTGGGCTCCTGCACCTTCCTCACTAGTTTGGCTGCTACCATGCGCCCTGGTAAAACCATCTCCCCCACCCTCACATGCCTGCCGCCTTGGTGCTGCCGACCTTCTGGACCTTGCAGATGTTAGCCCTTCCGCATACAACTCCTCCTCCTCTACTTCCTCCACCTCCTCTTGTGCCACCACCTGACTCCGAATTCTGTTTAACATGTGCTCCAGCATGTAAATCACCGGAATAGTCATGCTGATAATGGCATCGTCAGCACTAAACATCTTCGTCGCCATTTCAAAACTGTGCAGAAGGGTGCATAGGTCCCTGATCTGAGACCACTCCTCCAGCGTGATTTGCCCCACCTCTGAATCTCGTTGGCCCAGGCTATACGTCAGAACGTATTGCACCAGGGCTTGTCGGTGCTGCCACAGTCGCTGCAACATGTGCAGAGTTGAATTCCACCGGGTAGGCACATCGCATTTTAGCCGGTGAAGTGGCAGGCCCAACGACTTCTGTAGAGATGTAAGTCGCTGAGCTGCGGGATGCGAACGGCGGAAGTGAGCACACAGCGACCGTGCCCTCTGCAGAAGGCCATCTAGTCTGGGATAGTGGGCTAAAAATTGCTGGACAACCAGGTTCAACACGTGAGCCATACAAGGCACGTGTGTGACATTGCCCCGGCGAAGGGCCGCACCCAGGTTTGCAGCATTGTCGCACACGGCCTTCCCTGGTTTCAGGTCCAGTGGAGACAACCATTCATGAAATTGGTTCTCCAGAGCTGACCACAACTCCTCAGCTGTGTGACTCACATTTCCCAGACATTTCAATGTAAAAACCGCCTGATGACGTTGAGCCCTACTGCCAGCATAGTAAGGAGGTGTGCAGGATCCCTTCTGCGCAGTTAGAAAGCTTGTGGCATGACCAGACAGGCTTTGGGTGCAGGTGGAAGACCGAGAGGAGGTTGAGGAGGCAGAAGCAGTGGAGGAACTTTGACATAAAGAGGAGTGACGCACAACTCGTGGGGACGGCAAGACTTGGACAGCAGCCCCTTGTCCTGCTGTCACCATAGTTACCCAGTGCCCAGTCAGCGACATGTAACGCCCCTGTCCATGCCTACTCGTCCAAGTGTCTGTGGTGAAATGCACCCTGTCACACACAGAGTTTCTCAAAGAAGCGGTGATGTTGTGTGCGACATGCTGGTGGAGTGCAGGCACACCTTTCTTTGAGAAGTAGTGCCGACTGGGCATCTGGTACTGGGGCACGGCGACGGACTTAAGGTCTCGAAAATCCTCTGTGTCCACCAGGCGGAAAGGCAGCATTTCTGTAGCCAAGAGCTTGCAGATGGTGAAATTCAACCTCTTAGCTTTCTCATGGCTAGGAGGAAATGGTCTTTTACTTGTCCACATCTGAGGGACCGAGGGCTGGCTATTGTGCTTAGACGGGGTTGATAAGGGTGTCCCCGGCAAACTGCCGGTCTGTGAGGAAGATGCAGGCGGACATGTTAGGTTGCCTTCATCCAAAGGTGGTGCTATCGATGTCGGACAGCGCTCAACACCAGCTGGTGTTACCACCTCCAAAGAAAATGATGACCTGCCAATCACGCTGGCTGTTGCGGGTAAAGAGGTGGCAGGTCTGCGCCCCAAAACAGGTGTGACTGCTGTCCCCCCAGTCACAGAGGATGAAGAGGCCGCGGATGCACAAGATATGGCAGACGGTGGTTGGCCCGGCCGGCTAGGCCGCATTGTAGCACACTGAGCTTCCCACTGCAACTTATGCTTCATGTCCATGTGCCGGTTCATGCATGAAGTACTCAAACTATGTATTTTTTGGCCTCTACTTAGCTTTTGCTGACAAATGTTACAGATAACACGAGTTGGGTCATCTTTATTGATCTGAAAAAATGCCCAGGCTATGCAAGGCTTAGCACCCATGCGACCTGAAGAGCCACCACGACTTGTGGTGAGAGGCAGAGTTGTGTTTGAGGATGCAGTTGTTGACGTGCTTCCAGTACTACGTCTCTGTCCAGGAAGGCGCAACCTGACCTCGTCGTCACTAGCATCTTCCTCCACCTCCTCTGCTGACCTCATCTCTTGGCTGACTGTGGGTTGACAGTAAGTGGGATCTCCGACCTCATCATCATCACCCTGTGCGTTATCACACCCGTCGTCCTCAGAGCCAACCTGTTCCTGCCCTGACAAAAAACTAAAGTTGTCGCTCCAATCAGGTATTTGAGTCTTATCATCGTCTTCCTCATTGTCTCCACCAACAGGAGTTACAGTTTGGGAATGAGGGTCTACATTATGGTCAGAACCTTCTGCGTCTGGTCCTGGATCCGACTCATAAAGATTCTGGGCATCAGTGCAGATCATTTCCTCGTCTGGATTCACAGAAGCGCTGGAGTCGACCTCTGATTCCCAGGCTATAGTATGAGTAAACAGCTCTGCAGACTCAACCATCTGTTCTACCTCATACTCAGACGGGCAGCTGGAGATTTGGGAGCTGTGAGGAAGCAAGTGCGATTTGGGTGACACCTTTGAGGACTGGAGTATTTGTGATGTTGAAGTTGATGTGGAGGAGAGCCCACTTAAAGGAGCACTTGATATCCGTTGAAGCACCTGCTGTTTTTGTGCCTCATCTGGAATTTGTAGCGATTGGCGTGGCCGTAAGAAAGGGATCTTATCACATTGTCCGCTAAAAGAAGTAGACATTTTAGTTTGGCTGGAAGATGGTCTTTCTTCTGCAGATGTTACTGTTGCTTTAACACCTACCCCACGGACACAACCTTTTTTCCCCTTCCCAACACGCCTATTCCCCTTTCCACCAGCAGCAGGCCTTTTTCCACTCATTTTGGTGGTTAACTAATTCACAACTCTGGAGTTGTTTGCACAAAAAAACAATGGATGGTAACCGAGCAGAGCTGAGTCGCCAAACTGTGGTATTAGGCCAAAACTATTGGCTGGGTTAGATGCAGAAAAAAATTATTTTGAATTTGCAACCTGATGGAGGTCAGTATAGATGGACTAATAGAGAAAGTCCGACACACTACTAGAAGGCCAAATATTTTTTCAGAGGTAGATGCAGAAAAAAATATATTCAGTTTGCAACCTGATGGAGGTCAGTATAGATGGATTAATAGAACAAGACCCACACACAGCTAGAAGCCCAATATTTTTTCAGAGGTAGATGCAGAAAAAAATATATTCAGTTTGCAACCTGATGGAGGTCAGTATAGATGGACTAATAGAACAAGTCCCACACACTGCTAGAAGCCCAAATATTTTTTCAGAGGTACTGTAGATGCAGATAAAAATTAGTTTTAATTTGCAACCTGATGGAGGTCAGTATAGATGGACTAATAGAGAAAGTCCGACACACTACTAGAAGGCCAAATATTTTTTCAGAGGTAGATGCAGAAAAAAATATACTCAGTTTGCAACCTGATGGAGGTCAGTATAGATGGATTAATAGAACAAGACCCACACACAGCTAGAAGCCCAAATATTTTTTCAGAGGTACTGTAGATGCAGATAAAAATTAGTTTTAATTTGCAACCTGATGGAGGTCAGTATAGATGGACTAATAGAGAAAGTCCGACACACTACTAGAAGGCCAAATATTTTTTCAGAGCTAGATGCAGAAAAAAATTATATTCAGTTTGCAACCTGATGGAGGTCAGTATAGATGGACTAATACAACAAGTCCCACACACAGCTAGAAGCCCAATATTTTTTCAGAGGTAGATGCAGAAAAAAATATATTCAGTTTGCAACCTGATGGAGGTCAGTATAGATGGACTAATAGAACAAGTCCCACACACTGCTAGAAGCCCAAATATTTTTTCAGAGGTACTGTAGATGCAGATAAAAATTTGTTTTAATTTGCAACCTGATGGAGGTCAGTATAGATGGACTAATAGAATGATGCTATGCCCAAAAGATTTTACTTCACTAGGTGCAGTAAAAAAATTGGTATTCTATACACAGGTGGTATATCTTGCAACACAGATAGGCTACTCCACTGACTAACACACTCTGCAATAGGCCAAAAAGGATTAGCTTTGCTAGATTCAGCCAAATGCTGTGAAAAAAACTTGCACAGCACTGGCACAGACCTGCCTGGCAAAAACTGATAGGAACTGATGTAACCTAGTCCTGAAAAGGACTCCAATTACAATTAGTCTTTACTCCCACAATCTATCTATTTAAGAGCACAGACCTCCCTGATAAAAGTCGTAGGAAATGCTGTAACCTAGTCCTTAAAAGGACTGCAATCACAACTATTCCCTACTCCCAAGCTATCTGTATATTTGTGCGAAAATTGGCTTGAAATTAACAAGGTATAGCGCACACAGCAACAGCGGTGCCGTCTAACACGCAGCTGCAGCAGTGAGAAAATGGTGGCGACGGGGAAAATGGCTTGGTCTTATAGGGCAAGGACATGTGACATACACTGCCAATGACACATGCCCTTGCTTGTGTGAAAAAAAGCACTTCGCTCCGTGTGTGCGCTGCTGATAGGCTGACAGACTGCACCTCCCCACTGTAAATGCGGGAAAGAGAAAAAAAAATGGAGATCTTCATTGTTCCTGCAGAGATCCATCCCCTGCCCCTCCCCCCACCCCGCTGTACACTCAAACTGCGTATTAACATTAATTTTCATCATTACTGAGAAAAAATCCAGTTATGATTTTGGTGCACGAACAGCTATCGAACATAACCTCGAACAGCCAAATTTTTCTCAAATTGTTCGTGTTCGCCGAACGGCTCGAACACCGCCCAAAACAGCTCGAATTTGAGATTGGCGAACAGTTCGAGTAGAACAACGCTCATCTCTAGTGTTGAGCCACCCCCGTAGTGTTCGGTTCAGTTCGGTTCGTCGAACACCGGGATGTTCGAGGAACTGTTCGTCGAACTGTTCGTCGAACACCTTAGAACACCGTCGAACACCATTAAAACCAATGGCAGGCAAACAAAAACACATAGAAAACACATTCAAAGGTGTCCAAAAGCTGACAAACTGCTCAGAAGACGCTTTCTTTAAAAAAGCCGGCCGGCAATTCATCAGCACCATACACGGGTACCCGACAATTTAGACATGAAGGAATAGAGCATCACACATAGATTAGATAGATAGAAACATGTCAGTCACATATATATGAAGTACAGTGATAGTGTTGCTTACTGTACTTGTCATTTAGTGTAAAGGATTTATTAAAAAATATAATAGTGTTTTCATGCACCGTCTCTTTAAAAAAGCCGGCCGGCAATTCAGCATCTGTACCCGACAATTTAGACATGAAGGAATAGAGCTTCACACATAGATTAGATAGATAGAAACATGTCAGTCACATATATATGAAGTACAGTGACAGTGTTGATTACTGTACTTGTCATTTAGTGTAAAGGATTTATTAAAAAAAATAATAGTGTTTTCATGCACTGTCTCTTTAAAAAAGCCGGCCGGCAATTCAGCATCTGTACCCGACAATTTATAACAGACAGAATAGAGCTTCACACATAGATTAGATAGATAGAAACATGTCAACCACATATATATGAAGTACAGTGACATTGTTGCTTACTGTACTTGTCATTTAGTGTAAAGGATTTATTAAAAAAAATAATAGTGTTTTCATGCACTGTCTCTTTAAAAAAGCCGGCCGGCAATTCAGCATCTATACCCGACAATTTATAACAGACAGAATAGAGCTTCACACATAGATTAGATAGATAGAAACATGTCAGTCACACATATAAGAAGTACAGTGACAGTGTTGGTTACTGTACTTGTCATTTAGTATTAAAATAAAGGATTTATTATTAAAAAAAATTGGCGTGGGGTTCCCCGTAATTTTAGTCTCTAGCGGAGGTTAAGCAGACAGCTGGGGCAGATGTTTGAAGCCTGGGAAGGGGGTAATACCCACGGAGCTTCCCAGGCTACTAATATCAGCCCCCAGCTGAATACCTAGCCTTTACTAGCTTTTAAAATGGAGGACCCCCCCCAAAAAAATGACGTGGGGTCCCCCCTAATTTAATAGCTAGCAAAGGCTAGGCAGACAGCTGGGGGCTGATATTAATAGCCCAGGAAGGGAGCCATGAATATTGGCCCCCTCCCAGGCTAGAAACACCAGCCGTCAGCCGCCCCAGAAATGGCGCATCCTTAGGATGCGCCAATTCTGGCACTTAGCCTCGCTCTTCCCACTGCCCTGTAGCGGTGGCAGTGGGGTAATAGGGCTGGGGTTGATGTCAGCTTATAATGCCAGCTGACATCAAGCCCAGGTTAGTAATGGAGAGGCGTCTATAAGACACCCCCATTACTAACCCCATAGTCAAAGTTAAAAAAAAAACACAAACACTCAGAATAAAGTCCTTTAATTGAAATAAAGACACAATTCTTTATTGTTCTAAATTAAACCATACTTACCATCACGCCCATTCCAGCTGAAGCCAACGATCTCCTGCAATAAAAGAAAAATAATAAAGCAACCTCATCCTTACCTTTCCATGGTTCCCAGGACAGCTTCAGCTCTGCTACATCGAGATGACAGGCTGGAACGCTGCAGAACGCTGCCATCCAGCCTGTCATCCCGCAGACACTGAGAAGCGCAGGCATGCTTGCGCTCCTCAGTGTCTGACTGTGACGGCATCCAGATGAGCCGACAATGAACTCAGCTCACCTCATGTACGTCACTGACAGCGTGGGAAAATTCTCCTGCACTCAGCTCTTCAGCGTGAGAATTTTCCCACGCTGTCAGTGACGTGCATGAGGTGAGCCGAGTTCATTGGACATGAACTCGGCTCATCTGGATGCCGTCACAGCCACACACTGAGGAGCGCAAGCATGCCTGCGCTTCTCAGTGTCTGCGGGATGACAGGCTGGATGGCAGCGTTCTGCTGCGGTCCAGCCTGTCATCTCGATGTAGCAGAGCTGAAGCTGTCGTGGGAGCCATGGAAAGGTAAGGATGATGTTGCTTTATTATTTTACTTTTATTGCAGGAGATCGTTGGCTTCAGCTGGAATGGGCGTGGCGGTAAGTATGGTTTAATTTAGAACAATAAAGAATTGTGTGTTTATTTCAATTAAAGGACTTTTTTCTGGGTGTTTGTGTTTTTTTTAAATACTTTACTAGAAATTCATGGTGGTCATGTCTAATATTGGCGTGACCCCATGAATTTCGGGCTTAGGGCCAGCTGATAATGCCAAGCTGGCCTTAACCCCTTTATTACCCAGTGAGCCACCGCACCAGGGCCCTGGATGAGTTGGGTACAGCGCCAGAAGATGGCGCTTCTATGAATGCGCCATTTTCCGGGGCGGCTGCGGACTGCAATTTGCAGCGGGTGGGGCCCAGAAAGCTTGGGCCTCCCTGCGCTGCAGATTCCAGCCCCCAGCTGCCTAGTTGTACCTGGCTGGACACAAAAATAGGGCGAAGCTCCACGTATTTTTTTTTTAAATTCATGAAATTCATGGAATAATTAAGAAAAAAAGGGCTTCCCTATATTGTTGTGTCCGGCTAGGTACAAATAGGCAGCTGGTGGTTGGGAGCAGCCCGTTCCTGCCTGCTGTACCTGACTGGACACAAATATAGGGCGAAGCCCCACATCAATTTTTTTTTCATTATTTCATGAATTTCCTGAAATAATTTAAAAAAAATTGACGTGGGGCTTCGCACTATATTTGTGTCCAGCCAGGTACAGCAGGCAGCAACGGGCTGCCCCCAACCACCAGCTGCCTATTTGTACCTGGTTGGACACAACAATATAGGGAAGCCCTTTTTTTCTTAATTATTCCATGAATTTCATGAAATAATTAAAAAAAAAAATGCGTGGGGCTTCGCCCTATTTTTGTGCCCAGCCAGGTACAACTAGGCAGCTGGGAGCTGGAATCCGCAGCGCAGGGAGGCCCAAGCTTTCTGGGCCCCACCCGCTGCAAATTGCAGTCCGCAGCCGCCCCAGAAAATGGCGCGTTCATAGAAGCGCCATCTTCTGGCGCTGTACCCAACTCATCCAGGGCCCTGGTGCGGTGGCTCACTGGGTAATAAAGGGGTTAAGGCCAGCTTGGCATTATCAGCTGGCCCTAAGCCCGAAATTCATGGGGTCACGCCAATATTAGACATGACCACCATGAATTTCTAGTAAAGTATTTAAAAAAACACAACACCCAGAATAAAGTCCTTTAATTGAAATAAACACACAATTCTTTATTGTTCTAAATTAAACCATACTTACCGTCACACCCATTCCAGCTGAAGCCAACGATCTCCTGCAATAAAAGAAAAATAATAAAGCAACCTCATCCTTACCTTTCCATGGTTCCCAGGACAGCTTCAGCTCTGCTACATTGAGATGACAGGCTGGACCGCAGCAGAACGCTGCCATCCAGCCTGTCATCCCGCGGACACTGAGAAGCGCAGGCATGCTTGCGCTCCTCAGTGTCTCGCTGTGACGGCATCCAGATGAGCCGAGGTCATGTCCAAAGAACTCGGCTCACCTCATGCACGTCACTGACAGCGTGGGAAAATTCTCCTGCACTCAGCGCTACAGCGTGAGAATTCTCCCACGCTGTCAGTGACGTGCATGAGGTGAGCTCATTCATGTCCAATGAACTCAGCTGACCTCATGTACGTCACTGATAGCGTGGGAGAATTCTCACGCTGTAGCTCTGAGTGCAGGAGAATTTTCCCACGCTGTCAGTGACGTGCATGAGGTGAGCTGAGATCATTGGACATGAATGAGCTCACCTCATGCACGTCACTGACAGCGTGGGAAAATTCTCCTGCACTCAGCGCTTCAGCGTGAGAATTTTCCCACGCTGTCAGTGACGTGCATGAGGTGAGCTCATTCATGTCCAATGATCTCAGCTCACCTCATGCACGTTACTGACAGCGTGGGAAAATTCTCCTGCACTCAGCGCTACAGCGTGAGAATTCTCCCACGCTGTCAGTGACGTGCATGAGGTGAGCTCATTCATGTCCAATGAACTCAGCTGACCTCATGTACGTCACTGACAGCGTGGGAGAATTCTCACGCTGAAGTGCTGAGTGCAGGGGAATTCTCCCACGCTGTCAGTGACGTGCATGAGGTGCGCCGAGTTCATTGGACATGAACTCGTCTCATCTTTATGCCGTCACAGCCAGACACTGCAGAGCGCAAGCATGCCTGCGCTTCTCAGTGTCTGCGGGATGACAGGCTGGATGGCAGCGTTCTGCTGCGGTCCAGCCTGTCATCTCGATGTAGCAGAGCTGAAGCTGTCGTGGGAACCATGGAAAGGTAAGGATGAGGTTGCTTTATTATTTTTCTTTTATTGCAGGAGATCGTTGGCTTCAGCTGGAATGGGCGTGATGGTAAGTATGGTTTAATTTAGAACAATAAAGGAATGTGTGTTTATTTCAATTAAAGGACTTTATTCTGGGTGTTTGTGTTTTTTTTACTTTGACTATGGGGTTAGTAATGGGGGTGTCTTATAGAAGCCTCTCCATTACTAACCTGGGCTTGATGTCAGCTGGCATTATAAGCTGACATCAACCCCAGCCCTATTACCCCACTGCCACCGCTACAGGGCAGTGGGAAGAGCGAGGCTAAGTGCCAGAATTGGCGCATCCTAAGGATGCGCCATTTCTGGGGTGGCTGACGGCTGATGTTTCTAGCCTGGGAGGGGGCCAATATTCATGGAACCCTTCCTGGGCTATTAATATCAGCCCCCAGCTGTCTGCCTAGCCTTTGCTAGCTATTAAAATAGGGGGGACCCCACGTCATTTTTTTGGGGGGTCCCCTATTTTAATAGCTAGTAAAGGGTAGGTATTCCGCTGGGGGCTGATATTAGTAGCCTGGGAAGCTCCGTGGGTATTACCCCCTTCCCAGGCTTCAAACATCTGCCCCAGCCGTCTGGTTAACCTCCGCTAGAGCCTAAAATTATGGGGAACCCCACGCCAATTTTTTTTTAAATAAATCCTTTATTTTAACACTAAATGACAAGTACAGTAATCAACACTGTCACTGTACTTCATATATATGTGACTGACATGTTTCTATCTATCTAATCTATGTGTGATTCTCTATTCCTTCTATTCTAAATTGTCGGGTAGAGATGCTGAATTGCCGGCCGGCTTTTTTAAAGAGACGGTGCATGAAAACACTATTATTTTTTTTAATAAATCCTTTATACTAAATGACAAGTACAGTAAGCAACACTGTCACTGTACTTCATATATATGTGACTGACATGTTTCTATCTATCTAATCTATGTGTGATTCTCTATTCCTTCTATTCTAAATTGTCGGGTACAGATGCTGAAATGCCGGCCGGCTTTTTTAAAGAGACGGTGCATGAAAACACTATTATTTTTTTTGATAAATCCTTTACACTAAATGACAAGTACAGTAAGCAACACTGTCACTGTACTTCATATATATGTGGTTGACATGTTTCTATCTATCTAATCTATGTGTGAAGCTCTATTCTTTCGGTTCTAAATTGTCGGGTACTGGTGTATGCCGCTGCTGAATTGCCGGCTTTTCATGTTTCACTGTGAGCACTGTTCCCATCGATTTGGGCAATCACTGTAATGCCACAACCACCATGGCTGTGGCATTACAGTGAGTGGCAGACAATCCCTGCATGATTGGTGCTCTAAATAGCGCCAGACATGCAGGACACGCTTTTGGTGCACGAACAGTTATCGAACATAACCTCGAACAGCCGAATTTTTTGCAAATCGTACGGGTTCGTCGAACAACTCGAACACCACCCAAAACAGCTCGAATTTGAGATTGGCGAACAGTTCTAGTCGAACACCGCTCATCTCTACTTATTAGGTGTTCATAGAGCAGTGTTCCCCAACTTCAGACCTCAAGAGCCACCCATAGATGAAGTTTTCAGAACTTCCTTACTATTGCACAGGGGATGGAATTATTACCTGGAGAATAATAATAATAATAATAATAATAATAGTAATCTTTATTTATATAGCGCCAACATATTCCGCAGCGCTTAACAATTCACAGGTTCATATACAACAGTCATAAGTAACAAAGCTAAAGATAATACAAAAATTACAGCAAAAATAATGACGACCCTGCTCGTAAGAGCTTACAATCTACAATAAGGTGGGGGATTATACAAAGTACAGGGGCTTATTTACAAGGATGGTCCGGCCATCTTGAGGGGATGAGGGATAGATAAAGGCTGCATGAGCTCATCACCAGCCAGTATCTGTAGTGCTTTTTGATTAGGTGGAGACTTATGTTTGGAGAAATAAGGAATGGGCTATAAGAATATAAAGGACTTTGATTAGGGAACGGGATAGGCCACCCTAAACAGATGTGTTTTTAGGGAGCGCCTAAAACTGTGTAAGTTGTGGTTCATCCTAATTTCTGGGGTAGAGCATTCCAAAGAATAGATGCAGCTCGGGAGAAGTCTTGAAGCCGGAAATGGGAGGTACGGATTAGTGCGGATGTTAGTCGAAAGTCGCTTGCAGAGCGTAGAAAACGGGTAGGCCGATAAACAGAGATGAGGGAGGAGATGTAGGGGGGTGCCACACTGTGGAGAGCTTTGTGGGTGAGAACAAGCAATTTAAATCGGATCCTATAATTCATGGGCAGCCAGTGCAATGACTGGCACAGAGCGGAAGCATCTGAGTAACGATTAGCCAGATAGATGACCCTGGCTGCAGCATTAAGGATGGACTGGAGGGGAGAAAGTCGAGTGAGGGGGAGGCCAATTAAGGGAGAGTTACAGTAGTCAAGGCGGGAGTGGATCAGGGCAACAGTGAGGGTTTTTGTTGTTTCCAAGGTGAGAAAGGGGCGGATTCTAGAGATGTTCTTCAGGTGCAAGGGAAAAGAGTGGGCAAGAGATTGTATGTGGAAGATGAAGGAGAGATTGGTGTCAAACACAACGCCCAGGCAACGCACCTGCTGGCTCGGCATTATTGTGGTGCAACACACGGAGAGAGAGATGTCAGATTTAGAGAGGTGAGTAGACGGCGGGAACAGAAGAAGTTCAGTTTTTGAGAGGTTGCATTTCAGATAGAGAGCGGACATGATTTTAGAAACTGTGGCCAGACAGTCACTGGTGTTCTGTAGTACAGTGGGGGTAAGGTCAGGGGATTAGGTGTATAGTTGTGTGTCATCAGCATAAAGATGGTACTGAAAATCAAATTTGCTGATTGTCTGTCCAATTGGGGCTGTGTAGAGAGAGAAGAGAAGAGGGCCAAGGACTGAACCCTGAGGAACCCCAACAGTGAGAGGAAGAGGGGAAGAATTGGAGCCACCGAATGATACACTGAAAGAGCGGTCAGATAGGTAGGAGGAGAACCAGGAGAGAGCAGTGTCCTTAATGCCGATTGAGTGAAGCAGAGAGAGGAGGAGCTGGTGGTCAACGGTGTCGAAAGCTGCAGAGAGGTCAAGAAGAATGAGCAGAGAGTGGTCACCATTACGTTTTGCTGTCAGAAGGTCATTGGTTACTTTGATGAGTGCAGTTTCTGTAGAATGTAGAAGGCGGAAGTCGGACTGTGATGGGTCTAGAAGAGAGTGAGTGGAGAGGTAGCTGGTAAGGCGGGAGTAGACCAGGCACTCCAAGAGTTTAGAGATGAAGGGAAGATTGGAGACTGGTCTGTAGTTGTTTGTGCAGGAAGGGTCAAGAGAGGGCTTTTTTAATAATGGAGTGATAATGGAGTGTTTGAAGGAGGAGTGGAAGATACCAGAAGAGAGGGAGAGGTTGAAGATTTTAGTTAGGTGAGTAGTGACGACTGAAGAAAGAGACTGGAGTAGATGTGAGGGGATGGGGTCAGTGGTGCATGTGGTGGGATGAGAAGAAGAGAGGAGCCTGGAGACTTCGTCTTCTTAGACTGGGTCAAATGTGGAGAGTGATCCAGAGGGGATGTACAGAGGGGAGAATACTAAGCAAATCCTGAAAACATGACCTGTTGGTCGCTTTTGAGGACTGGAGTTGGGGAACACTGTCATAAAATAAGGAATTT
Organism: Phyllobates terribilis; assembly: GCF_046119375.1. Taxonomy (NCBI): domain Eukaryota; kingdom Metazoa; phylum Chordata; class Amphibia; order Anura; family Dendrobatidae; genus Phyllobates; species Phyllobates terribilis. The sequence goes on from NW_027362766.1 coordinate 16,498,956, forward strand.
TTGGCGCAACTGCCGAAACATTTGAGCCTTGGAGTAAATATCAGCTTAGGAGAAAAAAGTCAGCACTAAAGGTAATTAATCTGTCCTCTCATATACTACAAAAAAAAGAACACCTGTTCATTAATATTAAAGTTGTGCAGACCCTACTTTTTCATTTTTTTGGAGTATATATTGGGGGTGTGGCCCCTTCCAGGGCTCGGCACTAGTGTTGAGCATTCTGATACTTAATTCCGATACTTTTAGAATATTGTATACCGGAATCGGAAGTTCCCATAATGCAATGAGCCAGTTTCATTTTATTCAGCCAATGAGGATCCTAAGAAGTGTGGGCACATCCTGTTAGGCATGTAGGCATGTTAACTAATGGCATGGCTGTGATTGGCTGCTGAAATGATGTCATGATGCACTATAAAAGCCGCCGCCATTTTGAGCTCACTCTGCTGTGAATTCAGTTAGGGATAGGACGCTGTTGTTCTGAGGGACAGTTTTAGCTACCTATTTGGTCTATTCTGCTTTACCCAAGCTACTTTATAAATCGCTGTGCCTTGCAGCGCTAGTGCACAGTTCTTTGTGCTGTTCACCGCTGTCTGCAAGGTCTCTGTGTGTGAGTGCAGCTCACCCTGTAGTGTGTGCTTCAGCCACGTCTGGTTGTAGTGCACTCAGTGTGTGTCACTGCCTCATACATTGTCCTTTTTTGCTAATTGATAATTTTTCCTGATTTCTCCTATTAGTGTGGTGGTTCCATCCGTATTCAGCTAAATTGGTTCCAAACACACTATATAGGAGTAGATAGAGGAGCCTTTCTGCAGCATTCGGCCCTGCAGCCCCAGCCAGATTAGTATTAGCCTATTTTTTGTAGCCTCATCTATTGCATTGTAGGTTACCTTCCTGCATTGTAATAGCTACAAAAAGTTTGTGATACTATAGGTATTACATCTTTGGGCACATCCAGTGTCTTTTTGTGACAAAAAAAACCTAAATAAAGTTCACCAAACACTCCACTTTACAGTTGTGTAGGCCACATTAGCTCATATTAAAGTCTAGTCCACACTTTATAAAATTAGTGTTTCTTATACCTGTTAGCAGCTGTTCAGGAATAAGCACACTAAGCCCTTAGTACTTTTCTGCCTATCTTTATCAGTCTACCAAGATGAAGAAGGCAGGAAGTAAGGCATGTGGTCGTGGGCGTGGGCGTGGAGTTTCTGCAGGGAGAGGACGTGAGGATTCTGTGCCTGCAGCGAGAGGACGTGGGGATTCTGTGCCTGCTGCGGGCACCAGTGACTCAGCATCCCCCAGTTTTACCAGGGAACAGTCCTTTATGTGCAGCTTTGTAGGAGCTAGCCGTACACCACTGCTGCGGGAGGACCAAATTGAAGCCATTGTCGGATGGATGGCAGCTAACACATCGACTTCAATTAGTTCCAGATCCTCTCAGGTCCTGAGCACTGAAGAGCACCCATCTGTCTCTTCACCACCTGCCAAATTGCCCAGGCAGTCAGAGAGCCCTGGACAGGAGCCATCTCTACTTCTGTTCTCTGAATCTCTTGGCTTGGAAAGAGGGGGCCAGCCAAGCAGAATTCTAGAATTTGAAGAAGAGGTAGTATGCAGTGATGCGCAACCGTTTTGTCTCTCTGAATCTGAAGAGGCGGGTGGGCCAGTGCCTATGGTCAGCAGCACACCTCAGTACGCATCTGATGATGAGACTCAGGTGCCACTTTCTGGCGCGTACTGTGCTGTCGAGACTACCCAGGAGAAGCAGTTGTTTGAAGAGGGTGGTGTAGATGATGAGGTCCTTGACCCATCATGGCGTGAGGGACAGGAAGGTGGTGGGAGCAGCTCTGAGTAAGAGATTCCCTGAACGGCCCAAAAAGGAGGGAGAGGGAGGGGCAGACTTGATTGCCAGTAGCCTCCACTTCGGCACCCATTAGGAGCATGGCTCTTCCAAAATCCAAAACGGGCGCTCCCAAGACTTTCACTGCCTGGTCCTTTTTTGACACAGTTGCAGATGACATTTGCTTTGTCAAATGCAAGCTGTGTAATCAGAAGGTGAAAAGAGGGAAAAGTGTCAGCAACCTCAATACCACAAATATGTGGAAACATGTGCGGACCAAGCACGTGGTGGAGTTACAAAAACACACTGAAGACCTAGGCCAACCTACAGCGCCACCTACCACCTCTTCAGCTCGTGTTGTAGCCTCTTCCTCCAGCTCACACACAGCTGATTCGGCTTCCTCACAGGATCGCCATGGAAGAACCTCTGGCACTGTTGTACAGAGACACAGTGTAATTCCACCCACAGCACCACTTTCCCTGTCATCCTCACACTCCTAAGCCAGTCTACAGTCATGGCCAAAAGTTTTGAGAATGACACCAAAATTATATTTTCACATGATCTGCTGGCCTCTGGTTTTTATTAGTGTTTGTCTGATGTTTATATCACATACAGAAATATAATTGCAATCATATTATGAGTACCAATAGGTTATATTGACAGTTAGAATGAGTTAATGCAGCAAGTCAATATTTGCAGTGTTGCCCCTTCTTCTTCAAGACCTCTGTAATTCTCCCTGGCATGCTCTCAATCAACTTTTGGACCAAATTCTGACTGATAGCAGTCCATTCTTGCATAATCAATGCTTGCATTTTGCCAGAATTTGTTGGTTTTTGTTTGTCCACCCGTCTCTTGATGATTGACCACAAGTTCTCAATGGGATTAAGATCTGGGGAGTTTCCAGGCCATGGACCCAAAATCTCTATGTTTTGTTCCATGAGCCATTTAGTTATCACCTTTGCTTTATGGCAAGGTGCTCCATCATGCTGGAAAAGGCATTGTTGGGCGCCAAACTGCTCTTGGACGGTTGGGAGAAGTTGCTCTTGGAGGACATTCTGGTACCATTCTTTATTCATGGCTGTGTTTTTAGGCAAGACTGTGAGTGAGCCGATTCCATTGGCTGAGAAGCAACCCCACACATGAATGGTTTCAGGATGCTTTACAGTTGGCATGAGACAAGACTGGTGGTAGCGCTCACCTCTTCTTCTCCGAATAAGCTGTTTTCCAGATGTCCCAGACAATCGAAAAGGGGATTCATCAGAGAAAATTACTTTGCCCCAGTCCTCAGCAGTCCACTCCCTGTACCTTTTGCAGAGTATCAGTCGGTCCCTGATGTTTTTTCTGGAGAGAAGTGGCTTCTTTGCTGCCCTCCTTGAAACCAGCCCTTGCTCAAAGAGTCTCCGCCTCACAGTGCGTGCAGAAGCACTCACACCAGCCTGCTGCCATTCCTGAGCAAGCTCGGCACTGCTGGTAGTCCGATCCCGCAGCTGAAACCATTTTAAGATACGGTCCTGGCGCTTGCTGGTCTTTCTTGGGCGCCCTGGAGCCTTTTTGACAACAATGGAAGCTCTCTCCTTGAAGTTCTTGATGATGTGATAGATTGTTGACTGAGGTGCAATCTTTGTAGCTGCGATACTCTTCCCTGTTAGGCCATTTTTGGGCAGTGCAATGATGGCTGCACGTGTTTCTTTAGAGATAACCATGGTTAACTGAAGAGAAACAATGATACCAAGAACCAGCCTCCTTTTAAAGTGTCCAGTGTTGTCATTCTTACTTAATCATGACTGATTGATCGCCAGCCCTGTCCTCATCAACACCCACACCTGTGTTAATGGATCAATCACTAAAACGATGTTAGCTGCTCCTTTTAAGGCAGGACTGCAATGATGTTGAAATGTGTTTTGGGGGTTAAAGTTCATTTTCTGGGCAAATATTGACTTTGCAAGTACAGTAATTGCTGTTAATCTGATCACTCTTTGACATTCAGGAGTATATACAAATTGCCATTACAAAAAATGAAGCAGTAAACTTTGGAAAAATTTGTATTTGTCTCATTCTCAATACTTTTGGCCATGACTGTACAGCCATCGTTAGCACAGGAATGGGAGAAAAGGCGCCCATACTCGGCAAACCAGCCCCGAGCACAGGCTCTGAATGCTGGCATTGCTAAACTACTGGCCCTTGAAATGCTATTATTCAGGCTGGTGGAGAGAGACACCTTCCGTAACTTTATGGCATTGGCAGTCCCACAATACAATGTGCCCTGCTGCTTTTATTTCAGCAGGCAAGCCGTCCCTGCCCTGCAACAGCATGTGGAGGGAAAAATTAAACATGCGCTACAAAACGTCGTCAGTAGCAAGGTCCACCTGACCACCGATGCGTGGACCAGTAAGCATGGACAGGGACGATACCTTTCCCTCACTGCCCATTGGGTAAATGTTGTGGAGCAGGGTACAGATCTTGAGAGTGGCGCTGTACGTGTTCTGCCAACTCCAAGGATTGCAGGAATCCAGTCTGTACACATTGACTCCTCCTCATACTCCAGTTCCTCTGAATCAGTGCTGCAGGAGCCGTCACGGTCTACCTCCACATCAACCCGTGAACGGTTACCTGTTATGATGACCGATATGAGCACAGCCGTGACCAAAAGTCAATAGGCCGTATTAAAATTAATTTCTTTGGGGAATCAAAGCCACACAGCGCAGGAGCTCTGGAATGCCATCAAGCAGCAGAGCGACATGTAGTTTGTGCAAGCGAATCTCCAGCCAGGCATGGTAGCGTGTGACAATGGCCGAAATCTGGTGGCAGCTCTGGGCCTAGGCAACCTCACTCACATCCCATGTGTGACACATGTGCTCAACTTGGTCATGCAGAGTTTTTTGAGGGACTATCCGGATCTTGATGCACTGCTTCACAAGGTCCCCATAGAGTGCGCTCACTTGTGCAAGATCGCGCATTGCAGCTCTGCAGCGCCGATTACGTCTTCCGGAACATCGCATCATATGTGACCTACCCACCAGGTGGAATTCAACGTTACATATGTTGAAGAAGTTGTGTGAGCAGCAGGCAGCAGTAGTGGAGTACCAGCTGCAGCAGGCGCAAACAAGTCGCAGTGCGCGCCTTTTACACTTCACCACCACTGAGTGGGCCTCTATGAAGGACATTTGCCACGTTTTGCGTGCCTTCGATTATTCCACGTGGATGGCGAGTGCAGATGATGCACTAGTCAGCATGACTTTCCCCCTTATCTGCCTGCTTGAAAAAACACAGCAAGCACTAAGGGAGGAGGTTTTGGAAGAGGAGTCACAAATGCCATCTGCTTCTGTACAGTCTGCGCAACGTGGTTCCTCACAAAGGCCTAGGCAGGGGACACTTTGTGAGGAGGAGTCAATGGAGGGGGAAGACATCTGTCCAGAGGAGGGAGGTACACAATGCTCTAGTAGTCATTATCTAGAGCGAGGGAGGGGTGATGCAGAGCAGGCAGAGATCACGCCTCAAGCAGGGGACAGCGTTTCTTGGCCAGTTGGCAGTCTGCAGCACATGGTTGATTTCATGCTGCAGTGCCTGAGAAACAACCGCCGCATTGCCCACATTCTCAACACGGCTGATTATTGGGTGTCCACCCTCCTAGATCCTCGCTACCGGGACAACTTACAAAGCCTCATAACACCTTTGAACCGGGAGCGTAAAATGCGGGAGTACAAAGACGCACTGGTGCATTCCATCATGTTCTCCATTCCAACCGAGAGCAGTGCTGCTAGTGCTTTACAAAGCAGCTCAGTGCATCGAGGCAGTGGAGGAAGCTCTGCACAAAGAGGGAGCAGAAGCAGCTCCTCAGCACAAGGCAAGACCAGTATGGCTCAAATGTGGCAAAGTTTTGTGTCCCTGCCGCCACAAATGTCTACACCATCACAGACGGCTCCAGTCAGCAGGAGGCAACGTTTCCGTCAGATGGTGACAGACTCCAAATACCTTGCCCTCTCAGTGTACTCCCAGATGGCTCTTCCCCCTTCAAGTTTTGGGTCTCTAAGCTGGATACATGGCCAGAGCTTATCCAGTATGCATTGGAGGTGCTGGCTTGCCCTGCTGCTAGTGTATTATCGGAACGAGTCTTTAGTGCCGCAGGTGGTGTACTAACAGACCGTCGCATGCGCCTATCCTCCGATAACGTTGACCGGCTTACTTTTCTGAAAATGAACAAGGCCTGGATCTCGCATGAATTTGCCAGTCCTTTTCCAGAACAAATAATTGATTGGCAACAGTATCCAGGTCTCCTGTTGTGTTCATGTTTCTACCACCTGAACTGTAATCCCTGAGCTCCAACACCGCCAGTTGCTGCTCAGAAGTGCCATCTGCGCAGTCAATGCTTGCTGCCGTGTTATTGGGGTTCAGTAACGTCAGCTGATCCCCAGCTGTGTGTCCTGCAAATTCTCCTGCTCTGTCCACATCCACTGTACTACAGATTTAAAACTTGCTCCAATTACACCTCTGGCTCCTCTGCTGTTAGTATTTACCCTGTGCTCCAACACCGCAAGTTGCTGCTCAGAAGTGCCGTCTGCACAGTCAATGCTTGCTCCAGTGTTATTGGGGTTCAGTAATGTCAGCTGATCCCCAGTTGTGTGTCTGACAAATTCTCCTACTCTGTCCACATCCACTGTACTACAGATTTAAAACTTGCTCCAATTACACCTCTGGCTCCTCTGCTTTTAATATTTACCCTGGGCTTCAACACCGCTAGTTGCTGCTCAGAAGTGCCGTCTGCACAGTCAACGTTTGCTCCAGTGTTATTGGGGTTCAGTAACGTCAGCTGATACCCTGCTGTGTGTCCGGCAAATTCTCCTGCTCTGTCCACATTCACACTACTACAGATTTTAAAGTTGCTCCAATTACACCTCTGGCTCCTCTGTTTTCAGTATTATCCCTGAGCTCCAACACCGCCAGTTGGGGCTCAGAAGTGCCGTCTGCACAGTCAACACTTGCTGCCGTGTTATTGGGGTTCAGTAACGTCAGCTGATCCCCTGCTGTGTGTCTGGCAAATTCTCCTGCTCTGTCCACATTCACACTACTACAGATTTTAAAGTTGCTCCAATTACACCTCTGGCTCCTCTGTTTTCAGTATTATCCCTGAGCTCCAACACCGCCAGTTGGCGCTCAGAAGTGCCGTCTGCACAGTCAACACTTGCTGCCGTGTTATTGGGGTTCAGTAACGTCAGCTTATCCCCTACTGTGTGTCCGGCAAATTCTCCTGCTCTGTCCATATTCACACTACTACAGATTTTAAAGTTGCTCCAATTACACCTCTGGCTCCTCTGTTTTCAGTATTATCCCTGAGCTCCAACCGCCAGTTGGCGCTCAGAAGTGCTGTCTGCACAGTCAACACTTGCTGCCGTGTTATTGGGGTTCAGTAACGTCAGCTGTTCCCCTGCTGTGTGTACGGCAATTTCTCCTGCTCTGTCTACATTCACACTACTACAGATTTTAACCCCTTTAAAGCCCAAGACGTACTAATATGCGTCAGTGCCCTGGGCTTTAAGAGCCTGACCCGTATTAATACGTCATCGCGATCGCGCGCGCACACAGGCTGTGCGGGCACGATCGCCACCCGGTGTCAGCTGATTGTCACAGCTGACACCTGGTACTATGTGCAGGGAGCGGTCCCACGCTGCTCCCGGCACATTAACCCCCGCAATGCTGCGATCGAAGTCGATCACAGCATTGCGGAGGCAAGGGGAGGTGATCGCAATACTCACCTCCTCTTCCGGCCTCCAGCGCTGTCTGCCGGGGCTTCCCGGGTGTTGCCATGACGACCCGATGTCGTCATGACAACATCCGGGTCACCAGACAGCAAGAAGATTTTTTGGACATGCGCAGTGCATCTCCAAACATTCTTCTCCCTGTCCAGCGCTGACTGCCTGCATGGCACAGGGATGGTGCTCAATCCCTATGCTATGCAGGCGATCAGAATAAAAAAAGTGAAAGTCCCATAGTGGGACAAAGTAAAAAAGTAAAAAAACTTCCAGAAAGTGAAAATAAAATAAAAATGAAATTGTAAAAATATTTAAAAAAAAATAATCCACTAAAAATAAAAATATAATGTACCCATCAATAAATATTATTATGAATAAAAAGCAAAAAAACAATAAAAGTATACATATTTGGTATCGCTGCGTCTGTAACAACCTGACCTATAAAACTGTTCCACTAGTTAACCCCTTCAGTGAACACGGTAAAAAAAAAAAACGAAGCAAAAAACAATGCTTTATCACCATACCGCCAAACAAAAAATTCATCTCGTCCCGCAAAAAACAAGCCGCCATACAGTTCCATTATCTGAAAAATCTAAAAGTTATAGCTCTCAGAAAAAGCGATGCAAAAAAAAAATTTTTTCTATAAAATAGCTTTTATAGTGTAAAAGCGCCAAAACATAAAAAACGATATAAATGTGGTACCGCTGTAAACGTACTGACCCGAAGAATAAAGCTACCTTATCAATTTTACCACACCCGGAGCAGAATAAAAAATACAACAGTTCCTGAATTGTTGGTTTTTGTCTATTCTGCCTCCCAAAAGCTGGAATAGAAAGCGATCAAAAAATGTCACATGCCTGAAAATGGCACCAACAAAAACGTCAACTCTTCCCACAAAAAACAAGCCCTAACATGACTGTCTGCCAAAATATGGCGATGCAAAAACTAGATTTTACAAAATATGTGTCTTTTAGTGTGTGACAGCTGTCAATCATAAAAACCAGATATGATTCTGGTATCGCTGTAATCGCACCGACCCGAAGAATAAAGTAATCTCATCACTTATACCGCACGAGAAACGGCGTAAAAAATAAATGCTAGTGCTGGGGTTGGGGTTGTGCTAATGTTAGGGTTGGGGTTGTTGTTTTTTTCAAAAGTAAAAAAAAAAAAAAAAAGACAATATGGCAACTAGTGTTGAACGCAAGTGCTCGCTACTTGAGTTTGCATCGGGTGCTCGGGTATGCACTGAGTATCGCGGGTGCTCGAGCCTCCGCCCCATATGCTTCGCGGCCCAAAAAAACCTCGCGGGGATTGCCTGCCATGCACGAGCGATCCCCGCATGTTTTTTTTGGGGTGTCTAATAACCGTGAAACATGCGGGCGGGGACTCGAGCATTTCACTTGAGCACCCATGATACATGGTGCATACCTGAGTACCCGATGCAAACTCAAGTAGCGAGCACTTGCGCTCAAGAGTAATGACAACTTATTCAATATGATGACCTAATGTTATCAAATTCTGTGTCGTACCTCTGGGTTCAAAATGTTCACTATACCCCTTAACAAAATCCTTGAGGGGTATAGTTTCCAAAATGGGGTCACTTGTGGGGGAGCTCCACTGTTTAGGCACATCAGGGGCTCTCCAAACACGACATGGTGTCCGCTAACAAATTGAATGGAAAATCGGCTCAAATTGTTAGCGGACACCATGTTGCGTTTGGAGAGCCCCTGTGTGCCTAAACATTGGAGCTCCCCCACAAATGACCCCATTTTGGAAACTAGACCACCCAAGGCACCTATATAGATGCATAGTGAGCACTTGGAACCCCCAGGTGCTTCACAAATTGATTTGTAAAAATGAAAGAGTGTTTTTTTTTGCACTCTTTCATTTTTACAAATCAATTTGTGAAGCACCTTGGGAACCCCTGGAACTATCCATCCGGGTTCCAGTACCGTCAGCTGGTTCCGGGCAGTGCCTTTGGCTTAGGTGCCTCCTTCTCGGTATCCAAGTTCCACCAACGTCTGCTGGTCCTTGGTAGTGCTTTCTGGCACAGTTACCTCATGCTTAGTAACCGAGTTCCAGTACCATCAGCTGGTTCTCGGCAGTTCCTCAGCCTTCTTGTACCTTCTGCTACATTTCCAAGTTCAAGCTTTTTGAAATGGTTCTTGGTAATCACTCTGGATCTCCCTGACGAGGACCCTGAAGACGAGGACCCTGAAGACCACCCCGAAGAAGACGAGGACCACGAAGACGAGGACCCTGAAGACCACCCCGAAGAAGACGAGGACACCGAAGACGACGACCCTGAAGACGATGACCGTGAAGACCACCCTGAAGAAGACGAGGACCCCAAAGACGAGGACCCTGAAGACGAGGACCCTGAAGACCACCCTGAAGAAAACAAGGACCCCGAAGACGATGACCCTGAAGACGAGGACCCTGAAGACGACGACCCTGAAGACCACCCCGAAAAAGACGAGGACCCCGAAGATGACGACCCTGAAGACGACGACCCTGAAGACCACCCCGAAGAAGATGAGGACCCCAAAGACGATGACCCTGAAGACGAGGACCCTGAAGACCACCCCGAAGAAGACGAGGACCCCGAAGACGATGACCCTGAAGACGACGACCCTGAAGACCACCCCGAAGAGGACCAAGAAGATGACCCTGAAGAAGATGACCAAGAGGACAAAGAACAAGAAAACAACCACCAAGATACAGAAGAACAAGAGACAGAAAACCAAGAAGCAGAAGTACAAGAAGCTGCAGAACAAAAAGCGGAAGAACATTAAGCATAAGACTAAAAATCAGAAAGTGTGGGAGAAGTAAAAAAGAAGGTGAAGAGCATGGAAGTAGTGAAACATAAATATCTGACAAAATATAAAAAAACTTAACATAGTCAATATTTCCGTAACTCAGAACGTCTTAAAAAAAAATATTAATTCCTGCTATTCCATTTGATTGGGCTAAACCTCTATGCCTTTATTGTCTCCCCCACCTCACCCAATACATTCTACATTATTCTTAGTTGTTTTCCTTCATGTAGAATTAACCTCCAAGGAAAGAAAGGGTTTATTTTTATTCCGATATTTCTGTCCCATTGACTTGCATTGGGTTCCGGTATCGGAATCGGCGATATCCGATACTTTTTGGGTATCGGTCCGATCCAATCCGATATTTCCCGATATCGGAAGGTATCACTCAACACTACTCGGCACCCTTATCTACACATCGTTCCCACTCAAGCAATACCTGGTTTCCTTTCATTTCCTCAGTTCTGGTGTGGCCTTGTTTGGCACATGGAGTGGTGTGACATTAGTGATAGGGACCATCCATATTTAAAGTGAATCTGTCAGATTTTTTCTTTATAGTTTGAGAGCAGAATAATACAGGGCAAGAAAACCTGATACCAGTCATATATCACTTGCTGGACTGCTTGGTGTAGCTTTGATAGAATCCTTGTTTGTCTGGTGTAGATGCAACAGAGCTAAGACTTTTGGGCTGTGTATAACCCAGCCCACCACAGACTGGCAGCTTCCTATGTCCACTGTGATTTGTCAGCAAGTTGTCAATCAGTGGTGGGGGCGGGGTTACACAGATTAGCAGGACTGCCTTGCACAGGAGATATAGTCCTGTAGTGTTAATCTCCTGATGATATATATTTAGATTTTAGAGTCCTCAGTGGTTGATACATTTTAATGGCTAACTGAAAAGATGGTAACAAATTGCAAGCTTTCGAGACTACTCAGGTGTCTTCATCAGGCATAGTATACCACAAAATCTAAAGAGTCACATATTTGTACACAATAAGACACAAAAATAATGCAAGTGATAAGACAGGTGATGGAAAGCAGAGTTATTATGGAAGAGATAAACATTTCTGGCTATAAATATTTTAGCAGTTAATAGATAAGGATATGTCCCGCTGCCTTTCCCGAGACGCTCACGTTATACGCATTTTGGCCAACACTGATTACTGGTTGTTCACCCTTCTCAACCCACGCTACAAGGAGAGCTTTCCATCTCTCCTTCTTGCGGATGAGATGGCTAGTAAAATGGTGAAATACCAGAAATACCAGAAGGCCCTAGTTGAACAGTTAGTTAAACAAATTCCCATCTGGCAACACTGGTGGCTGAGGTCTTAGTTCCTTGGATAATCAAAGAGTAGAGATGAGGGAGACACCCACTAGGTCGAACAGAGGCAAGGGAAGACTTTCAAAAGTCTGGACAGTTTCACCAGACCCTCCCAGCGCCCAGGCCCTGATATGCGGGATAATTTGACAAGGTGGGAAAAGTTTTTGAAGATGGTGAAGGAGTACCTAGCTGACCAAACCAGCATCCTCCGCAATTACTCTGTTTCGTACAATTATTGGTTATCCAAGCTGAACACGTGGCATGAACGTGTTCATGCTTTGGAGGCCCTGGCCTTCCCAGCCGCTAGCGTTTTGTCTGAGCGAGCTTTTGGTGTCGCAGTGGGCATAATAACTGATAGTAGCATCCGCCTGTTAACTGTAAATGCTGAGCGGCTGACTCTTATCAAAATGAACAAGACCTGGATTGGCCCAGACTTCTCAACTCCATCAGATGTCAGCAGCGGAACATAAAGCCAATTCAAATGTTCCTCATATGCTGGTGTATTTCCATGCACCCCTTCCCACCCAAACAAGGGTATATGCTTCTTATTTTCTAATTTTTCATGTCCACCTCTTCCTCCTCCACCACATATATAAGGTCACGATCCGACCCTCATCCTTAATTTTTCCAGTGTGCGTATGATGCCCTAGTACATCATTTTTATGAGGCCTAGTTCTACAATTCTCTCATATATATATATATATATATATATATACATATATGAATACACTGTGTGCAGAATTATTAGGCAAGTTGTATTTTAGAGGATTGTTTTTATTATTGATCAACAACTATGTTTTCAATAAACCCAAAACACTCATAAATATCCAAGCTTAATATTTTTGGAAGTTGGAGTGGTTTTTTTTAGATTTGGCTATCTTAGGAGGATATCTGTTTGTGCAGGTAACTATTACTGTGCAGAATTATTAGGCAACTTAATAAAAAAGCAAATATAATCCCATCTCACTTGTTTATTTTCACCAGGTAAACCAATATCAGTGCACAAAATGTAGAAATAAACATTTCTGACATGCAAAAACAAAAACAAAAAAAATTAGTGATCAATATAGCCTGCTTTCTTTATGATGACACTCAACAGCCTCCATCCATAGATTCTGTCAGTTGCTTGATCTGTTTTCGATCAACATTGCGTTCAGCAGCCACCACAGCCTCCCAGACACTGTTTTGAGAAGTGTACTGTTTTCCCTCCCTGTAGATCTCACATTTTATAATGGACCACAGGTTCTCTATGGGGTTCAGATCAGGTGAACAAGGCGGCCATGTCATTATTTTTTCTTCTTTTAGACCTTGACTGGCCAGCCACGCTGTGGAGTAGTTGGATGCATGTGATGGAGCATTGTCCTGCATGAAAATCATGCTTTTCTTGAACGATACTGACTTCTTCCTGCACCACTGCTTGAAGAAGTTGTCTTCCAGAAACTGGCAGTAGGTCTGGGAGTTGAGCTTCACTCGATCCTCAACCCGAAAAGGTCCCACAAGTTCATCTTTGATACCAGCCCATACCAGTACCCCACCTCCACCTTGCTGGCGTCTGAGTCGGAGTGGAGCTCTCTGCCCTTTACTGATCCAGCCTCTGGCCCATCCATCTGGCCCATCAACAGTCACGCTCATTTCATCAGTCCATAAAACCTTTGAAAAATCAGTCTTAAGATATTTCTTGGCCCATTCTTGACGTTTTATCTTATGTTTCTTGTTCAAAGGTGGTGGTTTTTCAGCCTTCCTTACCCTGGCCCTCGCCCTGAGTATCGCACACCTTGTGCTTTTTGATACTCCAGTAACGTTGCAGCTCTGAAATATGGAAAAACTGGTGGCGAATGGCATCTTGGCAGCTTCACGCTTGATTTTCCTTAATTCATGGCAGTTATTTTGCGCCTTTTTTGGCCAATAAGCTTCTTGCGACCCTGTTGGCTATTTGCCATGAAATGTTTGATTGTTCGGTGATCACGCTTCAAAAGTTTGGAAATTTCAAGACTGCTGCATCCCTCTGCAAGACATCTCACAATTTTGGACTTTTCAGATCCTGTCAAATCTCTCTTCTGACCCATTTTGCCAAAGGAAAGGAAGTTGCCTAATAATTAAGCACACCTTATATAGGGTGTTGAAGTCATTAGTCAACACCCCTCCTCATTACAGAGATGCACATCATCAGATTTACTTAATTGGTAGTTGGCTCTCAAGCCTATGCAGCTTGGAGTAGGACAACATGTATAAAAAGTATCATGTGATCAAAATACTCATTTGCCTAATAATTCTGCACACAGTGTATGTATATATATATACAGTATATATACAGTACAGACCAAAAGTTTGGACACACCTTCTCATTTAAAGATTTTTCTGTATTTTCATGACTATGAAAATTGTACATTCACACTGAAGGCATCAAAACTATGAATTAACACATGTGGAATTATATACTTAACAAAAAAGTGTGAAACAACTGAAAATATGTCTTATATTCTAGGTTCTTCAAAGTAGCCACCTTTTGCTTTGATAACTGCTTTGCACACTCTTGGCATTCTCCCCAGATGTAAAGGTTTTTCAGCCCTTGCACTTAGTGCATGGGTTTTACCAGAGTTCCACAGTTTTTAAAATTCTCTCTCTGGACATGAGTCTTGGAGAAAATGACCACGGACAGTGACTCACCAAGCATATCCTGCATGCATAGGTCCTTCTCTTCCGGGGCCGGTCCTCTGATGTGCTTCCAGTCATTCTCTTCAACTGAACTGCTCTGAAGCTCTGCCCTTCTCTAGTTACAGTGAATGCAGCCTTCTCCATCACATCATTGTTTGGGGTGTTTCTTCAATTTTTAATTTTGCAATGGTGGTATTATCTTTATTTTCCACATAGTCTTCACTCAGCACATCAACAGCTTTAGTATCATTCAAGTCAAGTTCTTGCTTTTTTCCCTTCTTGTTCTATTTCTCATTGTCTCATATCAGTATCTAGTCACATAAATCTCTTCCACAGTCCACAACATGATAGTTTTTTCCATGAATTCTTGGACAAATTCAGGCTGTTTGTTGTCTACTGTAGACAGACATTTACAAAAGAAGGCACAATGTGACGTGGTCGTGGTAGAGGGCCTCATCATAATCTTTTTAAGATTTAAAACTCACAATCTTTTTAAAACTGACAAAAAAAAATTATTCTGAGGCCCTCCTCTATGGGTCTTCCAGGGTGTATTGCAGTCCCTTGCTTAAATTTTTGCTAAGCCTTGAACTTAGTGCATAGGCTTTATGAGTCTAGGAGTCCCACTACCTAACAATTTTAACAGAATGTGTATGAGGCCCTCCTTTATGTCTAATACAGGGTGTATCGGAGCCCCTCTTTCCTCTAATTTTTGGCAGTTCTTGCATTGTCCACATAGGCTTTGTGAGTTTCAGAGTCCCTCTTTCTTAAATTAAACATGATGTGTCTGATCATGTCACACAGCACATGCCCAGATAAGTTTGTAAAATGTTACACTTACATTTACAGGTGAATATTTTTTTCACCATTGAAAACAATGAGAAAGTGTAAAAACGTTATGTGTACACATAGCCTATGGGGTGGAGGAGGCTTTTTTTTTCTCTTTTTTAATAAGACTTGTATACAGGTCATTACACTGGAAAGAATGTTTCTTAACATTTTTCCCAGTAAAATCCATTTTATCTTCAGTTTTGCATGTTTTATTGTCAGTCCGTAATAGTGGCATAATAGTGTGACAACATTGTTCCCAGCAGTGACCTGGGAATCAGAGATGAATCCAGGCGTCTTCCCAATGCTGTTCCCATTCGACTTGAGAGCTGTTTCGATCAATTTCAGCGATTTTACTGTCCCCTAGACCTCCTGGGAGAGTCTGCCGGAAAATGCTTGAGTTTCCCATTGACTTCCATTCTACTTGTTACTCGAGTCAAGCACCTGAGCAGTCCGACGAACTTGATTTGAGTAATGAGCACCCGAGCATTTTAGTGCTTGATCACCACTAAATATAAGCAATCAGACTTCTGATCACAACTTCAGCACCTCTAAGGGAACTAAAAAATAAAAACAAGTTTTTAAAATATAAAAATTTGTATTACTCAACTTTTCCCACATTAAAAATTAAGAAAAAAAAAAATATTTGGTATTGCCACTTCCATAAAAATCCGATCTATAAATATATAAAAAAATTAATTAACCCAGTGGATGAACGCTATAACGAGGAAAAAAAATTCAAAATGTCAGAATTGCTGTTTTTTGATCACTCCAGCCACCTAAAAAATACAAAAAAAAAGCGATCAAAACGTTGTATACACACTAAAATGGTAAAATTGAAAAGGTAATCAAAAATACGATAGAAAATAGGGGAGGTTAATAATTTGTGAACATAAATTCCCATTAAACATTTACTTTTTATTAAATATCATTAAAATTCACCAACGAAAAAACCCAGATGTGTAACTAAATAGATACCTGTTTCCCTTGTCCAAAGACAAAGGAAAACCACTCTGACCTCAATGTGTCCCTAGTCCGTAACTAATGCTTGTCCTGCCTGCCAGCGGAGGTTGGCACCCTAGGTCACAAGAATGGCGCCCCCGCTCCTCAGCGGCTGTCCCTTCTGTCCCTGTTATGAGTCTGCTGCTGATATATGAATAGAGATGAAAAACAGATAGTATAGATTTCCCTCAAGTCTAGACCACAGTTAAGACTTCTTGATATATATGTTATTAAAATTGAAAAGGTGATGCCATCCAAGAAACAAAACCTTACATAGCCCTGTGAAGATATTCAAGCTAATCCCCTGTTGATCATTGAGCACTGCCAGGCGGGTTTTATAGTGATCTTCAATGCACAGTGTAATCCGACTCATTTAAATACACTGCAGCTTGCAAAGGAAGGAGCTGACAGGCCGTGAGTGACAAAACCCCTGCCAGCAGCTGTGAAGCTGCTACAGCCCAACCATGCGGTCCTTTGTGTGAGAAACTATAATTTAACATTGAGTTATGGGAAAACGATACATCAGAGTAATAAAATAACCAGATTTTTGGAAACCTAAAAGAATGGAGAATCTCACCACTCCTTTCTTCCCTGCCCAGCAAGCGAGGATAGGGAGATACCCAGCACAGCCTTGCAGGGGCCCCTGGGACCCCGATGTTTGTCATCCACGCATAGCAGGGGCCCGGCTGGATCCGATGAAACCAGAACTGGCTCCCTAGGACCGTCCAGTAAGGATGTACAGCCCATTTTAGTTTTGGGAGTTTGTTGGTGGTGGGGTGTGGATCCATCACAAGTGGTGGCAACAGAGAGATTCTGTGGGGTCTCCCTGTTGCCGTTTCATCACAAGCTCCATTGATGGAAAGCTAAAAATGTTTTGAAATAAGGCGACACAAACCATTTTTTTTACAAACTCATGAAAATGTTTCCACTACTTAAATACTAAAAAATTTAAATTTGGTATCACCAGAATTGTGCTGACCTGGAGAATTAGGTTTCCAGGTCTTTTTTTACCATACAATGAACACCGTAAAATAAAACCCTAAAACCAATGGCAGAATTGCATATTTTTCACAATTTCGCTGCATTTTTCCCTTTTATTCAGTACATTATATGGTAAAATTAATAATGTCATTCAAATCTGCAACTCGTCCTGCAAAACAACAATCCCGTATACAGCTATGTGGAACGAAAAATTATGGCTTTTTGGAAAAAAATACAAAAAAAATAAAATATTCAAGCCAATAAAAAAATAAATTGCATGACCCTGAAGGATTTAAAATATCGAATGCTTGCAGTATATGACAGATTATTATGCAGTTGACTCTGAATGTTTATTACATACTTACCGCTGCTTATTTTAGGTCATAACCAAAAAAAATGAACTGAAGTATAAGTTGACAGGCATACAAAATATAGGAGCATGTTCACACTGGCCATCAAACAGATAAAACCTAAGACAGAGACAAAATGAGCATATACCCTGTTGTAAGTAAATGGATAACAGTTAGGAGGGATCTGGATAACAGTTAGGAGGAATAGAGGGAAGAAGTATAGGAAGGCTGGTTCAGAACCGGCATTATTGGAGCACGACAGATCCTCTGACCGCCGGGGGAGTGTATGCTCCAGTAATGAGGGGGAGGGGGGAAGTGTAGGGCAGGCAAGACAGGTTCTGGTAGTGGGTGACTCTATTATTAGGGGGACAGACAGGGCAATCTGTCACAAAGACCGGGATCGCCGAACGGTGTGCTGCCTCCCTGGCGCTCGAGTCCGGCACATCGTGGATCGGGTTGACAGGTTACTGGGTGGGGCTGGAGAAGACCCAGCAGTCATGGTCCACATCGGCACCAATGACAAAGTGAGTGGTAGATGGAGGGTCCTTAAAAATTATTTCAGGGACCTAGGTAGGAAGCTTAGGGCAAGGACCTCCAAGGTAGTTTTCTCAGAAATACTACCAATCCCGCGAGCCACACAGGAGCGCCAACGGGAAGTTAGGGAGGTGAATAAGTGGCTAAAGAGTTGGTGCAAGGCAGAAGGGTTTGGGTTCATGGAGAACTGGGCCGACTTCGCGGTCGGCTACAGGCTCTACCGTAGGGACGGGCTGCTCCTCAATGGGGAGGGTGCAGCTGTGCTGGGGAAGAAGATGGCTAATAGGTTGGAGGAGTTTTTAAACTAGAGATGGGGGGGGAAACCAAGGAAATAGGTGGGATGTGAGGCAAGCAAGGGGGAAGGGGAGAAGTGAATATAATGAGGGTGGAGAGGGGGGTGGGGATAGTACAGTTAGATCGTTAGAGAAGAATAGGATGCTAAATAACCCCAAAGTTTTATCTTGCATGCTGACCAACGCAAGAAGCCTGACCAATAAGGCGGATGAGCTGCGGGCGCTTATATCGGAAGAGAGGTATGACATCGTAGGTATAACAGAGACTTGGCTAGACGATAGCTACGACTGGGCGGTAAATTTATTAGATTATAGTTTATTTAGAAGGGACCGGAAACAGGGGAAAGGCGGAGGAGTCTGCTTATATGTAAAGTCATGTCTAAAGCCCAGACTAAGGGAAGATATAGGAGAGGGAGAAGAGGGGGTCGAGTCCATGTGGGTAGAGATAGAGGGGACAAAAAAATAATAATAAAATATTACTGGGGGTCTGCTATAAGCCACCAAATATAACACAGGAGAATGAGAATCTGCTATTAGGACAAATAGATAAAGTAGCAAAACATAATGAAGTGATTGTAATGGGGGATTTCAACTACCCGGATATTGACTGGGAAACAGAAACCTGTAGATCTCAGAAAGGAAAAGGTTCTTGACAAATATCAAGGATAATTATCTCTCCCAACTAGTGCAGGAACCAACGAGAGGGAAGGCCGTGTTGGACTTAATATTGACTAATAGGCCTGATAGAATAACTGAGGTACAGATAGGGGGGCACCTAGGTAATAGCGATCATAATATTATCGACTTCAAAATGCCCTTCAGTAGGGTTATCAATAAGGGAACAACAAAAACATTAAACTTTAGGAGGGCGAAGTTTGATCAGCTGATAGAAAACCTTCAACTTATTGACTGGGACAAAGTTCTTAATCAATGGAATACGAATAGTAAATGGGAAACTTTCAAAAGAATTCTGAATACTCAGTGTGAGAGGTATATACCGTATGGGAATAAAAGGGCCAGAAATAAGAGGAAACCAATATGGTTGAACAAGAACGTAAAAGGGGCGTTAAATAGCAAAAAAGAGGCATTCAAGAGATTAAAACAGGAAAACAGTAAGGAGGCACTAATGTGTTACAAGGAAAAAACGAGAACCTGTAAAAAACAAATAAAAATAGCGAAGGAGGAAACAGAGAGACGTATTGCTAGGGAAAGTAGATCAAATCCCAAACTGTTCTTTACGTATATAAACAGTAAAAGGATTAAATCGAATAATATTGGACCGATAAAAAGTGATGAAGGCAAAATCATAGAGAAAGATGAGGATAAAGCTAATCTATTAAATAATTTTTTTTCGACAACTTTCACAAAGGAAATAGAACTAACAGGAGAAATGAGAAGTGAAAAACTTAATCCTCCACTAAGTATGACAAATCTAACCCAAGCTGGGGTACAGAAACGCCTCAGTAACATTAAAATAACCAAATCACCAGGACCTGATGGCATACACCCACGGGTACTAAGGGAACTAAGTAATGAGATAGACAGACCGTTATATCTTATATTTAAGGACTCTGTTGAGACTGGGTCTGTACCACTTGATTGGCGACAGGCGAATGTAGTGCCAATATTCAAAAAGGGAGCGAAAAGTGACAACGGAAACTATCGGCCGGTGAGTCTGACGTCCGTTGTGGGCAAAATTTTTGAAAGCTTCATTAAAGAGGCAATTATGGAGCATCTTGATGCTAATAATCTTTTAATCCCGAACCAACATGGATTCATGAGGAATCGCTCCTGCCAAACAAACCTGATTGACTTCTACGAGGAGGTTAGCTCTCGAGTAGATCAGGGGGAACCAGTGGATGTCGTGTATCTCGACTTCTCAAAAGCGTTCGATAGCGTGCCACATAATAGGTTGGTATACAAAATGAGAATGATGGGGCTGGGGAAAAATGTCTGCAAGTGGGTAGCTAACTGGCTAAAGGATAGAAGGCAGAGGGTGGTTATAAATGGAATATACTCAGATTGGGTAAGCGTCACTAGTGGGGTACCACACGGGTCTGTACTAGGCCCAATGTTATTTAATATCTTTATTAATGACATAGTCAACGGGATAAATAGTAAAATATCAATATTTGCAGATGACACAAAGTTATGTAAAACAATTAATACAAAAGAGGACAGTGCAGACCTACAGAGGGATTTGGATAAGCTGGGTAGGTGGAGCATTAAATGGCAAATGAGGTTTAACGAGGAGAAATGTAAGGTCATACATATGGGAAGGAAAAATGGAAGTCACCAGTACTCACTGAATGGGAAATCATTGGGGAATTCAGAGATGGAGAAGGACTTGGGCATCTTGATTGATAGCAAACTAAATTGGAGTGCCCAAAGTCAGGCCGCTGCTGTAAGGGCAAACAGGGTAATGGGATGTATCAGAAGAGGTATAGCTGCAAAGAAGGAGAACATTGTTCTTCCACTGTACAAAGCACTGGTCAGACCACACTTGGAATACTGTGCTCAGTTATGGGTAGTGTTGAGCCACCCCCGTAGTGTTCGAGTTCGGTTCGGTTCGTCGAACACCCGTGTGTTCGCCGAACTGTTCGTCGAACTGTTCGTCGAACACCTTCGAACACCGTTAAAACCAATGGCAGGCAAACAAAAACACATAGAAACACATAGAAAACACCTTCAAAGGTGTCCAAAAGCTGACAAACTGCTCAGAAGACACAACTAACACATGGAAAAGTGACAAGTACATATAGTCATGCGAAAAGAAAAGAGGTGGAGGAGTAAAAGGAGGGGGAGACACAGATATAGGCATGTCATGCCCTTCTAAAATCCAAAAAGTGAGAAGCCGAGACGGCCAGTCCGCTCCTGCCCGTGCCACCTCCGTGTCGCCGGGTTTGTGCCAGAGCCGCGGTGAACCCTGACGGCCAGCCCCCCTCTCCCAATACTGGTGCCTGTCCGCTGGTGGGTCGAGAGAGCCCCCCTGTGGTGGAGGCAGCTCTAAGCTTTTTAATTTAAATTGTCCCTCTAATTTGAATGAATACACTTTAAATCCATTTACAAGGATCTATTGGAGGGCAAGTTTCATGCCAGCAGCCGCGTAATTCCAGCTCCAGTAGCGTCCACTAAAGCTGCTGCAGTTAAAAAGCTTTTATAAGGATCGAGCTCGGCTGTCCACCGCAAGGCATCCTAGTGCCAGTCCCAGCCCCTATGCCTTGGGGTGCCTCCTGATGCTCTTCACTAAGTATCCCGTGGTCCCGAAGCATTTCCTTTGAAAAAATTAAGTGTCCAAACTACAGGTGGTGTAGCTTGCTTAACAGCCGGGATAATCCGCTGACTAGCAGACACTGCTACTAGGCACAAAGTATTTCCTGGGCTAGATGCAGTTAAAAATTTGTAAGTAGATACTCTCGTTGGATGCTGAGAAAGCATTCCATAGAGTCTCCTGGCACGCCATATATGATTCTCTTAAAAAGCTTGGGGTAGGGGTCTAGGGGACCCTTTTATAGCCAAAATCACGGCCCTGTATCACAATACGTCACCTAGGCTGAAGATAAATGGAACTGTAGCACCGAGGGCTCGGTTGCTACAGACGTATTGCACCTCACCCAGAGGTGTGATATCTCACTCTCAGATAAGGATGGAGTGTGGATCAGGACCCGACACCTGCATGCATTACACCACATTGCCGTGGGGCAGGGCGACCAATATGCCCCTGAGATGGGCACGACAGTCCCTGTCCCTGGCTGGAGTGGGGGGAGGGAACACTGAGGAAGGGGAACCCTGCAGTGCAGGAGCAGGGAGGAAGCAGTTCCTGGGTGCATTGAGAAGGGAGTATAAAAGGTGGGCACCATCTTAGTTCAGTGCAGAGAAGTCTGAGCAGAAGTGGCAGGGAGCAGGGGCTCTGCATGAGCTCTGCTCCGGAGGCGGGCCTAGTAACAGAGGCCCAGGCCTGCAAGAGGGAGAAGGAAGGAAGAGGAGCGGAGAAGGCTCCAGGAACGAGGAATGAAGGGATCCCAGGGGTGCGGACGGGCGAGTCGCCACCGCACGCCCGAATCCACCTGCGTGGAGGGGTCAGGCCAAAGGGGGAGACCGGTCCCCGAACTAGTGGAGGCAGGAAACGACCCTCAGCTAGAAACCGGAGGCTCTGACATTTTATGTGGCGCAGCCCCTTGCTCCACCCGCTAGGAAGGCACCACATAGGGTCAGGGAAACTGGCGCCAAGTTTACCAATAGGAGGCCCGAGGCAGCCGGACAGAAGTGTTGGTAAGAAAGGCCAGACAAAGGACACACAAAGGGGGTCCTGTGAAGCGCTCCAAAGTTATCTGGGAGTTGTCTGAGCCCCTCACCTGGTGAGCACAGTACGACGTGGGCAGCCGTTACCTGCAGACGTGGTTTGGATAATAAGAACTGTGAGTAAAGGCCCTGAACTGCATCACTGACTCCGTGTCGTTACTGCTGCTGCCCTGCACCATCACCCCCATCCTCCGCATACACTGCCCTGAGGCTATACTCCTCCCGTGGGGAGTTATGCTTCGCTCTGCTGCACCAACAACACCAGCCTTAGCGGTCTGCCCTGTAGCGGCGGTTCACTCTGACCGCAATCCACGGATGGCGTAGTCGGACATTTAAACATCAAAACCACATAAATAGTTCCGCCACTGGTTTGACCGCCCTGAGCCACGGAACCGGATCGCCGCCACGAAGACTACAACCACCAGCATCCACCAAAAAGGGTCCGGCTCCGGGTGTCCCAAGGCCCAGGGGGTGCATCAGAACATTTTCATCACCTTTCACAATCACCAATGGGACAAGGCAGGGATGTCCTCTGTCCCCTCTCTTATACATCCTAG
Source organism: Phyllobates terribilis (assembly GCF_046119375.1). Taxonomy (NCBI): domain Eukaryota; kingdom Metazoa; phylum Chordata; class Amphibia; order Anura; family Dendrobatidae; genus Phyllobates; species Phyllobates terribilis. The sequence continues at coordinate 16,522,170 of NW_027362766.1, forward strand.
TGACGGAGCACCTGCTCTCATCAATTCGCCATAACCCCAATATTAGGTGGATTGAGGTGGGAGGCACCGAGTACAAGTGCTCTCTATTTGCTGATGATGTCCTAGTATATATCACTCAATCACATATATCCATCCCTGCTGTTATGGCTGAAATAGATCACTTTGTTACATGGTAAAATTTTAAAATCAATGCAGCGAAGTCTGAGGCCCTCGATGTCTCCCTCCCTAAATCCATATAGGATTCCATCCAGTCCAACTTTCCCTTTGCCTGGCCCTCACAGGGTATCAAATACTTAGGAATTCCTATTCATAGAGACCTCTCCCATCTATGTTATCTTAATTTTGGGCCCTTTATTGAACAATTCCATACAGACCACGGTTGGCAAGTTAGAACTGTAAGATTCACTACGTGAACCACTGGTGTTTTGTGGAAAAGCACATGTACACCGCGTTCCAAATTATTATGCAAAAAGTGTTTAGGAGTGATAAGGGAAGAATTTGTTTGTTTGTCAGTTAAACTCATTGATGGTGATGTTTGTCAGGGCTCTTTATATCACTGTAAGCAATTGCAGACACCTGTGCTAATTGGTTTGGCAGGTGTGTCCAATGAAAGGCAAGACTACTTAAGAAGGCTCTCTCACATTATTAAGCAGCCTACATTTTCTGCCAAAATGGGAAAGAAAAAGGATGTGTCGGCTGCTGAGAAGCAACAAATTGTGGAGTGTTTAGGTCAAGGCATGACTACAATCAACATTGTGCGATGATCAGGATGAAGTGTCTTGGCAATCAAGAAGTATGTAGCTGATTCACAGTACACACGTGTGCGTGCTGATAAGGGCAAATTGAGGACTCTTTCCTACAGGCAATTACGTCAGGTTGAAACAGCAGCGGCAAAAAAGCCTTGTCATAGCAGCAGACAAGTTTTTGAAGCTGCTTGTGCCTCCAACGTCCCCCGAACAACAAGATGCAGGGTCCTTCAGAGGTTTGCAGCTGTGCATATGCCATCCTGTCGACCTCCTCTATCCACTTCACACAAGCAGAAACGGCTCCAGTGGGCCAAACATTACATGAAGACTGATTTCAAAACTGTTTTGTTCACGGATGAGTGCCGTGCAGCGCTCGATGGTCCAGATGAATGGAGTGGAGGATGGCTGGTTGATGGACACCCCACGCAAACACGGCTACAGCGCCAACAAGGAGGAGGTGGAGTAATGTTTTGGGCTGGAATCATGGGGAGAGAGATTGTCGGCCCCTTTAGGATCCCTGAAGGCGCTAAAGATGAACTCCATAATGTATGTGGATTTTCTCAAACAGCACTTCCTGCCATGGTTCAAGAAGAAGAACCGTGTATTTCACAGCAAGATCATTTTTCTGCATGATAATGCACCATCTCATGCTGCACATAAAACATCTGCATCTCTGGCTGATATGGGCATAAAAGGGGACAAACTTATGGTGTGACCCCCATGCTCCCCTGACCTCTACCCCATTCAGAACCTTTGGAGCATCATTAAAAGGAGTGTCTATGATGGCGGGAGGCAGTTCACATCTAAGCAACAGCTCTGGGAGGGTATTATGTCCTCATGCAAACCAATTGAAGCAGAAACCATCCAAAACCTGACAAATTCAATGGACGAGAGAGTTCAGAAGCTCCTTTCGAACAAGGGGTCCTATGTGAAAATGTAACATCACCTAGAATAAAGTTTTGAGTTGAAAACTGTTTGATTTCAGTTTCTAACAACCTGCTAATGCTTATAATTTCAAAAATGACCATTTTTTTGGTCTTTATTAAAATGAAAAGGTTGATCGAAAAGTTTGGGGGATCTAAGAGTGTGGCAACCCAGTAGTCATGATTACTTCGAATTCTGACAATATGAGGGTCATGCTGCAGGTAGTGCAGCAAGAAGGCACTTATGTGTCTTGCGCATCTCGGAGCCCCAAAATTATTTTCCGGGCTAGATGCAGCTAAAAATTATTTTTAATTTTAAATCTGGTGAAGCTTATTATAGATGGCCTAATAGGATCAGTGCTGCACACTGCTACAAAGCCCAAATTATTTTCCAGTCAAGATACAGATAAACATGATTAGTAATTTGAAAGCTTAAAACGGTTGGTAGGGTGATTTTAACCAATCAAGCTTTTACTCTCCCCAGGATGACACAGGGGTAGAAAAGTCGTTTCGGATCCATGATTTGTTCATCTTTATGAACGTGAGTCTGTCTACATTATCAGTGGAGAGCCGCGTGCGCTTATCTGTCAGCACACCACCAGCAGCGCTGAACACACGTTCAGACAGAATGCTGGCTGCGGGGCATGACAAGATCTCCAAGGCGTAAGTGGCTAGCTCCGGCCATTTATCCAGATTGGAAGCCCAAAAAGAGCAAGGGTCCAGTGACACAGTCGTGGCTTCAATGTTTACTTGGAGATACTCCTGTACCATCGTCTCTAGGCGTTGACTATGTGTCAGACTTCTTGTCTCCTGTGGCCTTGCAAAGGATGGGCTAAAAAAGTGGTGAAATGATTCCGCAAAATTGATGTTACCAGCAGATACTGTGGTTCTGTTACGGTTTGAGTGCTGAACACTTGACGGTCCCACGGTTGGCAAGTTGGAACTGTGAGATTCACTACGTGCACCACTGGTATTTTGTGGAAAAGCATATGTAAGATTCTGCAACAGTCTCTGCTGATACTCCTGCATGCGTGCATCCCTTTCTATGGCAGGAATAATTTCTGCAAATTTACTTTTGTACCGGGGATCTAACAGTGTGGCAACCCAGTAGTCAGGATTATTTCTAATTCTCACAATTCGAGGGTCATGTTGCAGGTAGTGCAGCAAGAAGGCACTCATGTGTGTTGCGCATCCAGGAGCACCAAGTCCCTGTTGTGTTGGTGGCGAGGTAGCAATCATGCTTCCTTCCTCTGTCCTCTCCCCCCAACCTCGCACAACAGAAATGTGATCAAGGTCTCCCTCATCTGATGAGTCTTCCATCAGTTCGTCCTCCACTTCTTCCTGGGCTCCTGCACCTTCCTCACTAGTTTGGCTGCTACCATGCGCCCTGGTAAAATCATCTCCCCCACTCTCACATGCCTGCCGCCTTGGTGCTGCCGACCGTCTGGACCTTGCAGATGTTAGCCCTTCCGCATACAACTCCTCCTCCTCTACTTCCTCCACCTCCACTTGTGCCACCACCTGACTCCGAATTCTGTTTAACATGTGCTCCAGCATGTAAATCACCGGAATAGTCATGCTGATAATGGCATCGTCAGCACTAAACATCTTCGTCGCCATTTCAAAACTGTGCAGAAGGGTGCATAGGTCCCTGATCTGAGACCACTCCTCCAGCGTGATTTGCCCACCTCTGAATCTCGTTGGCCCAGGCTATACGTCAGAACGTATTGCACCAGGGCATGTCGGTGCTGCCACAGTCGCTGCAACATGTGCAGAGTTGAATTCCACCGGGTAGGCACATCGCATTTTAGCCGGTGAAGTGGCAGGCCCAACGACTTCTGTAGAGATGTAAGTCGCTGAGCTGCGGGATGCGAACGGCGGAAGTGAGCACACAGCGACCGTGCCCTCTGCAGAAGGCCATCTAGTCTGGGATAGTGGGCTAAAAATTGCTGGACAACCAGGTTCAACACGTGAGCCATACAAGGCACGTGTGTGACATTGCCCCGGCGAAGGGCCGCACCCAGGTTTGCAGCATTGTCGCACACGGCCTTCCCTGGTTTCAGGTCCAGTGGAGACAACCATTCATGAAATTGGTTCTCCAGAGCTGACCACAACTCCTCAGCTGTGTGACTCACATTTCCCAGACATTTCAATGTAAAAACCGCCTGATGACGTTGAGCCCTACTGCCAGCATAGTAAGGAGGTGTGCAGGATCCCTTCTGCGCAGTTAAAAAGCTTGTGGCATGACCAGACAGGCTTTGGGTGCAGGTGGAAGACCGAGAGGAGGTTGAGGAGGCAGAAGCAGTGGAGGAAAAATGACATAAAGAGGATTGACGCACAACTCGTGGGGACGGCAAGACTTGGACAGCAGCCCCTTGTCCTGCTGTCACCATAGTTACCCAGTGCCCAGTCAGCGACATGTAACGCCCCTGTCCATGCCTACTCGTCCAAGTGTCTGTGGTGAAATGCACCCTGTCACACACAGAGTTTCTCAAAGAAGCGGTGATGTTGTGTGCGACATGCTGGTGGAGCGCAGGCACACCTTTCTTTGAGAAGTAGTGCCGACTGGGCATCTGGTACTGGGGCACTGCGACGGACATAAGGTCTTGAAAATCCTCTGTGTCCACCAGGCGGAAAGGCAGCATTTCTGTAGCCAAGAGCTTGCAGATGGTGAAATTCAACCTCTTAGCTTTCTCATGGCTAGGAGGAAATGGTCTTTTACTTGTCCACATCTGAGGGACCAAGGGCTGGCTATTGTGCTTAGACGGGGTTGATAAGGGTGTCCCCGGCAAACTGCCGGTCTGTGAGAAAGATGCAGGCGGACATGTTAGGTTGCCTTGATCCAAAGGTGGTGCTATCGATGTCGGACAGCGCTCAAGACCAGCTGGTGTTACCACCTCCAAAGAAAATGATGACCTGCCAATCACGCTGGCTGTTGCGGGTAAAGAGGTGGCAGGTCTGCGCCCCAAAACAGGTGTGACTGCTGTCCCCCCAGTCACAGAGGATGAAGAGGCCGCGGATGCACAAGATATGGCAGACGGTGGTTGGCCCGGCCGGCGGAACCGCATTGTAGCACACTGAGCTTCCCACTGCAACTTATGCTTCATGTCCATGTGCCGGTTCATGCATGAAGTACTCAAACTATGTATTTTTTGGCCTCTACTTAGCTTTTGCTGACAAATGTTACAGATAACACGAGTTGGGTCATCTTTATCGATCTGAAAAAATGCCCAGGCTATGCAAGGCTTAGCACCCATGCGACCTGAAGAGCCACCACGACTTGTGGTGAGAGGCAGAGTTGTGTTTGAGGATGCAGTTGTTGACGTGCTTCCAGTACTACGTCTCTGTCCAGGAAGGCGCAACCTGACCTCGTCGTCACTAGCATCTTCCTCCACCTCCTCTGCTGACCTCATCTCTTGGCTGACTGTGGGTTGACAGTAAGTGGGATCTCCGACCTCATCATCATCACCCTGTGCGTTATCACACCCGTCGTCCTCAGAGCCAACCTGTTCCTGCCCTGACAAAAAACTAAAGTTGTCGCTCCAATCAGGTATTTGAGTCTTATCATCATCTTCCTCATTGTCTCCACCAACAGGAGTTACAGTTTGGGAATGAGGGTCTACATTATGGTCAGAACCTTCTGCGTCTGGTCCTGGATCCGACTCATAAAGATTCTGGGCATCAGTGCAGATCATTTCCTCGTCTGGATTCACAGAAGCGCTGGAGTCGACCTCTGATTCCCAGGCTATAGTATGAGTAAACAGCTCTGCAGACTCAACCATCTGTTCTACCTCATACTCAGACGGGCAGCTGGAGATTTGGGAGCTGTGAGGAAGCAAGTGCGATTTGGGTGACACCTTTGAGGACTGGAGTATTTGTGATGTTGAAGTTGATGTGGAGGAGAGCCCACTTAAAGGAGCACTTGATATCCGTTGAAGCACCTGCTGTTTTTGTGCCTCATCTGGAATTTGTAGCGATTGGCGTGGCCGTAAGAAAGGGATCTTATCACATTGTCCGCTAAAAGAAGTAGACATTTTAGTTTGGCTGGAAGATGGTCTTTCTTCTGCACCTACCCCACGGACACAACCTTTTTTCCCCTTCCCAACACGCCTATTCCCCTTTCCACCAGCAGCAGGCCTTTTTCCACTCATTTTGGTGGTTAACTAATTCACAACTCTGGAGTTGTTTGCACAAAAAAACAATGGATGGTAACCGAGCAGAGCTGAGTGGCCAAACTGTGGTATTAGGCCAAAACTATTGGCTGGGTTAGATGCAGAAAAAAATTATTTTTAATTTGCAACCTGATGGAGGTCAGTATAGATGGACTAATAGACCAAGTCCCACACACCGCTAGAAGCCCAAATATTTTTTCAGAGCTAGATGCAGAAAATTTTTTTATTCAATTTGCAACCTGATGGAGGTCAGTATAGATGGACTAATAGACCAAGTCCCACACACTGCTAGAAGCCCAAATATTTTTTCAGAGCTAGATGCAGAAAAAAATTATTTTTAATATGCAACCTGATGGAGGTCAGTATAGATGGACTAATAGACCAAGTCCCACACACCGCTAGAAGCCCAAATATTTTTTCAGAGCTAGATGCAGAAAAAAAATATTTTTAATTTGCAACCTGATGGAGGTCAGTATAGATGGACTAATAGACCAAGTCCCACACACCGCTAGAAGCCCAAATATTTTTTCAGAGCTAGATGCAGAAAAAAATTATATTCAATTTGCAACCTGCTGGAGGTCAGTATAGAAGGACTAATAGAACAAGTCCCACACACTGCTAGAAGCCCAAATATTTTTACAGAGCTAAATGAAGAAAAAAATTATTTTTAATTTGCAACCTGATGGAGGTCAGTATAGATGGACTAATAGACCAAGTCCCACACACTGCTAGAAGCCCAAATATTTTTTCAGAGCTAGATGCAGAAAAAAATTATTTTTAATTTGCAACCTGATGGAGGTCAGTATAGATGGACTAATAGACCAAGTCCCACACACTGCTAGAAGCCCAAATATTTTTTCAGAGCTAGATGCAGAAAAAAATTATTTTTAATTTGCAACCTGATGGAGGTCAGTATAGATGGACTAATAGACCAAGTCCCACACACCGCTAGAAGCCCAAATATTTTTTCAGAGCTAGATGCAGAAAAAAATTATATTCAATTTGCAACCTGCTGGACGTCAGTATAGAAGGACTAATAGACCAAGTCCCACACACTGCTAGAAGCCCAAATATTTTTTCAGAGCTAAATGAAGAAAAAAATTATTTTTAATTTGCAACCTGATGGAGGTCAGTATAGATGGACTAATAGACCAAGTCCCACACACTGCTAGAAGCCCAAATATTTTTTCAGAGCTAGATGCAGAAAAAAATTATTTTTAATTTGCAACCTGATGGAGGTCAGTATAGATGGACTAATAGACCAAGTCCCACACACCGCTAGAAGCCCAAATATTTTTTCAGAGCTAGATGCAGAAAATTTTTTTATTCAATTTGCAACCTGATGGAGGTCAGTATAGATGGACTAATAGACCAAGTCCCACACACCGCTAGAAGCCCAAATATTTTTTCAGAGCTAGATGCAGAAAAAATTATTTTTAATTTGCAACCTGATGGAGGTCAGTATAGATGGACTAATAGACCAAGTCCCACACACTGCTAGAAGCCCAAATATTTTTTCAGAGATAAATGAAGAAAAAAATTATTTTTAATTTGCAACCTGATGGAGGTCAGTATAGATGGACTAATAGACCAAGTCCCACACACTGCTAGAAGCCCAAATATTTTTTCAGAGCTAGATGCAGAAAAAAATTATTTTTAATTTGCAACCTGTTGGAGGTCAGTATAGATGGACTAATAGACCAAGTCCCACACACCGCTAGAAGCCCAAATATTTTTTCAGAGCTAGATGCAGAAAAAAATTATATTCAATTTGCAACCTGCTGGAGGTCAGTATAGATGGACTAATAGAACAAGTCCCACACACTGCTAGAAGCCCAAATATTTTTTCAGAGCTAAATGAAGAAAAAAATTATTTTTAATTTGCAACCTGATGGAGGTCAGTATAGATGGACTAATAGACCAAGTCCCACACACTGCTATAAGCCCAAATATTTTTTCAGAGCAAGATGCAGAAAAAAATTATATTCAGTTTGCAACCTGATGGAGGTCAGTATAGATGGACTTCTAGAACAAGTCCCACACACTGCTAGAAGCCCAAATATTTTTTCAGAGCTAAATGAAGAAAAAAATTATTTTTAATTTGCAACCTGATGGAGGTCAGTATAGATGGACTAATAGACCAAGTCCCACACACTGCTAGAAGCCCAAATATTTTTTCAGAGCTAGATGCAGAAAAAAATTATATTCAGTTTGCAACCTGATGGAGGTCAGTATAGATGGACTAATAGAATGATGCTATGCCCAAAACATTTTACTTCACTAGGTGCAGTAAAAAAATTGGTATTCTATACACAGGTGGTATATCTTGCAACACAGATAGGCTACTCCACTGACTAACACACTCTGCAATAGGCCAAAAAGGATTAGCTTTGCTAGATTCAGCCAAATGCTGTGAAAAAAACTTGCACAGCACTGGCACAGACCTGCCTGGCAAAAACTGATAGGAACTGATGTAACCTAGTCCTGAAAAGGACTCCAATTACAATTAGTCTTTACTCCCACAATCTATCTATTTAAGAGCACAGACCTGCCTGTTAAAAGTCGTAGGAAATGCTGTAACCTAGTCCTTTAAAGGACTGCAATCACAACTATTCCCTACTCCCAAGCTATCTGTATATTTGTGCGAAAATTGGCTTGAAATTAACAAGGTATAGCGCACACAGCAACAGCGGTGCCGTCTAACACGCAGCTGCAGCAGTGAGAAAATGGTGGCGACGGGGAAAATGGCTTGGTCTTATAGGGCAAGGACATGTGACATACACTGCCAATCACACATGCCCTTGCTTGTGTGAAAAAAAGCACTTCGCTCCGTGTGTGCGCTGCTGATAGGCTGACAGATTGCACCTCCCCACTGCAAATGCGGGAAATTGAAAAAAAAATGGAGATCTTCATTGTTCCTGCAGAGATCCATCCCCTGCCCCTCCCCCCGCCCCGCTGTACACTCAAACTGCGTATTAACATTAATTTTCATCATTACTGAGAAAAAATCCAGTTATGATTTTGGTGCACGAACAGTTATCGAACATAACCTCGAACAGCCGAATTTTTCTCAAATTGTTCGTGTTCGCCGATCGGCTCGAACACCGCCCAAAACAGCTCGAATTTGAGATTGGCGAACAGTTCGAGTAGAACAACGCTCATCTCTAGTTATGGGCCCCAATATATAGAAAGGATATAAACGAGCTTGAAAAGGTACAAAGGAGGGCAACATAATTAATAAAGGGAATGGAGGGACTGCAATACCCAGAGAGGTTGGCAAAACTAGGACTATTCACCCTGGAAAAGAGAAGGTTGAGGGGGGATATAATAAATGTATACAAATATGTTAGGGGACAGTATAGAGATCTTGGCCGGGATTTGTTCAAAAGGAGGGATATTACGGTAACAAGAGGGCACTCACTAAGACTGGAAGAGAAAAGGTTCCAGCACCAGCATAGGAAGGGGTTCTTTACGGTAAGAGCAGTGAGAATATGGAATTCACTGAGTGAGGAGACGGTAATGTCGGATTCACTACACCAGTTCAAGCGGGGACTGGATGCATTTCTTAATACCAGGCAGATTTCAGCATATACTTAAAAATAAAATAAAATAGTAGGTTGATACAGGGATTTATTCTGACTGCTGGTTTCAGAGTCGGGAGGGAATTTTTCCTCAGGTGAAGATTGGCCAAATCATTTGGGGTTTTTGCCCTCCTCTGGATCAACTTTAGCAATTACAGAACTAACAGGTCGAACTTGATGGACGCAAGTCTTTATTCGGCTTTACAAACTATGTTACTATGTTACTATATAAATAACGTAGGTACTTAGTAAACACAGTTTTTGATAATAATAGCTTTTATGCTTTTCTTGATCAAATATGGTGGTTACTAAATACCTACATTATTTATATGCACTATTCCTTTCACTTACAGCAGGGTAAATGTTCATTTTGTGTCTATCTTAGGTTTTGTCTGTTTTAGATCATGGTGTACATTAGTGATGAGCGAGCACTAAAATATTCGGGTCAAGAAAACCATAATGCTCGGTGTCAGGCGTCTGCTGGATCCAAAATGGGTTCAGAACCATCAATGGACTCTGTGGTCTCCCATTCCAGTTGAGCCAGGGCTGCTCAGCATTGTCATCAGGCCCAATGCCTAGCTGGTGCACGAGATGTACAAGTTGTCTCTTGGGTCTTTGTTCCTAGCAAAATGAAGATTAGGTTGCGGAGGGAGACAGGTCTGCTACAGCCTAAGTCCAGGATTCACTGCACTGAGCATGCCCGTGACATGGCGGACCGTGATTGGTGGTTTGGGAGTCAGCTGATCCGGTGACCTGGCACCGCCTGATTGGTCGCGGGTGACGACACCAATAGTGCGACGGTGGGCAGGGCTGAATATTTAAATAGCCCGCCCATTGAGCTATGATGATGTTGTTGTGTGGACGCTTGGTCGTTTGGGCTCCACGTGTGCTTTAGCTTCTGTCAGGCAGGTTTCGCGGGGGATAGGCAGCCTTAGATGGAGGGAGGCAGGTAGCTTCGTCTCATAGTCTGACTCCGACAAAGGGGTCACCATACACCCCGAGCAGTCTGCAGACGCCGTATTCCCGGCACCGCTTTTAAGCCACGTGGAGAGATACTCCTTAGTCCGGTAGCACCTGGTTGGGAGCACTTATACGCTGGTGTGTATCACACACGCATCCTAGCGCCTGCTGTGTAGTCCCTGTGCTGTAAACAGTACTACAGATACATTATTTATCGCACATCTCTCGTGCAGTTAACGGAGAGAGTGTGAATCCCTATTCCCCTTCCGGTGTGCAGTACCATGGAAGGGATTGTTAGTTCAGTTGGTTGTTTTACCTTCTTACCCGGAAGGTGTTCGGCCGAAGTCCTCCAGGCTGCATCGCGTACCCCGGGTTCGGTTGCTTTCCATTATTAATAAAGTTATTTGCAACCGTACCCTTAACACTCAGGTGCTTGACCCGAGTAACGAGCCCAATGTAAGTCAATGGGAGACTCAAGCATTTTTCTAGCGGCTCCCCCCGTGGTCTGCAGAGGGCATAAAAATTGGTCTAATCAATGGTAATAGTGCTCAAATGACATGGGAACAGCATGGGGAAGACCCCTGGAAGCATCTCTGACTCCAAGGTTACTGCTGCGATCAATGTTGTCAGAGTATTACGGCACTTTTGCAAACTGTAAATGACTACTAACTTGCTCTAGACACAGGCGTTGAAGTAAAGAGGATGCTAGTAGTAAAACAGAAATATTTATTAATTAAAAAATTGGTAAAACGTGCTATTTAAAATGTGCCATAAAAGTAGGTGTGGAGGAAGGTAGTCCCCAAGAGACTTTTGGGTAATGGTTCTAGTGGAGGAGTAGTATTTGGTAACTTTCTTCGGTATTGCTTGGAATTAACCCAATGTATGCTGGATCCTGGATACTGATAATTTCCTGGTGGAAGGGAAGAGTGAGTCAGGTATAAAGTTTGGAATAGTAGATATTGATACAGGTAGGGATAGACAGATATTACCCGATTGAAGAAGGGTAAGTACAAAGGATGATCTGGTGGGATCGTCTTAAGTAGTAGTTAGTTAGGATAGAATACCAATGAAAATCGGGTAGATAGCGGTTAGGTGGTAAAGCGTCTCTCTTAGATATAGTAGTATACCTACTGTGGTTGTCCTAGGGTGGATAAGTGGACCTATAAGTAGGATATTGCCCCTTGTTTTGACATACATTGTATTCAGTATAATGCACCCTGCAACCATTCTCACACAGGCAAAATAAATAACCAAAGACAAAAATGCTCCTCCACACCTCGGGCTATGTTCACAAGTAGCGTTTTTGATGCATTTTTGTACTTTTGCATTTCTTTCAAAGGTAAAAAATACATTCACCAATAAATGTAATTTTAACATTTACTACCTTATCTGGCCATGTGGTGTGTGAGACATGAACAGACACATTGAGAATGAGACATGACTAGTGTTGAGCGATACCTTCCGATATCAGGAAATATCGTAACGGATTGGATCGGGCCGATACCCAAAAAGTATCGGATATCGCCGATTCCGATACCGGAAACCAATGCAAGTCAATGGGACACAAATATCGGAATGAAAATAAACCCTTTCTTTCCTTGTAGGTTAATTCTACATGAAGTAAAACAACTAAGAATAATGTAGAATGACATGAAAAGCCGGCAATTCATCAGCGGCATACACCGGTACCCGACAATTTACAACAGAAAAAATAGAGCATCACACATAGATTAGATAGATAGAAACATGTCAGTCACATATATATGAAGTACAGTGACAGTGTTGCTTACTGTACTTGTCATTTAGTGTAAAGGATTTATTAAAATAAATAATAGTGTTTTCATGCACCGTCTCTTTAAAAAAGCCGGCCGGCAATTCAGCATCTGTACCCGACAATTTATAACAGACAGAATAGAGCTTCACACATAGATTAGATAGATAGAAACATGTCAGTCACATATATAATAAGTACAGTGATAGTGTTGGTTACTGTACTTGTCATTTAGTGTAAAGGATTTATTTAAAAAAATAATAGTGTTTTCATGCACCGTCTCTTTAAGAAAGCCGGCCGGCAATTCAGCATCTGTACCCGACAATTTAGAATAGAAAGAATAGAGAATCACACATAGATTAGATAGATAGAAACATGTCAGTCACATATATATGAAGTACAGTGACAGTGTTGCTTACTGTACTTGTCATTTAGTGTTAAAATAATGGATTTATTTAAAAAAAAAATAGCGTGGGATCCCCCATAATTTTAGTCTCTAGCGGAGGTTAAGCAGACGGCTGGGGCAGATGTTTGAAGCCTGGGAAGGGGGTAAAACCCACGGAGCTTCCCAGGCTACTAATATCAGCCCCCAGCTGAATACCTAGCCTTTACTAGCTATTAAAATGGGGGACCCCCCCAAAAAAATGACGTGGGGTCCCCCCTATTTTAATAGCTAGCAAAGGCTAGGCAGACAGCTGGGGGCTGATATTAATAGCCCAGGAAGGGTGCCATGAATATTGGCCCCCTCCCAGGCTAGAAACACCAGTCATCAACCGCCCCAGAAATGGCGCATCCATAGGATGCGCCAACTCTGGCACTTAGCCTCGCTCTTCCACGCTGCCCTGGTGCGGTGGCAGGGGGTAATAGTGGTGGGGTTCATGTCAGCGCCAGCTGCCATGAAGCCCAGGTTAGTAATGATGGGCGTCTATAAGACACCCCCATTACTAACCTACAAAGTGTTAAAAAGAAAAAACACACTACACCCAGAAAAAAATAATTTATTTGAAATAAAACACACAATTTTATTTAATTCTTAGTTTACTAAAAATAATAGTTACCTGTCCACGTTCCTGCACTGATCTCCCATGCACAGCTGTCACATCTGGAGATGGTGACAGCTGTGCATGGCTGCTGTAAGCTCACGCTGCCGGGAACACGTCCGCTCCCGGCAGCGGGAGCCACTGACTGAGGTCACCGGAGTGCATTCAGGCAGTGCAGCTCCGGAGACCTCCTTTACGGCACTGCTGTACCGTGGGAATTTCTCACGATACAGCAGGGCCGTAAAGGAGCTAACCGGAGCAGCGCTGCCTGAACTCCGGTGAACCCTTACGGCCCCGTCATTCTAGCGGCGGCAGCGGTTCAGAGCGGTCACATTCTATGTGGCTGCTCTGAACTGGAGATCTTCGTGGGACACTCGTGGACTGCTACGGAGGGGTAAGGATAAGGTTGTGGTTTATTATTTTATATTTTATTACAGGAGATCGATGGCTTCGGGGAATTAGGTGTCTAGGTGAGTATAGGTGTAGTTTTTTATTTTTTACTTTATTTTAGGTGGCGATCGGCGGGGACAGGTAATGTATGAACTAATTTCTTTTAGGTAACCACTGGCCACCAATGACATGTATTTAACATTTATTGGGGACACAGTAGGGCAATTTATATAGCAGGATCAGGCTGATGGGAACTACTGCTCCCATCGAGCTGATCCTGCTGGCAGGAGTGGACGGGGGACAGACATAGGCCGATGGGAGTAGTAGTGTCACATCGGCCTATGTCTGCCTGCACGCACACACACCGCACACACCCGCACACATCGCACAGACACCGCGCACACCCGCACAAACATCGCGCACACACCCCGCACACACACCCCGCACACACACTAATCATGACGGGCTGATGGTCTGGGAGGTGAGGCTGACCTGTGCGGCCGTGGGAAAGTTCATGTGAGTTCATGCAGTCAAGCATGAACTCACATGAACCCTCTGAGGGCAACGCGGCTAATTCAAATTAACAGCTGATCGGCATCAGCTGATACCTCAGCTGTTCATTTGAAATAACCGGCGGGAAAGCGCAGCACAGAACGGGAAAGCCGGCGGTGAAGTCTTTTCACTGCCGGCTTCCCCGCCCGGGTCCTTCACTCCCCGCTCCTTGGAGCTGCGCTCCCCGCCCGGTCCTAACTTACGATCGGGATGGGAGGTGGCGAGGGGAGCGGAGGATCGGGGTGGGAGGCTGCGGGGAAGCAGTATGGGGCTGTGTGATTGTTTAAAAGCCGGCGGCTTTATACCGCCCGCCGGCTTTTAAACAATCAGGAGAATTCTCCCCCGCTGGGATGGCATTCTGATGACAGGCTGGATCGCGCTGCCATCCAGCTTGTCATCCTTCACAGACACTGCAGAGCGCAGGCATTATGGGAACTTCCGATTCCGGTATCCGATATTGTAAAAGTATCGGAATTAAGTATCGGAATTCCGATACCGCGAATATCGGCCGATACCCGATATTACAGTATCGGAATGCTCAACACTAGACATGACTTAACTGCTGTTGGTTATCTCTGCCCTCTTGCGTTACAGCTCCCCGGGGGCTCAGAAATACGGAATAATAAGCATATGTGTCACCCCAGGCCTGGATGCCACAAACTTGTAAGGCTGTGTCTGAGAGCAGGAGGGAGGTTCTCTGGTCATGGACCATTTGCATGCAGCACCTCCTGTCCCTGGCCAGTAGGGGGAGCAGGCTGCCCCTATAAAACTGGTACTGAGGGCAGGGTTAGGGAGACCAGGACCCACTTCTGAAGTATCTAGAAGGGTTCCCAGAAGAGAGGGACAGGTCAGCCGCAGCTGAGGAGTCCAGGAGGCAAAGGAGGAACAGAAAGCCAGGGACAGAGGCGACGAGAGACGGTCCTGGCAGAGAGAGACCACACAACCGAACACTGGGGTCCGAGGCTGTCAGGGTTGCAAGCCCTGCAGCAGAAAACCCGCAAGGGATTTCAGGTCCCTTTGGCCAAGAAGCCTGGAGATTCCGCCACACAGAGGGACCGATACAGCACGGAGAAGCTACAGGTACCTAAGGCTCGAGTCGCAAGCCATACAGGTGTAGTACACGGCAAGCTCAGGGACTTGGGCTATCATACCACTAAAGGGGGAGATAGTCAGCAAGGGCAGAGAGAGGACGGTAGGCCTACCCACTCACCCTGACCAGCGGAGCTCGCCTGAATGCCCTCAGACACCCAGGTCCATTCCTACCCTGTACTCCTGTTGGGTCTATGATAAGATCAGTAAAAGACCCTGGACTGCATTATTGGACTCTGTGTGGTTACTGCTGCGCCTGCACCATCACCCCCAGCATCCTATCACACTGCCCTGAGGCTACACTCCTCCCGTGGGGAGTTGTACTATTCCAGGCTGCATCCCCAACACCAGCCTCAGCGGTCTGCCTTGCAGCGGCGGTCCTCCCTCACCGCAATCCACGGGTGGCGTAGTCGGACATTACCTAAAACACATCATAGACTACCACTGGTCTGACCACCCTGAGCCACGGAACCGGGTCGCCACTACTACTCCCAGCATTGCCCTGAAGTCCGGTCTCGAGTGCCCCACGGCCCAGGGGGCGAGTCAGCTTTGGCGTAGTCGGCAGAATTGTGACCAACCCACCACAAACGGGTATTGCGTGCCTGAAAAAGACTGTACACGTACCTTAAAGAGAAGTTTCCCGCCATCCGGAGCCGTTTCCCGCTGTTTTCAGTCGTCTCCTGCCATCTTCAGCAGTTTTCCCGCCATCTTCAGTAGTTTTCCCGCCATCGGACGCCATTTTCAGGACGCCGCGCTGGTAGAAGAGGGGCGTGGACGTCCAAAGCGCGCGAGACTTGAAGCCCTGCCCTACGCACCGACGCTGCGCAAGGTCCTGGAAGGGAGAGAGAGCGACGCTGACGTCACCAGGACACGACGCAAGGTCCTCACACGGAGCAGCACCAGCGGAGCCGCGGCCTACAGAAGAGGATCTTCTGAAGGTAGGCCACGCTTAACTAGGGGGCAGGAAGATGACGGACACGGAGGGGCCTTCTACAACCAGCGGGGCTGCAACAGCGGTGATGCCGTTCTCTATGCCCTACATCCCCGGAGCAGCCAGGCTACCCCAATACTCAGGGGACCCTCATACCTTAACTGACTTTAGGGAAAGACTGCACAGTTTATTCAAAGTTTATCCCCTGACAGAAGAACAGAAAGTGAGCATTCTGACGGGGCAGCTCACCGGTGCAGCCCAAAGGGAAGTGAAATCATGGTCAGATGAAGAGAAAAAGACAGTAAAGGACATTCTGACCCGGCTGTGGAGTACCTTTGATACCCGTACCTATGCCTTGAACCTGCAAGAAGCCCTGAGAGCTATCAAACAAGCTGACCCTGGTAGCGTGCAGGACTCTGATAAACTGTTGACTGACCAGTTCATTGAAGGTCTGCTGTCCAGCGCCCACAGAACCCATCTGCGCCTCATGGCCCTACAGAACCCTGATTTTACTTTTGCGCAGTTCAAGGATTGGGCCATCCGGGTGCTCAGAGAACCCCCAGCAGGTGGCGCTGTAGCTTCCCGGCGCCCTGCCATCACTTACCACTAGGGGGCAGCGCCCTACCCCACAGACCTTGTGGAGGCTGATGCACAGGCCCTAAATCCATCCCAGCCTGCAGACCTGCACCAACAGGTCTAGGAGCTAACAAAGAGTGTGGCTGCATTAACCAGGACCGTACAGTCGTTGCAGGTGGAACCGTCAAGACCAATCGAGCTGGCTTCCTGTCCGGAGGATGTCCCATGGCGTCGACAGAGGAGGATCCCTCCGTTCAGAGGGAGGCCCGCCGACCGCTACACTGAGGATGGACAGCCGATTTGCCGCCGTTGCAGTCAGCCAGGACGCATAGCAAGGTACTGTACTTTAAATGGGTCCGACCTGGGGCAGAGGGCCAACCCCCAGGCATAAGGTCATCAGGCCCGTGTAATTGGCGTGATAAGTACGTGGGAGGACACCCGGTCTTACCCGTAGTGCTGGACGGTATCCTCATGAGTGCACTGCTGGACACCAGGTCTCAAGTGACTACCATCCCCTACGTACTTTTCAAGCGGTACTGGAGTGACGCTGACATAACCCGCTACCCAGACGACGACTTAAGCATCATTGCCAGCCATGGCCAACCCGTGCCGCAGGTGGGGTTCAGAGAGATGATCATCAAGATTGGTAAGGTGGAACTGCCGGCACAGGGAGTGATCATTGTGGACATTGACCGTCGTGAAAGTCACCCTAAAATAACTGTGGGTACTAATGTAATTGAAAACTGTCTTTCAGAAGTAATTGTGATTTTACAGCAGGTGGCGATGAATGCGAGCTCCAGCCAAAAGAGGGTCCTCCAGAAAGAGATAAGAGCCCTGATGAGACGGCAGCAGGTAGAACTGTCTGGTGGTGAGATCGGTAGCTTAAGAATGAGTGACCCATTCCCCATTTCCATGCCTCCCAAAAATGAAATGATGATCTGGTGTCGGACTGCAATCGGGTTGAGAGGCAGAGACTACCAAGCAATGGTAGAACCCGTGTACTCAGACAGCAGGCCCACCATTTTGACAGCCCGGGGGGTGGTTGATGTCCGTCATGGGAGGGTGCCCGTTCGCATTCTCAACATTGGGGAGAGAGAGGTACACCTGCCAAACTGTTTGCTGCTGAGCACAAAGCTATCAGGGCCGTGGAACCGTTGCCTCCATCTCCACAGGCGGAGGGTAATGGCTCCCAGAAGCAAAAGGAGGACTGGTGCCAGAAACTCCATGTGGGTGCTGACTCCACTCCCCTGCACCAAAAACAAGGAGTCTACCGGGTGGTTCAGGAGTACGAGAGAATTTTTAGTAAGCACCCGCTAGACTTCGGCAGAGTAAAAGGGATAGAACACCATATCCCCACGGGGAGCCACCCACCGATAAAAGAGAGACACAGGCCTGTACCCCCTGCACATTATCAGAACGCCAAGGGTATGCTGAGAGAAATGAAAGAAGCTGGGGTCATTAGAGATAGCTGTAGCCCCTGGGCAGCTCCCTTAGTTTTGGTAAAAAAGAAAGACGGTACCATGAGAATGTGCGTGGACTATAGGCAAATCAATCGTATCACCCATAAAGATGCGTACCCGTTACCAAGGATAGAGGAGTCTTTAGCAGCTCTAAAATCAGCTAATTTCTTCTCTACTTTGGACCTTACTAGCGGGTACTGGCAGGTTCCTGTGGCAAAGGCTGACAAGGAGAAGACCGCCTTCACCACCCCGATGGGATTGAGCGAGTTCAACTGTATGCCCTTCGGGCTCTGCAGCGCACCAGGGACCTTCCAGAGGCTGATGGAATGCTGTCTAGGGCACCGAAACTTCGAGACGGTCCTCCTTTACCTGGACGACGTGATCGTCTATTCGAAGACTTACGAGGACCATCTAAAGCACCTGGCCGAGGTGTTCGAAGCCCTGGCAGGCTACGGCCTGAAAGTGAAGCCTTCAAAGTGCCACCTGTTAAAACCGAAGGTCCAATACCTAGGACACGTGGTGAGTGCAGAGGGAGTAGCCCCCGACCCCGACAAAGTTACAGTCATCAAGAGTTGGCCAAGCCCCTCTAACATCAAGGAAGTGAGGCAATTCCTCGGGTTGGTAGGCTACTACCGAAGGTTCATTACCGGGTTCACTAAGATGGCAGCCCCTATGCAGGACCTCCTGATAGGGCAATCTAAATCCAGAAGTCACAAGCCACCCTTCAAGTGGGACAAGCCGGAAGAGGAGTCTTTCCGCCAGTTGAAGATGGCCCTCACAGGGGACGAGATACTAGCCTACCCCGATTATGGCCAGCCTTTTATCCTCCACACAGATGCCAGTAATGTGGGGCTGGGAGCCGTACTGTCACAGAACCAACAGGGCAGAGAAAGGGTGATCGCGTATGCCAGCCGGAAGCTGAGGCCCACTGAAAGAAACCCGGAGAACTACAGCTCCTTCAAGCTAGAATTCTTGGCAGTGGTGTGGGCCGTCACAGAACAGTTTAAGCATTACCTGGCTTCCGCAAAGTTCACCGTGTACACGGACAACAACCCGTTGACACATCTGGACAATCCAAGACTAGGTGCCCTAGAACAGCGGTGGATGGCCCGGCTATCCAATTATGACTTCACAATCAAATACCGGGCAGGCAGAGCCAACGCCAACGCAGACGCCCTATCAAGAATGCCCCACCTGCCCGAAGGAGAAGACGACTCGGAAGAGCTGGAAGAAATAGAGCTCCCTGCGTTCCACCGGTACGGGGCCACTCAACATTCTCACCGGGTAAGAGACAAAGACTTAACCACTGTCATGTTCAATCCCTTACCCCACCACAGCTGGGCTGAAACGCAAGATAGCGACCCTGCAATACGCCTGGTGAAAGACATGTTAACCCAGGAAGACGCTAGCCCTGGCCCGGACGCTCCAGAGGAAGCCAAGCAGATATGGAAGGAGAAAAGCAGGCTATTCCTCTACGAGGGTAAGCTGTGCAGAAGGCTTGTCAACCACCGGACGCACAAGCTGCCCTGGCAGATAGTGGTCCCAAGGCGAGATGCAGCAATGGTCCTGGAGGCCTACCATGACAAAGCGGGACACTTCGGGTGGAAGAAACTGGAGTTCCTACTGAGAGAGTGGTTCTACTGGGTCGGCATGAAGAAGGGCCATCGAGAAGTGGAGCAGGGACTGCGGCTCATGTCACCTCAGAAGGAAGGACCATACCCGCCAGCAGACACCCTTGAGGCCCATCGTCACCAGGCAGCCTCTTGAGCTGGTAGCTCTGGACCATGTGAAATTGGCTCCAAGCCGGTCGGGCTACGTCTATGCCCTGACAATTGTGGACCATTACTCCCGGTTCCTGGTAGTGGTTCCTGTTAAAGACCTGACAGCCCAAACAGCGGCCAGAGCCTTCCAGCAACACTTCTGCTGTCCACATGGGTATCCGCAACAGGTCTTGACAGATCAAGGTCCAGCGTTTGAAGCTGAAGTATTCCAGGAGTTCGGAATCCTCTATGGCTGTAGGAAGATTCGGACAACGCCTTACCACCCGCAAACCAACGGGCTGTGTGAGAAAATAAACAATATCGTCATCGATCTCCTCAAGACGTTACCCCTGGAAGAACGCAGCCTGTGGCCAGAGAAGCTGCCAGACCTGATTGACTTGTACAACCATATACCTGTGAATGCTACAAATTGCACCCCGGCTTACCTGATGCGAGCAAGACCAGGTAAACTGCCGATAGACCTGGAGATGGGAGTCCTGACACCTGAGGACACCTCCCCAGATGCAGACTGGGATACGGAACGGCGGCTACAGTACAAGAAGGTACAGCAGAGTGTGGAGAGGAGTCTGGCTCAAGCGAGAGAAAAGCAAGAGAGGCTCTTCAACCAACACGCCCCTGCTGGTCCCCTGGAACCTGGTGAGCAGGTCCTGAAGCGGAAGAGAAGGTTACACAAGCTGGATGACCAGTGGGAGAGAGACCAGTACTGCAGTCCGACCACGACAACCCGAAGGTATGTGTGATTACCAAGGATGGAGGAGAAACCACTAGCACCGTCTCCAGAGACCACCTAAAACGGTGCCCCGAGCAACTACAGAGTCCAAACGAAGATCAAGATGACCTTGAACCTGCAGAGGACAAGGAAGAGATGATCAGCACAGTTCTCGGAGAGTTCCCCCGGACCTGGACTCAGATAAATGGCGCAATAGTGGTACCCGTCCTACACTTCCTTCAGCCTACCCAGCAGGAGCCTACAGGAGGACAGGAAGAACAAGAAGAGCAAGCGGCCCCAGAGGCAGAAGAACCCACGCCAGCAGCCCAGGAGAGTCAGCCCTCTGCTGACAGTGAGCCTGCCATGCCTGCAGTAAGCCAAAGGACCCGCAGACAGCTGCCTGCCCTGCCTGTACACCCAGCTAGTAGCTATAGCCTCAATGATAGTGGGGAAAGCCAGGTTAGACCACCACCAGACAGTGGGCTACGGAGGTCAACCTGGAGCACTAGGGGTCAAATGCCAGCTCACTGGAAGATCTAAATGTAGAATGTATATATTTAATGTGTTATGTTTGTACCCTGGTTATTAATACTGTTTTCCAGTTTTTCATAGTGACAAATGGACTAAAAGGTTATGAACTTTGAGTAACCGGGACTTCCTTGTAAATATGTTCGGTGCCTAACCAAAGGAAATAATAATATCAGCAGAGGGATATAAACCACAGGTATTCAATGGAACAACGAGCAAAAAGTGGCAATATAAAGATTAAAAATTAACTTTTATTTAGCTATTTAAAATTGTAGTGAATACAATTAAAATATAAGAAAGAAGCAATGGCGAGTCTTACAAACGGTACTCAGCCGCCTGACAAAAGTAAGTCTGTGGAACTGGTAACACTCCTAATATGGTTCCTTTTGACACAGGAACATAGCGGACCACAATTGTATAACGCTATAGACCACCACTTCAATTCCAACTAAGTGGTTTTAGTCCAAATCAAAAAAGGCTGTCATACAATGAATGTTTCTTTAGGTATACATCAAAGCATATTAAACAGACAGGCATGCATTAAAGCTCTCCTACACCCATAACATTAACTCAGAGATGGGTGAGGAAAAGAAGATAGACCAATTGTGATATAGAGTCTGGATGTGACATAAAATACTTGGTGAACAATTAATATATGGAACAGTCTCACCGTTAGAGTGTCAGTATCATCGCTGTTGACTCATATCTATGCAGTTTTAAGGAAAACCCTTTGGATGTGGCATTAGCCAGTCGAGTACAAGACTCGTTTCCTCTGGCAGGACTTCAGACCAACAGGGTGAGGAGTGCCCTCCCGACGCGTTTCCTCATCTTATTGATTCATCATGGGAGAGAGCTGTAGTATTGGTGGGTCTATCAGCCCGAAATAGAGATGGCCACTTTTAATTTTTAATCTTTATATTGCCACTTTTTGCTCGTCGGTCCTAACCAAAGGAAAGAATAAAGACTGTCAAGGACAGACCCCCACTTGGTTAAGGCTCCCGTTGTGTTGGTGAAATGGACACCCGGTCACGGATCATACTGTGACCCTCTTCTTTTGTTGGTGATATGGACACCCGGTCACAGGCCATACTGTGACCTAAAGAACTCAATATGTGGTGTTGTTTGTTGTTTTCTTCTCTGTTATGTTTATGTTATGATTTATACCCTGTATCTGTGTTTCTCGTTTAGTCCCGGAGTACTAAGCTTTCCTAGGGGGGAATGTGTCACCCCAGGCCTGGATGCCACAAAGTTGTAAGGCTGTGTCTGAGAGCAGGAGGGAGGTTCTCTGGTCATGGACCATTTGAATGCAGCACCTCCTGTCCCAGGCCAGTAGGGGGAGCAGGTTGCCCCTATAAAAACTGGTACTGAGGGCAGGGTTAGGGAGACCAGGACCCACTTCTGATGTATCCAGAAGGGTTCCCAGAAGAGAGGGACAGGTCAGCCGCAGCTGAGGAGTCCAGGAGGCAAAGGAGGAACAGAAAGCCAGGGACAGGAGCGACGAGAGACGGTCCTGGCAGAGAGAGACCACACAACCGGACACTGGGGTCCGAGGCTGTCAGGGTTGCAAGCCCTGCAGCAGAAAACCAACCTGCAAAGGATTTCAGGTCCCTTGGCCAAGAAGCCTGGGGGTTCCGCCACACAGAGGGACTGGTACAGCACGGAGAAGCTACAGGTACCTAAGGCCCGAGTCGCAAGCCATACAGGTGTAGTACACGGCAAGCTCAGGGACGTGGGCTATCATACCACTAAAGGGGGAGATAGTCAGCAAGGGCAGAGAGAGGACGGTAGGCCTACCCACTCACCCTGACCAGCGGAGCTCGCCTGAATGCCCTCAGACACCCAGGTCCATTCCTACCCTGTACTCCTGTTGGGTCTATGATAAGATCAGTAAAAGACCCTGGACTGCATTATTGGACTCTGTGTGGTTACTGCTGCGCCTGCACTATCAACCACAGCATCCTATCACACTGCCCTGAGGCTACACTCCTCCCGTGGGGATTTGTACTATTCCCTGCTGCATCCCCAACACCAGCCTCAGCGGTCTGCCTTGCAGCGGCGGTCCTCCCTGACCGCAATCCATGGGTGGCGTAGTCGGACATTACCTAAAAACACATCATAGACTACCACTGGTCTGACCACCCTGAGCCACGGGACCGGGTCGCCACTATTACTCCCAGCATTGCCCTGAAGTCCGGTCTCGAGTGCCCCATGCCCAGTGGGCAAGTCACATACTGTTCCTTAGTTAGTCCCGCCGCTAAAATATGCGTCCCATTACAATGGGAATTATAGAACTTCCGATATTCCATATTTCATTCGGGTGCCTACGAGTCTGGAGATTGCAGCTGGGAATGTTTTGGGTATTGTAAGTAGTGTGACAGAATTTCTTTGAAGCCTAACGAGATGCGTCTGCTCACCATCTGGGTGGAGTCCTTAAAGTTTTGGAGGATGGCACAGTTGTCAGGCATCCATCCCCACTCATCAGCTCTTATGTGCGGAGGCTGACCTGAATACCAACCGGTGTGTTGAAGCTCGTACTCAACAACTGCCCTCTGCTGCTCAAAAATTCTTCCCAACATCTGCAATGTTGAGTTCCAATGCGTGGTGACATCGCACATCATTCAGTGCCCCAATTCTCTCCCTCACTCAGCAGCACCTCTCCCTACTCTTCCTGCTTGACCGGTACACTGTGACGAGCATAGGCTCTTATATAGATCTGATGACGCTATGCAGACAGCCAATCACTGTAATGCCACAACCAACATGGCTACAGCATTACAGTGACTAGCAGGCAATCCCTGCATATTAATTAGCTGTCTAAACAGTGCCAAACATAGGGACTTGAGCTCCAGCCCCAGCATTTTAAAATTACTCACCGAGCATCTCAAGCACTGAGATGCTCGGGCGAGTACCAAATAGTGGCGAGCATGGTCGCTCATCACTACTCGTGACACATTGTACTTTATTTTAGAGGTATATTGATTTGCATTTGTCAAGATCAAGAGTGTGGAAAGCAGTCATCAAAGCAAAAGGTGGCTACTTTGAAGAACCTAGAATATAAGACATATTTTCAGTTGTTTCACAATTTTTTGTTAAATATATAATTCCACATGTGTTAATTCATAGTTTTGATGCCTTCAGTGTGAATGTGCAATTTTCATAGTCATGAAAATACAGAAAAATCTTTAAATGAGAAGGTGTGTCCAAACTTTTGGTCTGTACTGTATGTCCACAGACATTTGCCCTGCCCAAGCTCGTTCGCTACGCTATACTGGTACGTTTATATTTCCCCTCTTCTCCTCTTGTCCCCATCCTCATTGACCTACTGGCATGTTGTTTTTTCTCCTCCTAATGTTCATTTTGATGATCTGCTTGACAGTCACTTATTTATTATTTTTACTACTATATTTTGGACCGTTTGTTGAATTATCATGTTATTTAATACATTGTTATCTTTATTTTTTTACTTCAGTACACTGATGAAGGTCATCTGTGACTGAAATGTTTGTGTTTTTGTACTATTTTCCCCTATTAAAAATCTACAAATATTCTATTGAGTCTTCAGAGTGCCAAGTTTTCTTTATATACTATTGGCTTTGGACCTTACTTGTGCACCAGCCCACTCCAGGAGTGCGGTCGTTTTTGTATACTATCTGTTATGGGCCATGACTGAAAAGTTTGCGGAGTATTTGATGATTGACGAAGTCACCATAATGACGGAAAATAATTCATTAGAACACTTGGAGAAGGCCAAGCTAGGAGCTCTTGAACAGAGGTAGATGGCTCGCCTTTCCAAGTAACAATACCGCATCCGATTTTGGTTGGGAAGAGAGAATGAAAATGCTGATGCATTCTCCCGAGTTCCCGTAGGGATGCCGACCCAGAGTGTTGATGATGAGCTAGAGAACACTGAAACCCCAAATCTTGCCGATTGCCCGTATTCTGTAACGTGTCACATTCAAGTGCGGTGGCTTCCAGGGTGCCGATGGTGTTGAGGAAAACATTGGCTGATTGGGGAAAAGTCCAGAATGGCTGCCCAGACCTACGGAGAGTGAAAGAGTGGGTTCAGACCAAGGTTTTGCCACGGCCAGGGGAGTAAGCACGTCTGACCTCGGAGGGCTAGAAATTGATGAGGCAGTTGGCATGTCTCAAGCATTGGCCCTACGGGCTGAATAATAGCCCTGAGCAGCAGAATCCTGTACAGGCCATCTGGACGTCTGCACTCCAAGAGATCCTGATGATTAACTATGTGCCGATTGGATACTCTACCTTGGGACACTCATACTGTCTGGTCATGACAGACCATTTCATAAAATATGCGGTGGCTGTACCCACCAGAGACCTATCAGCAAAGTCGGCAGCTGAGGCAGTCTGCAAACACTTTATACAGGTGTTTGGGTGTCCGCAGAGGATCCATTCAGATCAGAGGGCATGTTTTCATTGTGCCCTGATGACCGAGCTGAACCAGCTTTATGGAATTGAACATTCCCACACCACCCCATATCACTCCCAAGGGAATGAGGAATGCGAGCGGTTCAATCGTATCTTGCTCTTGATGCTGGTGACTCTACAGGATAGTCAAAAGGCTTGGTGGCTGAAATACTTCCCCAGACTGATGTGGGACTATAACAACAGGGTACACAACACCACTGGTTACTCACCGTGACGCGCCCCTGGGCCTGCTGTGTCGCGCAGCGTCTCGCGCACGGGGCTTACCCGGAACCGGATCAGATGAGGGTTGTAGTCTCCGAGTGGCGGGGACCCGGTCCGTGCCCAGGGAGTCAAACTCAGTGTGTGGCAGTCTTGATAGATGTTATTTTAGTGTCGACTACGCCACCCGTTGATTTGCAGCTATGGAGCTGCCGCTGCAGGGCAGACCGTTGAGGCCGGTGTAGAATTGTGCAGCGTGATAGTATAACCCCCAACGGGAGGGGTATGGCCTCAGGTCAGCCGACGTGGAAATTGGGGGTAGCAGGAACCACTCAGAGACGGTGCGGTGTAATTCAGGGTCTTTACTGGTAACAACGATAGACCCTCCCGGAGTACTTGCTAGCGAACGGGGCCTGGTCAGTCCTTGAGCAGATGGGATCTCCCCTGGCCAGGCGGAGTTGTAGGCCTCCCAAACTGACTGTACTCTTCTGGCTACCTTGCTAGAAGCGGATATAAGTAGCCCACGTCCCTGAGTGTACCGTGTGGTGCTCACCCGTATGGCCGGTGACTCGGGGCCTTCTAATGGCTTCCGCTCCACGATGGCGGTGCTGGTCCCACGCGTGTGACCGTGCCTTCGGGTTTCTGGGCCTGAGGACCTGAAATCCCCTGCCGGTCGGCTTCTGCTGCTGGGTAAGAGTTAGTCCCCACAGCCTCGGACGCCGGGTCCGGTAAGAAAGCTTCTCAGTCAGGGCGAGCTCTGCAGCTGCCAGCCCCTGACTCGTAGTAGTATTGCTCCCACTGAGCTTCTGCTGTTTCTTCATAAGACTGTTTCTTGTCTCTACTCTCCTTGACTGACTAACCCTGCTTCAGCCCCGGGTTTATCTAGGGGAAGTTCTTCCCCTCCCAAGACTGGGCAGGAGGTGTGGCATGCACAGGATCCCTGACCAAAGGACCTCCCACCTGCTCTCAGACATAACATTACATTACTGTGGAAACCAGACCCCTGGGGTGCCACATTCCCCCCTAGTAAAATTTAGTACTCCGGGACTAAACACATTTTTGTAAACATAACAGAGTACAACCAAAACATTATAATAAAGAGACACATAACAATGGTCACGGCGTGTCCGCAACCGGGTGCAGTCTTTGAGGGAAAGCAAGGTGTCCATTTCACCAAAACAGGGAGACGTAACCAGGTAGGGGTCTGTCCTACCCCGAGTCCTTAACAGTCTCTAGTGCATCCTGGGTTACGCTCCAACTATGTACAAGGATTCCCGGTAAATCCACCAAGGACTCCTACAAATAACTAGAAACACAAAATTATACACAAGCAACAATACACAGGTAAACATAAATAAAACAATTTATACACTTCAAATCCTCCAACGTGCAGGTAACTGGCCTCTAGTGGCCCTAGTGGACCTACGGAGCTGACTGTCTAGCCCTGAACTACAGGGTGTAGGAGCTGTCAAGGGTAAACTGGGCAGCTGTCTACCGGCTCTTTGGCTCACTAGGGATATGGCAGGCTCACTGCAAGCAGAGGGTTGATCCTCCTGGTCTGCTGGTGTGGGGTCTTCTGCCTCCTGGACCGGCTGTTCTTCCAGCTCTACCTGTTGCTCCGTAGGTGCTTGGGATGCTGGTTGGAGGAAGGTGAGTACGGGTACCACAACTGCACCATTGACTTGAGTCCAAGACCGAGGGAAGTCCCCGAGCACAGTACTAACCATATCTTCCCTTTCCTCTACGGGTCGATGGTCTTCTTGTTCCTCTTCAGGGTTCCTCAGTTGTTCGGGACACTTTTTCAGGTGGTCCCGGGATACAATGGCTGTGGTTTCCCCTCCGTCTTTACTGATGGTACAAACCTTCGGGTTCTCGTGGCTTGAGGGCAGTACGGTGTACGGGTCCTTCTCCCACTGGTCGTCCAACTTGTGGAGCCGTCTCTTCCTCTTCAAGACCTGCTCTCCGGGTACCAGGGGAACAGCGGGAGCATACTGGTTGTAAGTTTTCTCTTGTCTTTCCCTAGCCTGACAGAGACTTCGCTCCACGTTCTCCTGTACTCTCCGGTACTGCTGCTGCCTCTCTGTGTCCCAGTCTGCTTCTGGTGAAGTGTCCTCGGGTGTCAGGACTCCCATTTCCAGGTCAACAGGTAACTTACCAGGTCTTGCCCTCATTAGGTAAGCCGGGGTACAGTTGGTGGAACCTACCGGGATGTGGTTGTATAGGTCCACCAGATCGGGCAGCTTCTCAGGCCACAGACTGCGTTCTTCCAGGGGCAACGTTTTCAGAAGATCCATTACCACCTGGTTCATTTTCTCACAAAGTCCATTAGTTTGCGGATGATAGGGTGTCGTCCTTATCTTCCGGCAGCCATACAGAGTGCAGAATTCTTGGAAGACCTCCGCTTCAAAGGCAGGTCCCTGGTCTGTCAACACTTGGTCCGGGTACCCGTGTGGACGGCAGAAATGCTGCTGGAAGGCTCTCGCTGCTGTTCGAGCTGTTAAGTCCTTGACGGGACGACAACCAAGAACCGGGAGTAGTGATCCACGATGGTTAGTGCGTAGACGTAGCCACTTCTGCTTGGGGTCAGTTTTACATGATCCAAGGCTACCAGTTCCAACGGCTGCCGGGTGACGATGGACTGCAGGGGAGTCTTCTGGCTGGCACGGTCCTTCCTTCTTAGGTTGCACGGGCCACAGTCTCTGCACCACTTCTCAATGGTTCCCCTCATGCCTACCCAGTGGAATCGCTCGCGCAGCAGGAACTCCAGCTTCTTCCACCCGAAGTGTCCAGCTCCGTCGTGGTATGCCTCCATCACCATGGCTGCGTCTCTTCGTGGCACCACTACTTGCCAGAGTAGTTCATGCGTCCGGGAGTTAACCATTCTGCGGCACAACTTCCCCTTGTAAAGGAACAGTCGACTCCTCTCTGCCCATAGTTGTTTGGCTTCCTCCGGAGCGTCTGGTTCAAGGCAAGCCTCCGGGCGAGTCAGCATCTCCTTCACCAGTCGGACGGCAGGGTCGCTGTCTTGCGTTTCCGCCCAGTTGTAGTGAGGTAAGGGGTTCAACGTAGCAGCCTGCTTACTCCTTACCCGGTGGGAATACTGGATAGTCCCATGACGGTGGAACGCAGGGAGTTCAACTTCTTCCAGTCCCTCCGGATCTTCTCCTTCGTCCGGCAGGTTGGGCATCCTGGACAGGGCGTCCGCGTTGGTATTGGAGCGTCCGGCCCGGTATTTGATTGTGAACTCGTAGTTGGACAGACGGGCCATCCACCTCTGCTCCAGGGCACCGAGTCTTGCCGTGTCCAGGTGTGTCAACGGGTTGTTATCCGTGTACACGGTGAACCGGGAAGAAGCGAGGTAATGCTTAAAGCGCTCGGTGACTGCCCATACTACGGCCAGGAACTCTAGCTTAAATGAGCTGTAATTCTCGGGGTTCCTTTCGGTGGGTCGCAGCTTTCGGCTGGCGTAGGCGATTACTCGTTCCTTCCCCTGCTGGATCTGGGACAGTACGGCTCCTAGCCCGATGTTACTGGCGTCGGTGTAGAGGATAAAGGGCTGGCTATAATCCGGGTACGCCCGGATTTCGTCCCCCGTGAGGGCCATCTTCAGCTGGCGGAAGGACTCTTCTTCCAGCTCCTCCCATTTGAAGGGCAGCTTCTGGTTCTTGGCCTTCCGGGACTGGCCTATCAGGAGGTCCTGCATAGGTGCCGCCTTTTTGGTGAAACCGGGAATAAACCTTCGGTAGTAGCCTACCAACCCGAGGAACTGCCGCACTTCTTTTACGCTGGAGGGGCTTGGCCATTCCTTAATTGCGGTGATCTTATCAGGGTCGGGAGCCACTCCGTCAGCGCTCACCACGTGTCCCAGGTACTGCACCTTTGGTTTCAGGAGGTGACACTTGGAGGGTTTCACCTTTAGGCCGTAACTCGCCAGAGCTTCGAACACTTCCGCCAGGTGTTTCAGGTGGTCCTCATACGTCTTGGAATATACGATGACATCGTCCAGGTACAACAGGACCGTCTCGAAGTTTCTGTGGCCCAGACAACACTCCATTAGTCGTTGGAAGGTTCCTGGTGCGTTGCAGAGTCCGAACGGCATGCAGGTGAACTCGCTAAGTCCCATCGGGGTGGTGAATGCGGTCTTCTCCCGGTCCGCCTCTGCTACAGGAACCTGCCAGTACCCGCTAGTGAGATCCAAGGTAGAGAAGAAGTTAGCAGATCTTAAAGCAGCCAATGACTCCTCTATCCTTGGTAAGGGGTACGCATCCTTGTGTGTGATACGGTTGATTTTCCGGTAATCTACACACATCCTCATGGTGTTGTCTTTTTTTCTGACTAAGACTAGTGGAGCTGCCTAGGGGCTACAGCTATCCCTGATCACCCCAGCCTCCTTCATGTCTCTAAGCATCCCCTTGGCGTGTTGGTAGTGTGCAGGGGGTACGGGTCGATACCTCTCTTTTATGGGAGGATGGTCTCCCGTGGGGATGTGGTGTTCTACCCCCTTGACTCGCCCGAAGTCTAACGGGTATTTACTAAACACTCTCTCGTACTCTTGAACCACCCGATAGACTCCCTGTTTCTGATGTGAGGGAGTGGAGTCAGTACCCAAATGTAGTTGCTGACACCAGTCCTCCATTGTTTTCTTAGAGCTGTTACCTTCCTCCGGGTGAGATGGAGGCAAGGGTTCCACAGATTGTATAGCATTTTGGTTAATGGTATATAATTTGGCTAGCGTGGCATACCGGGGCAGGTACACTTCCCTCTTCCCGATATTGATTATGCGAACGGGCACCCTCCCATGGCGTACATTAACCACCCCCCGTGCTGTCAAATGGTGGGCCTACTGTCTGAGTAAACTGGTTCTACCATTGCCTGGTAATCTCTACCTCTCAGACCAATAGCTGCCCGGCACGAAATCATCATTTCACTTTTTGGGGGCATGGCAATAGGAAAAGGGTCACACATTCTTACGCTACCAATCTCACCGCCGGAGAGTTCCACCTGTTGCCGTCGCATCAGTGCCCGGATCTCTTTCTGGAGCACCCGCTGCTCGCCGGAGCTGGCGTTCTTGGCAACCTGCTGTAAAAGGAAAATCACCTCTGCAAGACAATTTTCAATTACATTAGTTCCTAGCGTTATCTTTGGGTGACTCTCGTGTTTGTCAATGTCTACAATAATCAGTCCCTGTGCTGCTAGTTCGACTCTACCAATTTTAATGGTCGCCTCTTTAAATCCGATCTGTGGCACGGGCTGACCATTGCTGGCGATGATACTCAAGTCGTCGTCAGGGTAGCGGGTTATATCCGAGTCATTCCAGTACTGCTTGAAGAGCACGTACGGGATGGTGGTGACCTGTGACCCGGTGTCCAGTAGGGCACTCATAGGGATGCCATCCAGTACCACAGGCAGGACTGGACGTCCTCCGACATATTTGTCGCGCCAGTTCGATGGGCCTGGTGATCTTTTTCCTGGGGGTTGGCCCTCTACCCCCAGGTTGTGCCAGTTTAAAGGACAGTACCTTGCCATATGTCCGGGTTGATTGCAGCGGCGGCAGATGGGTCGTCCGTCCTCGTTGTACCGGTCACTGGGCCTTCCTCTGGCCGGTGGGGTCCTCCTTGGTCGACGCCACGGGATGTTCTCCGGTCCGGATGCCAGCTGGATCTTCCCTGGAGTGGAAGCCTGTAAAGACTGCACAGTTCGGGTTAACGCAGCAACGCTTTTAGCTAGCTCTTGGACCTGATGGTGCAGGTCTGGAGCCGGGTCATTGTTCAAAGCCTGCGCATCAGCCCCTACAGGCCCTGCCGACAAGGGCGCCGCCTCCTGGTGGTAAGTGATAGCTGGGCGCCTGTGGGTCACAACGCCATCCGGTGCCGGTTCTCGGAGCACCCGGATGGCTCTGTCCTTGAACTGTGCAAATCCCAGATGAGGGTCCTGTAGGGCCATTGCCCGCAACTGGGTTCGGTGGGCATTGCAATATAAACCCTCTATAAATTGTTCAGTCAACAGCCTGTCCTCGTCTCCCACGCCGTCAGGGTCGGTCTGCTTAACGGCTCTCAGGGCCTCTTGTAGGTTCAGGGCATAGTCCCTTATACTCTCATGGGCCCGCTGTTTGCACCCGTAGAATCTAAGCTTGATCTCGGCTGAGGTGCGGGTATCAAAGGTGTCCCTCAGCCGGGTTAGTATCCCTGCGACAGTCCTCCCCCCAGGTGGCCAGGACTTTACCTCCCTTCGGGCTGCTCCGGTTAATTGGGCCACCAGGATGCTCACTTTTTGCTCCTGTGTGAGGGGGTACACCTGGAAGAGGCTATCCAGCCTTTCTCTAAAGTCCTGCAGGGTATGTGACTCCCCTGAGTACTGGGGTAGCCAGGCTGCCCCCGGGATATAGGGCATGGTGAAAGGCATGACCGCGACAGCGGTGGCGCTGGCGGGGGTTGAAGCGGTGAAGCTCTCCTCCGTATCCGACATCCTTCTCCCCCCTAGTGGACCGTGGCCTACCTTGCGATGATCCTCTTCCGTAGGCCGCGGCTCCGCAATGGATCGTCAGGGTTGAGGACCTTCCGTCGCGCTCCGGTGACGTCGGCGTCTGCTGGGCTCCTTCCAGGACCTTACGCAACGTCCGGACGTGAGGCGGGGCTTCAGTTCTCGCGGGCTTTTCGGAGTCCACGCCCCTCTTCTTCCCGCGCGGCGTCCTCAAGATGGCGTCCAACGGCGGGAAAACTCCACGGATGGCGGGAAGAAGGCTGAAGATGGCGCCGGATGGCGGGAATCTTCACAGATGGCGGGAAGAAGGCTGAAAATGGCGCCGGATGGCGGGAATCTTCACCGATGGCGGGAAAACTTCACGGATGGTAAGTTTTAAAAGTCTCTTTTTCAGGCACGCAGTACCCGGTGGTTGCGGGCACGAAATCCTGCCGACTACGCCAAAGTTGACGCGCCCCTGGGCCTGCTGTGTCGCGCAGCGTCTCGCGCACAGGGCTTACCCGGAACCGGATCAGATGAGGGTTGTAGTCTCCGAGTGGCGGGGACCCGGTCCGTGCCCAGGGAGTCAAACTCAGTGTGTGGCAGTCTTGATAGATGTTATTTGAGTGTCGACTACGCCACCCGTTGATTTGCAGCTATGGAGCTGCCGCTGCAGGGCAGACCACTGAGGCCGGTGTAGAATTGTGCAGCGTGATAGTATAACCCCCAACGGGAGGGGTATGGCCTCAGGGCAGCCGACGTGGAAAATGGGGGTAGCAGGAACCACTCAGAGACGGTGCGGTGTAATTCAGGGTCTTTACTGGTAACAACGATAGACCCTCCCGGAGTACTTGCTAGCGAACGGGGCCTGGTCAGTCCTTGAGCAGATGGGATCTCCCCTGGCCAGGCGGCGTTGTAGTCCTCCCAAACTGACTGTACTCTTCTGGCTACCTTGCTAGAAGCGGATATAAGTAGCCCACGTCCCTGAGTGTACCGTGTGGTGCTCACCCGTATGGCCGGTGACTCGGGGCCTTCTAATGGCTTCCGCTCCACGATGGCGGTGCTGGTCCCACGCGTGTGACCGTGCCTTCGGGTTTCTGGGCCTGAGGACCTGAAATCCCCTGCCGGTCGGCTTCTGCTGCTGGGTAAGAGTTAGTCCCCACAGCCTCGGACGCCGGGTCCGGTAAGAAAGCTTCTCAGTCAGGGCGAGCTCTGCAGCTGCCAGCCCCTGACTCGTAGTAGTATTGCTCCCACTGAGCTTCTGCTGTTTCTTCATATGACTGTTTCTTGTCTCTACTCTCCTTGACTGACTAACCCTGCTTCAGCCCCGGGTTTATCTAGGGGAAGTTCTTCCCCTCCCAAGACTGGGCAGGAGGTGTGGCATGCACAGGATCCCTGACCACAGGACCTCCCACCTGCTCTCAGACATAACATTACATTACTGTGGAAACCAGACCCCTGGGGTGCCACAACCGCATATGGTGATATTTGGGAGAGCAGACCGAGAGATCGAGGATCTCCACATGCCCGATCCAATGGGACCACCAATGAAACACGCCTAGAGATACCACTGCATGGACGCAAGAGCACCGCCGCCGGCTGAGAGCAGTGCATAAGGTTGTGGGGAAGCGCCTGAGACAAGTGGTGCAACCCAACCTGAGACCTGACCTGTACAGAAGGGCGGGTATACTCCGGGCGACCGAGTGATGGTCAGTGCCAAGAGGCCATCTTGAAAGTTAGATGGGAAGTGAGAGGTGGTCCCATATATGGTGAAAAAGAGGGTAGACCCTACCATTCCGGTCTATGAGGTGGAGCCAGTAGGGACTGAGGGACCCTCGTGGAACCTTCACCACAACATGTTGAGATCCTACACCTTTGAAGAGCACATGGCCGTGGAGGAGGTGCCTACCCTTACTACAATGGAACCTCTTTTAGATGAAGAGTGATGGGTTGTCTCTATCCTGGAATCAACAGGGACTCCGGTCGTGGCAAGCTTGCCTCCCAGGGAGAGAGTTGCACAGCCAGCTGCCCCTCCCCCAATGAATGTACCTAACGTCCCTGATTCTACGACTCTGCCTAGGACAGCCATGCCCAACCGGGAACACCACCAAAGTGCTGTGTGCAGACCAAATTTGTATGCTGAGGGTTGAAGAGGACATCAATCTCTAGTGGGGTGGCATGTGAGATGATGAAACAGCCCCCATTGCCCATGGGCAGATATATGTACCTGGTTAAAGGGATGAATGGTGAGCCTTGTACATCCGGAGCACTACCTGGCACACCAGCGGGGTATGGATGTGCATATCTGTGTCCCCATATGTGTAAACATTGTACCTGTTGTGTATATGACTCACCCAGGGGGATGGGGATTACTCGGGTACCCGGGCCTTTGCCTTGGGGATGTCGCGGTGGTCGGCTCCCGGGCCCGTGCCCTGGGGTCTCTCTTTAAAAGCGTTGATAGTTGTTAGTTTTATTAAAGTTCGTGACGCCACCTGTGGCTTCAGGTGAGAATCACCAGCGCTGCTCAGTCCTCTGAGGCCGTTGATAATGCAGCTCGATGGTATAGCTCCCCACAGGTGGAGCTAAGCCTCAGTGCAGCGTATGAAGGGGGATGCAGGACAGGCGAGACCCAGCCGGGTCAGAGCAAGAACAGGGACAGACATGATCGTCACTTCAGTACCTTTTACTGATGGAAATTCAGGCACATCCCGGAGCACTGTAGGGTGAAGGGTGCATGTCAGGATCCTCCCCAATGAGCGGGTGTAGGGCCTCCTGTTTCTTGCCTCTGCGTAGTAAGTTTCTGACCTGTCTGGAGCTAGGCCTAACTTTGTCTCTGTCCTGCGCTGGCTGACCTTGTGGTAGGGCCTTCTCTTGGAGTACACAGTCCTCAGCTTGCGGGGCCTATGTGTCTCCCGGCTCTGTTACGTATCAGCACTTTAGCGATCCTGGGACTTGTAGTTCTCCAGGGATTCCGGTTATGCCTTACTGGGTCATAGAGATCCCGGTAAGCTTCGGACCCGGTGCCCGGTAAATGCTTCGGGGTGAGCTAGTTAAGCTCGTCTGCCCCCTATGTACTAACTCTCCACTCGCCTTCGGCCTACTCGGGCCCTCACTAGGCTATACACACTAACGGCAGCTTGCCGTGCTTCACCGATCTTATGGCGCTGGCACACCTCAAGCTCACTACTCTGAGCTACAACTGACTCTGGACTGTGCTCCACTGCAGACTAACCTCTCTCATGCTTCTCTACTGCAGGAACTCTCTCTCTACAGACTTGGCTCTCTGTTGAGTCCAGACTAACTGCTGCCTGGCTCCACCTTCCCTTCTTATATATCCCTAACAGGCTCCCTCTGCTGGTCTGAGGTGGAAGGTGGAGATGTGTGAATGGTTATGGGGGCCTCTTGTGGAGGAATCCATCAATGCACTCTTCCAGGATCTGTGATACCAAGCGCAGCTGGGCGTCACATATAAGGTTATCACCTTCTTGCTGTCAATAATCACGTGGTACTGCTTTACATGAACTGAAATGCCGTTATTCAGCTACAAGAAGTCGCTGTTTCCTAAGCACAAGTCTTCCCAGCATCATACGCATGGTCAAATACAGTTGACAGTTGGATGTGCATCACAAGAAGGAGTGGGGCAGCCATCTTGGTGGCAGTTGGAAGTTACTAAGGACAGAGAAAGAACGGAGGGAGGTGCAGTGACATTTGCACATAGAAGCATCCTAATGAGGACCAGAGCCACGGCGGAGTCAAGCTGACCCTGCCTGGGACCAGATCCTTATCAGATGGGAAAAGATTGCCATCAGGAACACTATTGTGAGACGGAAATAGGCCAGAACCTATCACAAGTAGTGCTGGATGCCGCCGAGGCGTCAAGCCATAGTCATCAGCGGTACTGCTCAACTGTTGGAGGGGAGCCTCATCTGTCCACATGAATTGGTATTTGCCCAGAGCAGACGCGGGTCGCTACGATAACTAAGGCCTACTGCACCATCGCAGTGGGTAACCGTGCATAAACCTCATCACATTTTGGCTCCAAAAATACCAAAGACTGAGACTGCCTGTAGTTAGCTAGATAGGCAAATGGACTGTGTCAGGCTGCAATTTTTGCCCAAAAAAAGAGCATCAGTGATTTCCAGTTTCACTGCTTTGCCACCTATTTCTTTGTGATTAAGGACTCTGTGTTTACTATAAATCTCCAATTTACACCTAGATGCTGTTAAAGCATGCAACGGACTTTAGGCTATTCCTGAGCTTGTATAGGAGAAAACGTCTGAGGAACATTATACAACCCCTGGCAAAAATTATGGAATCACCGGGCTCGGAGGATGTTCATTCAGTTGTTTAATGTTGTTGAAAAAAAGCAGATCACAGACATGGCATAAAACTAAAGTCATTTCAAATGGCAACTTTATGGCTTTAAGAAACACTAAAAGAGATCAAGATAAAAAATGTGGTACTCAGTAAGAGTTACTTTTTTCAGACCAAGCAGAGGGAAAAAATTATGGAATCACTCAATTCTGAGGAAAAAATTATGGAATCATGAAAAACAAACACACAAAAGAACAACAACAACAACATTAAACAACTCGAAATTTTTTGCTTTGAGAATAAACAGAAGGACACATAATGAGTATATGTTTCTTTATTGTGTCTTAATACAGAAAAAAGTAAGAAACACAATATGAAATGACAAAAGATCACATGCAACATCAGAATCATACAAATGCACTGAAACAACATAGTGATATCGATTGTATATCATATACAGTACAGACCAAAAGTTTGGACACACCTTCTCATTTAAAGATTTTTCTGTATTTTCATGACTATGAAAATTGTACATTCACACTGAAGGCATCAAAACTATGAATTAACACATGTGGAATTATATACTTAACAAAAAAGTGTGAAACAACTGAAAATATGTCTTATATTCTAGGTTCTTCAAAGTAGCCACCTTTTGCATTGATGACTGCTTTGCACACTCTTGGCATTCTCTTGATGAGCTTCAAGAGGTAGTCACCGGAAATGGTTTTCACTTCACAGGTGTGCCCTGTCAGGTTTAATAAGTGGGATTTCTTGCCTTATAAATGGGGTTGGGACCATCAGTTGTGTTGTGCAGAAGTCTGGTGGATACACAGCTGATAGTCCTACTGAATAGACTGTTAGACTTTGTATTATGGCAAGAAAAAAGCAGCTAAGTAAAGAAAAACGAGTGGCCATCATTACTTTAAGAAATGAAGGTCAGTCAGTCCGAAAAATTGGGCAAACTTTGCAAGTGTCCCCAAGTGCAGTTGCAAAAACCATCAAGCGCTACAAAGAAACTGGCTCACATGAGGACCACCCCAGGAAAGGAAGACCAAGAGTCACCTCTATTTCTGAGGAAAAGTTTATCCGAGTCACCAGCCTCAGAAATCGCAGGTTAACAGCAGCTCAGATTAGAGACCAGGTCAATGCCACACAGAGTTCTAGCAGCAGACACAACTCTACAACAACTGTTAAGAGGAGACTTTGTGCAGCAGGCCTTCATGGTAAAATAGCTGCTAGGAAACCACTGCTAAGGACAGGCAACAAGCAGAAGAGACTTGTTTGGGCTAAAGAGCACAAGGAATGGACATTAGACCAGTGGAAATCTGTGCTTTGGTCTGATGAGTCCAAATTTGAGATCTTTGGTTCCAACCACCGTGTCTTTGTGCGACGCAGAAAAGGTGAACGGATGGACTCTACATGCCTGGTTCCCACCATGAAGCATGGAGGAGGAGGTGTGATGGTGTGGGGGTGCTTTGCTGGTGACACTGTTGTGGATTTATTCAAAATTGAAGGCATACTGAACCAGCATGGCTACCACAGCATCTTGCAGCGGCATGCTATTCCATCCGGTTTGCGTTTAGTTGGACCATCATTTATTTTTCAATAGGACAATGACCCCAAACACACCTCCAGGCTGTATAAGGGCTATTTGACCAAGGATGAGAGTGATGGGGGGCTACGCCAGATGACCTGGCCTCCACAGTCACCAGACCTGAACCCAATCAAGATGGTTTGGGGTGAGCTGGACCGCAGAGTGAAGGCAAAAGGGCCAACAAGTGCTAAGCATCTCTGGGAACTCCTTCAAGATTGTTGGAAGACATTTCTGGTGATCTCGATTGGGTTCAGGTGTGGTCCAACTAAACGCAAACCGGATGGAATAGCATGCCGCTGCAAGATGCTGTGGTAGCCATGCTGGTTCAGTATTGGCTCAATTTTGAATAAATCCCCAACAGTGTCACCAGCAAAGCACCCCCACACCATCACACCTCCTCCTTCATGCTTCACGGTGGGAACTAGGCATGTAGAGTCCATCCATTCACCTTTTCTGCATCGCACAAAGACACAGTGGTTGGAACCAAAGATCTCAAATTTGGACTTATCAGACCAAAGCACAGATTTCCACTGGTCTAATGTCCATTCCTTGTGTTCTTTAGCCCAAACAAGTCTCTTCTGCTTGTTGCCTGTCCTTAGCAGTGGTTTCCTAGCAGCTATTTTACCATGAAGGCCTGCTGCACAAAGTCTCCTCTTAACAGTTGTTGTAGAGATGTGTCTGCTGCTAGAACTCTGTGTGGCATTGCCTGGTCTCTAATCTGAGCTGCTGTTAACCTGCGATTTCTGAGGCTGGTGACTCAGATAAACTTATCCTCAGAAGCAGAGGTGACTCTTGGTCTTCCTTTTCTGGGGCGGTCCTCATGTGAGCCAGTTTCTTTGTAGCGCTTGATGGTTTTTGCAACTGCACTTGGGAACACTTTCAAAGTTTGTCCAATTTTTCGGACTGACTGACCTTCATTTCTTAAAGTAATGATGGCCACTCGTTTTTCTTTACTTAGCTGCTTTTTTCTTGCCATAATACAAAGTCTAACAGTCTATTCAGTAGGACTATCAGCTGTGTATCCACCTGACTTCTGCACAACACAACTGATGGTCCCAACCCCATTTATAAGGCAAGAAATCCCACTTATTAAACCTGACAGGGCACACCTGTGAAGTGAAAACCATTTCCGGTGACTCCCTCTTGAAGCTCATCAAGAGAATGCCAAGAGTGTGCAAAGCAGTCATAAAAGCAAAAAAAAAAACTTTCGAGATCACGATATAATCGATGGCCGCACTTGACGTCATTAGCGCACTCCTCCACATCGTATGAGATAACGACTGATTGTTTTTTTGGGGGGCCTATCTGCGCTAATCAAATTGAAAATTGGGACCTGCGAATTTCAGGAAATTTGATTCTAATTTGATTTGCTATAGATCTATCATTCCTTTGCAACACTCCTGTGCTTTAGGTACAAGTGCAGGAGTGTCAGAGATACAGTACATAGGGTACTTAGTCAACATTGTGTTTGATCAATTAAATTATAGCTTTTACGCTTTTTTTTTTTATCAAAAACAGTGTTTACTAAGTACCTTGTGTTATTTATATGTACTATTGCAATTTACTTACTTATACTCATTTTGTTTTTCTTAAGTTTTGTCTGTTAAATAGCCACAATGATAATATTCTTCTACACGTTACATGTCTACCAACTTATGCTCCAGCTCATTTCTTTGGTTTTGCTGTAGTTTCTTTTACTTTGTACAAAGAAGGGCTTGGCTCCCCCTATTTTGAGCTAGGAGTTTCATTTATATAGCTTTCTTATGGGCAGGAGCTTGAAACAGTCATGCCCCTGTCCAGCTCTGCCCCCATCTACATTGTGGTTATCTGACACACGGTGATGTTTTAATATTAGAGGTTAGGACCAACCCGACTGGGGTCACCTTGTCATGGTGGGATGGCTGCTATGCTTTTTTTCAATCAAAAACAGTGTTTGCTATGTATCCTATGTTATTTACATGTACTATTACTATCTGATTACTTACTGTCTATGCTAATTTTTTTTCTATCTTAGGTTTTGTCCATTTATCAAGTTGAGAAAACCTCTTTTAAGTGAATGTCCTTCTATGTTTTTGGAAATAGCTAAGTATATCACTTCGTACTTTGTCAAATTTGCGGTTTCCTTTTATCAACCACCAGTAGCCAAAAATTCCAAATAGATTATTGAGAGCAAATATAAGGTGTGATAAAAATGGATCATTTGTTTTAAAAAACTGAAAGATAACATTGATAAAGATTGTGAAACTAATTAAGAAAAGAGCGATTACTAATTTGGTTGCATGGGTGTGAGCGTCAGCACCAGAACTCCTGAAACTCTCGGAATTGTTTTGCATAGTTTGAACATGTCTACGAAGAGTGTAGACGATGGTGAAACATGAGCTGGCGCTTATGACGACTGCAATGGAGGATAGTATCAGACTTAGGATTCGGCTAGTATTCATGGAGAAGAATGAGTTTTTTGATGAATCAGAAATGTTGGTCTGAGAAGTCAATGATCGCTCCTGTAATGTATTAAATACAAAGAGAAGACTCACAAGCGCAGATCCAACAGCAGTTGTTATTAGGATCCAGATTATGTTCTTTTGAAAAATCCTCTGAAGATGGATGTAAAATCTTTGATTGACTTTCACAATCTTCAGACAGAAATGAACACAGAGCCAGGTGGAGAACCAAATATTACATAAAGTCATTGTAAGATTAACCGTGGGATAGACAATATACTTTTCGAAATCATGCTCCGTACTTTTCACGCACCATACAATTTTAGCTAAGCCTTTAACGAAGTTTGACACACTGATGCCAATTATAATCATCTCGCTTTCCTGGAGAGCTCCGCTCTTCTTCCAGTCCAGAATACAAACGATAAGGATAAAGGTTGTGTTTGGAAGTAAGAAAAAACAATCTATAATGACAAAAATTCTGAATAATATAGTAGAGAGCGGCATCTTTCTTCTGTTCGATCACCACCAAAAGTGCAAACTCAATATCAATCTTTTTATGTGATCTGGAGCTACATGCAAATAACATTCGTATGAAAACAGATAGCACTTACATCACATGAGCCGAAGGAGGAAAAGAACCAAAGTAGGAGAGGAAAGAAAAGATTCTTCTAAGGGTAAAATGTAGAACTCGAATCAAGATTATTGTTTTCTGAGAACAATATTTTTTTTATATATATTGGTTTGTAGAGTTGCATGAGGGCTTACCATTGTGGGCAAGTTTTCATTTTTATTAGTACCGTTTTCTAATCCATTTTTATTTCATTTATTTGTGAGATTATGTGACCAAAAAAACAGCAATTCTGCCATTTTGATTTTACTTTTCCATTTCAACATATGGGATAAACAACTCATTAGTTCTAGAATGTATGAACTCAGCGACACCAAATATGTTCATTTATTTGGATTTATTTAGATTTCAGTATTAATGGGGGGGATTCAAGTTTAATTATGACGGACGTTCTGATCGTAAAGTCCTAATGAGCAATAATCAAATAGTATAGGTGTGCTATAGCTATACTACACTATTAAAATAGTCAAATCAAGAAGTTGGTGACCATATGTTTTAGGCACCTACTTACCAGAATGGAGAGAATCACATTAGATGGGCCGTGCTGCTGGAGATGAGGAGCCTTGGAGCTTCACATATGGCCTTTGTTTGTACCCATGCGTTTCGGCACCAGAGTCAGCCAAGGGGCAGCAGCAGAGGATATTCACACCTAAACAGGTGTTATACCTTCACACAACACCACTAGGTGAGAGGAACCACATTCCAGGGGTGTTCTTTTTAAACGGTACTGCCCTATTGTGTGCGCTTTTGACCCTCTCGAGTTCTTGGATCTGTCAAGTGCCAGCACACATAGGGACATAGACATAGAACAGAACAATATAGTCACATAGTCACAGTACTAATCAAGTTCATAACATCAGATTCTGGTCAATAATTTTCTCATTTGACTTGCAAATAAAGTAAAATTGTAAAATAATGCAAAAGTGTCTTTCCTCTAGAACAGGGCTTCTGACCAAAGTCTTATCTGTAGGACAAAGCTTTTGGCTGCAACTAGATCTTGTCATGAAAAATGCCTTTAATATAAGTTACATTTCAAATGACCACAACATCAGTATTCAGTTTTATTAACATATATGTTATTGTATAGGCAGCATAAAGAAATAAGGCCAAAATCATCAGAGCTTTTAGGCCAATATCCTGGCGTAAAAAGCTTTGAAAAGTTGCATAAAATTGGCTCAACTCGAGGAGGCACTAACATTTTATCGACTTGTAGTGTTTCAAGTCATTTTCGCCCAGCACCTACTAAGTGAGCAGAGTCGTGGCAAAATGGGGACTTGGTGACCACTGCTCATCAAAATCATCACAAGCAGCGGTGTTCATTATGCAACAAATCTTACTCCAGTAGAATTTGTGGCAAGGGCACACGGAGGTGTTCGCCACTCGTCCGATGTTCCTGATTTATGGAGAGGAGTATGCCTTTGCATGAATCAGGAGCATCTGACTCCAGCCCATCTGCACATCAAGAATGGCATGACCGAATCTGGTCCTGCTTAATCGGGCTCATATTACTTATATTCACATGTTATTTTATCAAGTTCTGACAACTAAAAATTAGAACAATAGTGTTTCCAATAGATAATGCCAATATCCAGAATGGTGTCATCTACTGCAGAAGTTAGAAGGTTAACTGGAACAGAAAATATGACATTACAACCCACAATACAAGAAATAGCTTTAGCTGCTCCCACCTGTAGAACTAAAGCAATAAAATAAGTTTTAGCATCCTTAGTTATTGAGCTTCCAGACTTTGATTTAAGATGTCTTGAATTTGCATACAGAAAGGTGATGATGGCCAAGGTTGAGCTGAACATGAGCAGAAACCCCAATGATCAAACTATGAAATATGTGTGAAATGTGTCTTAATATGGAACCTACCAAAGTCATCAATCCACTAGTATCAACTGGGGATGAACAAACACATTTGAGTAGAACTCAAATTTTACAAAAATCTGCATCCACCACTGGCCGACATTTTTCTGAACGATAAAGGGCCATCAAAATGTTAAATATATATGTCACGATTCCTCCGCTCAGTGAGTGATTGCTATGCTGTCCTATGGAAACTGGTTCATGCTGAGTTGTCGATGTTTTGATTGACAGCTCGGCTGTCCAATCTGTGACTGGGAGATGCGGGACTTTCTCCAGTTGTTCTGTGTTCTGGAGATTGGCCAAGCTATTTAACTGAACTGTCTGCCCCTGATCCCTGCTAGATGTAGTTTGTACTTCCTGGTGAGTGTTAGCCTGATTCTGTTGTTCTTGGTTCTGATCTTCTGCTGCCTGACCCCTTAGACCGTGTTCTGACTATCTATCCCTTTGTCTTGTCCTTTGGCTTTGATCCACTTTCTCTTTTTATTGACCCTGGACTGTGACCTGACTTACGCCTTTGTCTTTTCCCTTGGTATCTACGTGCTCTTGATGCGCCCCCAGGGCCGTGGGGTACTCGGCAGCCGGGCCCCTGAGTATGCCGGTAGGGGAGTATCATGGTGGCTGGCCCGGTCCGTGACCCAGGGCAGTCAGTGCAAAAGGGGGTACTTTTATATGGGTTTTTTGGGAATGTTCGTGACGCCACCTGTGGATTGCGGCCAGAAGTAGCCGCTGCTGCGGAGCAGTCCTCTGGAGCTGGTGTTACGGCAGCAGGGGTGGTGTGGCTCTCCACAGGTAGAGCAAGCTCCAGGGCAGTGTAGGTAGTGTGAGTTGCGCTCGGCGTTGTAGTACAGAGAGGGAACGATGGCACAGATTAAAGAATGGACGGAGGCAGTGCGGTGCAGTCATCCGAGTTTTTACTCACAGTTCTTATGACAGTTCCACTGGTGCACTGTACAGTTGTCGGCCTCCCACGTCGAGCTGCGTTCACCAGGCAGGGGTTCAGCACTTCCTCAGGCAGGTTAGGCGTACCTGACAGAACCCCACTTTCTCATGTTCCTAGCTAGACCGTCTTCACGCTGGGTCTTTCTCCCTCCTGCCTTGCGCTTCCCCACTCTGAATCCTGCTCGGGTGCTCTGAAATCCCTCCTGTCCGTCGGAGTTCACAGACCTGCTTGACCCTCAGGGGATTAGAATGAGGCTTCGGCAACTGACTATATTAGCCAGAAGCCTCTGGTTTTCCCAGACGAGACCTGGAGTAACACGGCTGAACCAGGGGCCTGTCCCCTTCTTGCGGCTTATGATCCCTCTGCCTTCTGACAGATGCGGGGCGTACGGGTGCCGTCCTGCACTCGCCGTACCCCCTAGGATCCTTTCAACAGAGCGGAGCCTACTCCCTGCTCCGCTCCTGGGCCTCTGACTCTAGGCCCTAGTTGTGAAGCAGACCTCCTAC
Source organism: Phyllobates terribilis (assembly GCF_046119375.1). Taxonomy (NCBI): domain Eukaryota; kingdom Metazoa; phylum Chordata; class Amphibia; order Anura; family Dendrobatidae; genus Phyllobates; species Phyllobates terribilis. The sequence goes on from NW_027362766.1 coordinate 16,566,777, forward strand.
TGAGACTCTGCTCCCGGACTGTTCTTCTGAACTGTCCCCTCACTACTCAACTCTCACTCATCTAACTGTTCTGCCACCCTAAGATGGCTTCCCTTTATATACCTACTACTATGATGCTCCCCTAAACTGCTTCCTCCACCCACACCCACTACTGGTTCCCCTACCTTTGGGTTTCCCCCACTCCAGCCAGGGACAGGGCTCAGCAGGAACATACATTGCGTCTTGCCCCTCCTGCTGGCCTGGAGCAGTGTAGTGCTGGATGCAGGTGTTGGGGTTCCGGGCAGCACTCACTCCTTACCTGAGAGAAGAGAGACACCACACCTCTGAGTGACGTGCAGTACCTCTGTGGCGACTGAACCCTCAGGGGCGCCACACTCCCCCCTGGTAAAACACAGCACGTCCGCGGGCTGGAACAGAGTAAAGACAGGGTAATTTAGACATGCAAAATTTTTAGATGCATCACATATAAGATTGGAGAACACAACATTTTTTCCCTTTATGGGAGGCACATCACTTCAACGTTACAGGTTACATTTATCGTACATTATAAAACACTTTTCATCAACGTTTCTTGTAACAGGTTACAGTTTATGCTGTTACCAGCTGTCCACTTTACTTTTAAACAGGGGCAACAAGTAGCAGCATGAGGGACCCGTCTGCAAACCCTCAACATAGGCCCTGGGCGTGGCTGCAGGGCTTAGATGATCCTGTTGCTGGACCACGTCTACCGCCACACAAAACGGGTTTTTGTTCTGTGGTCATGGTTACTAATATAAAACCAATAGGGTGCACTTTAAAAAGTGATAAACTATTTAAAATATCAGTTTCTGGCTGTTCACTGTCCCCAGCCTGAAGTCTGTATACCCTGACGGGTAATAATATAAACACTCACTGCAAATTAAACATTATTGCAAACTTCAACACTGCGCTCTTACGAGCGACTATATACATTATGTTCAGTCCCACTTGCTGGACTAATAGTGGGGTCCCAGCCTGGGGTACGACTGATTTTTACCTGACCCAGCCGGGTCATACGGTATGTCCTGCGGGGGGTGTCCTCGATGACGCGGTACACTTGCAGGGCGTACCACCCGCGTTCCCCGTGGTGACATGTGTAGGTGACCCTGTTACCGGGGTATAGATTCCGGTCGGGATGGCCCTCTTCCAGCTCGGGCACAACATCCCGCCGGTTTACGAAGATGTCCCTCGCAAAGTTGGGATCCCTTATAAAACCCCACCCAGCATTCAGGTCAAACTTTATCTTGACTAGTGTTGAGCCACCCCCGTAGTGTTCGAGTTCGGTTCGGTTCGTCGAACACCCTTGTGTTCGCCAAACTGTTCGTCGAACTGTTCGTCGAACACCTTCGAACACCGTTAAAATCAATGGCAGGCAAACAAAAACACATAGAAACACATAGAAAACACCTTGAAAGGTGTCCAAAAGCTGACAAACTGCTCAGAAGACATAACTAACACATGGAAAAGTGACAAGTACATATAGTCATGCGAAAAGAAAAGAGGTGGAGGAGTAAAAGGAGGGGGAGACACAGATATAGGCATGTCATACCCTTCTAAAATCCAAAAAGTGAGAAGCCGTTCCTGCCCGTGCCACCTCCGTGTCGCCGGGTTTGTGCCAGAGCCGCGGTGGACCCTGAAGGCCAGCCCCCCTCTCCCAATACTGGTGCCTGTCCCCTGGTGGGTCGAGCCCCCCCGCGGTGGGGGGGGAGTAACATCTGCAGAAGAAAGACCATCTTCCAGCCAAACTAACATGTCGACTTCTTTTCGTGGACAATGTGATACGATCCCTTTGTTACGGACACGCCCATCGCTACAAATTCCAGATGAGGCACAAAAACAGCAGGTGCTTCAGCGGATATCAAGTGCTCCTTCAAGTGGGCTCTCCTCCACCTCAATTTCAACATCACAAATACTCCAGTCCTCAGAGGTATCACCCCAATCGCACTTGCTTCCTCACAGCTCCCAAGTCTCCAGCTGCCCGTCTGAGTATGGGGTAACACAGATGGTTGAGTCTGCAGAGCTGTTTACTCATACTATAGCCTGGTAAATGGAAGTCTGCTCCAGAGCTTCTGTTAATCCAGATGAGGAAATGATCTGCACTGATGCCCAGAATCTTTATAAGTCGGATCCAGGACCAGATGAAGAAGGTTCTGAGCATAATGTAGACCCTCGTTCCCAAACTGTAAATCCTGTTGTTGGAGACAATGATGAAGACGATGATGAGACTCAAATACCTGATTGGAGCGACAACTTGACTTTTCGGTCAGGGCAGGAAGAGGTTGGTTTGAGGACGACGGGTGTGATAACACACAGGGTGATGATGACAAGGTTGGAGATCCCACTTACTGTCAACCCACAGTCAGACAGTCGATGAGGTCACCCGGGCCTTTGCCTGGCCTTGGGGATGTCGCGGTGGTCGGCTCCCTGGCCCGTACCCTGGGGTCACTCTTTAAAAGGTGGGATAATTGTTAATTTTATAAGAGTTCGTGACGCCACCTGTGGTATCTGGTGAGAAGCACCAGCGCTGCAGCAGTCCACTGAGGCCCGTGATAAGGCAGCTCGATGGTATAGCTCCCCACAGGTGGAGCTAGGTCTCAGGGCAGCGTATGCAGGGGGAATGCAGGACAGGCGAGACCCAGCTGGGTCAGAGCAAGAACGGGAACGGACACAGTAGTCATTTCAGTACCTTTTACTGGAGGAAATTCAGGCACATCCCGGAGCACTGTAGGGTGAAGGGTGCATATCAGGATCCTCCCCAATGAGCGGGTGTAGGGCCTCCTGTTTCTTGCCTCTGCGTAGTAAGTTTCTGACCTGCCTGGAGCTAGGCCTAACTTTGTCTCTGTCCTGCGCTGGCTGACCTTGTGGTAGGGCCTTCTCTTTGAGTTCATGCTCCCAGTATGCGGGGCCTAAGCGTCTCCTGGCTCTGTTATGTATCAGCATCTTAGCGATCCTGGGACTTGTAGTTCTCCAGGGATTCCGGTTATGCCTTACTGGGTCATTGAGATCCCGATAAGCTCGGATCCGGTGTCCGGTAAATGCTTCGGGGTGAGCTAGTTAAGCTCTTCTGCCCCTTATGTACTAACTCGCCACTCGCCTTCGGCCTACTCGGGCCCTCACTAGGCTATACACACTAACGGCAGCTTGCCGCACTTCACCGATCTTATGGCGCCGGCACACCTTAAGCTCTATCTGGGCTCCCTGAATCTAGCTAGCAGGAGCCTTGTGCTCCACTGCTGAACTATTAACTGAGTTCTCTAGACTAGACTGAGCTCCACTGCAGACTGACCTCTCTTAGGCTTCTCTACTGCAGGAACTCTTCAGAGGAACTGAACTGCCTAGCTCCACCTTCCCTATTTATATCCCTAACGGGCTCCCTCTGCTGGTCTGAGGTGGAAGGTGGAGATGTGTGAATGTTTATGGGGGCCTCTTGTGGAGGATTCCATCAATACACTCTTCTAGGATCTGTGATACCAAGCGCAGCGGGGCGTCACAGATGCTATTGACGACGAGGTTAGGTTGCGCCTTCCTGGACAGAGACGGAGTACTGGAAGCACGTCAACAACTGCATCCTCAACCACAACTCTGCCTCTGACCACAAGTCGTAGTGGCTCTTCAAGTCGCATGGGCTCTAAGCCTTGCATAGCCTGGGCATTTATTCAGATCGAAAAGGATGACCCAACTTGTGTTATCTGCAATATTTGTCACCAAAAGCTAAGTAGAGGCAAAAAAATCCATAGTTTGAGTACTTCATGCATGTACCGTCAAATGGATATGAAGCATAAGTTGCAGTGGGAAGCTCACTGTGCTACAATGCGGCCTAGCAGGCTGGGCCAACCACCGTCTGCCCCATCTTGTGCATCCGCGGCCTCTTCATCCTCTGTGACTGGGGGGACAGCAGTCACACATGTTTTTGGACGCAGACCTGCCACCTCTTTACTAGTGCTGAGCCACCCCCGTAGTGTTCGAGTTCGGTTCGGTTCGTCGAACACCCGTGTGTTCGTCGAACTGTTCGTCGAACACCTTCGAACACCGTTAAAACCAATGGCAGGCAAACAAAAACACATAGAAACACATAGAAAACACCTTCAAAGGTGTCCAAAAGCTGACAAACTGCTCAGAAGACACAACTAACACATGGAAAAGTGACAAGTACATATAGTCATGCGAAAAGAAAGAGGTGGAGGAGTAAAAGGAGGGGGAGACACAGATATAGGCATGTCATGCCCTTCTAAAATCCAAAAAGTGAGAAGCCGACACGTTCAGTCCGCTCCTGCCCGTGCCACCTCCGCGTCGCCGGGTTTGTGCCAGAGCCGCGGTGAACCCTGACGGCCAGCCCCCCTCTCCCAATACTGGTGCCTGTCCGCTGGTGGGTTGAGCGAGCCCCCCTGTGGTGGAGGCAGCTCTAAGCTTTTTAATTTAAATTGTCTCTCTAATTTGAATGAATACACTTTAAATCCATTTACAAGGATCTATTGGAGGGCAAGTCTCATGCCAGCAGCCGCGTAATTCCAGCTCCAGTAGCGTCCACTAAAGCTGCTGCAGTTAAAAAGCTTTTATAAGGATCGAGCTCGGCTGTCCACCGCAAGGCATCCTACTGCCAGTCCCAGCCCCTATGCCTTGGGGTGCCTCCTGATGCTCTTCACTGAGTATCCCGTGGTCCCGAAGCATTTCCTTTGAAAAAATTAAGTGTCCAAACTACAGGTGGTGTAGCTTGCTTAACAGCCGGGATAATCCGCTGACTAGCAGACACTGCTACTAGGCACAAAGTATTTCCTGGGCTAGATGCAGTTAAAAATTTGTAATTAGATACTCTCGTTGGATGCTGAGAAAGCATTCCATAGAGTCTCCTGGCACGCCATATATGATTCTCTTAAAAAGCTTGGGGTAGGGGTCTAGGGGACCCTTTTATAGCCAAAATCACGGCCCTGTATCGCAATACGTCACCTAGGCTGAAGATAAATGGAACTGTAGCACCCTGAGGGCTCGGTTGCTACAGAGGTATTGCACCTCACCCAGAGGTGTGATATCTCACTCTCAGGTAAGGATGTAGTGTGGATCAGGACCCGACACCTGCATGCATTACACCACATTGCCGTGGGGCAGGGCGACCAATATGCCCCTGAGATGGGCACGACAGTCCCTGTCCCTGGCTGGAGTGGGGGGAGGGAACACTGAGGAAGGGGAACCCTGTAGTGCAGGAGCTGGGAGGAAGCAGTTCCTGGGTGCATTGAGAAGGGAGTATAAAAGGTGGGCACCATCTTAGTTCAGTGCAGAGAAGTCTGAGCAGAAGTGGCAGGGAGCAGGGGCTCTGCATGAGCTCTGCTCCGGAGGCGGGCCTAGTAACAGAGGCCCAGGCCTGGAAGAGGGAAAAGGAAGGAAGAGGAGCAGAGAAGGCTCCAGGAACGAGGAACGAAGGGATCCCAGGGGTGCGGACGGGCGAGTCGCCACCGCACGCCCGAATCCACCTGCGTGGAGGGGTCAGGCCAAAGGGGGAGACTGGTCCCTCGAAACTAGTGGAGGCAGGAAATGACCCTCAGCTAGAAACAGGAGGCTGTGACATTTTATGTGGCGCAGCCCCTCGCTACACCCGCTAGGAAGGCACCACATAGGGTCAGGGAAACTGGCGCCAAGTTTACCAAGAGGAGGCCCGAGGCAGCCGGACAGAAGGGTTGGTAAGTAAGGCCAGACAAAGGACACACAAAGGGGGTCCTGTGAAGCGCTCAACAGTTATCTGGGAGTTGTCTGAGCCCCTCACCTGGTGAGCACAGTACGACGTGAGCAGCCGTTACCTGCAGACGTGGTCTGGATAATAAGAACTGTGAGTAAAGGCCCTGGACTGCATCACTGACTCCGTGTCGTTACTGCTGCTGCCCTGCACCATCACCCCCATCCTCCGCATACACTGCCCTGAGGCTATACTCCTCCCGTGGGGAGTTATGCTACGCTCTGCTGCACCCACAACACCAGCCTCAGCGGTCTGCCCTGGAGCGGCGGTTCACTCTGACCGCAATCCACGGGTGGCGTAGTCGGACATTTAAACATCAAAACCACATAAATAGTTCCGCCACTGGTTTGACCGCCCTGAGCCACGGAACCGGGTCGCCGCCACGGAGACTACAACCACCAGCATCCACCAAAAAGGGTCCGGCTCCGGGTGTCCCAAGGCCCAGGGGGCGCGTCAGAACATTTTCATCACCTTTCACAATCACCAATGGGACAAGGCAGGGATGTTCTCTGTCCCCTCTCTTATACATCCTAGTGACGGAGCACCTGCTCTCATCAATTCGCCATAACCCCAATATTAGGTGGATTGAGGTGGGAGGCACCGAGTACAAGTGCTCTCTATTTGCTGATGATGTCCTAGTATATATCACTCAATCACATATATCCATCCATGCTGTTATGGCTGAAATAGATCACTTTCTTACATGGTCAAATTTTAAAATCAATGCAGCGAAGTCTGAGGCCCTCGATGTCTCCCTCCCCAAATCCATATAGGATTCCATCCAATCCAACTTTCCCTTTGCCTGGCCCTCACAGGGTATCAAATACTTAGGAATTCCTATTCATAGAGACCTCTCCCATCTATGTTATCTTAATTTTGGGCCCTTTATTGAACAACTCCATACAGACCACGGTTGGCAAGTTAGAACTGTAAGATTCACTACGTGAACCACTGGTGTTTTGTGGAAAAGCACATGTACACTGTGTTCCAAATTATTATGCAAAAAATGTTTAGGAGTGATAAGGGAAGAATTTGTTTGTTTGTCAGTTAAACTCATTGATGGTGATGTGTGTCAGGGCTCTTTATATCACTGTATGCAATTGCAGACACCTGTGCTAATTAGTTTGGCAGGTGTGTCCAATGAAAGGCAAGACTACTTAAGAAGGCTGTCTCACATTATTAAGCAGCCTACATTTTCTGCCAAAATGGGAAAGAAAAAGGATGTGTCGGCTGCTGAGAAGCAACAAATTGTGGAGTGTTTAGGTCAAGGCATGACTACAATCAACATTGTGCGATGATCAGGATGAAGTGTCTTGGCAATCAAGAAGTGTGTAGCTGATTCACAGTACACACGTGTGCGTGCTGATAAGGGCAAATTGAGGACTCTTTCCTACAGGCAATTACGTCAGGTTGAAAGAGCAGCGGCAAAAAAGCCTTGTCATAGCAGCAGACAAGTTTTTGAAGCTGCTGGTGCCTCCAACGTCCCCCGAACAACAAGATGCAGGGTCCTTCAGAGGTTTGCAGCTGTGCATACGCCATCCTGTCGACCTCCTCTATCCACTTCACACAAGCAGAAACGGCTCCAGTGGGCCAAACATTACATGAAGACTGATTTCAAAACTGTTTTGTTCACGGATGAGTGCCGTGCAGCGCTCGATGGTCCAGATGGATGGAGTGGAGGATGGCTGGTTGATGGACACCCCACGCAAACACGGCTACAGCGCCAACAAGGAGGAGGTGGAGTAATGTTTTGGGCTGGAATCATGGGGAGAGAGATTGTCGGCCCCTTTAGGATCCCTGAAGGCGCTAAAGATGAACTCCATAATGTATGTGGATTTTCTCAAACAGCACTTCCTGCCATGGTTCAAGAAGAAGAACCGTGTATTTCACAGCAAGATCATTTTTTTGCATGATAATGCACCATCTCATGCTGCACATAAAACATCTGCATCTCTGGCTGATATGGGCATAAAAGGGGACAAACTTGTAGTGTGACCCCCATGCTCCCCTGACCTCTACCCCATTCAGAACCCTTGGAGCATCATTAGAAGGAGTGTCTATGATGGCGGGAGGCAGTTCACATCTAAGCAACAGCTCTGGGAGGGTATTCTGTCCTCATGCAAAACAATTGAAGCAGAAACCATCCAAAACCTGACAAATTCAATGGACTAGAGAGTTCAGAAGCTCCTTTCGAACAAGGGGTCCTATGTGAAAATGTAACATCACCTAGAATAAAGTTTTGAGTTGAAAACTGTTTGATTTCAGTTTCTAACAACCTGCTAATGCTTATAATTTCAAAAATGACCATTTTTTTGGTCTTTATTAAAATGAAAAGGTTGATCGAAAAGTTTGGGGGATCTAAGAGTGTGGCAACCCAGTAGTCATGATTACTTCGAATTCTGACAATATGAGGGTCATGCTGCAGGTAGTGCAGCAAGAAGGCACTTATGTGTCTTGCGCATCTCGGAGCCCCAAAATTATTTTCCGGGCTAGATGCAGCTAAAAGTTATTATTAATTTTAAATCTGGTGAAGCTTTAGCATAGATGGCCTAATAGGATCAGTGCTGCACACTGCTACAAAGCCCAAATTATTTTCCAGTCAAGATACAGATAAACATGATTAGTAATTTTAAATCTGGTGGAGCTTATTATAGATGGCCTAATAGAATCAGTGCTGCACACTGCTACAAAGCCCAAATTATTTTCCAGCCAAGATACAGATAAACATGATTAGTAATTTGAAAGCTTAAAACGGTTGGTAGGGTGATTTTAACCAATCATCAAGCTTTTACTCTCCCCAGGATGACACAGGGGTATAAAAGTCGTTTCGGATCCATGATTTGTTCATCTTTATGAAAGTGAGTCTGTCTACATTATCAGTGGAGAGCCGCGTGCGCTTATCTGTCAGCACACCACCAGCAGCGCTGAACACACGTTCAGACAGAACGCTGGCTGCGGGGCATGACAAGATCTCCAAGGCGTAAGTGGCTAGCTCCGGCCATTTATCCAGATTGGAAGCCCAAAAAGAGCAAGGGTCCAGTGACACAGTCATGGCTTCAATGTTTACTTGGAGATACTCCTGTACCATCGTCTCTAGGCGTTGACTATGTGTCAGACTTCTTGTCTCCTGTGGCCTTGCAAAGGATGGGCTAAAAAAGTGGTGAAATGATTTCGCAAAATTGATGTTACCAGCAGATACTGTGGTTCTGTTACGGTTTGAGTGCTGAACACTTGACGGTCCCACGGTTGGCAAGTTGGAACTGTGAGATTCACTACGTGCACCACTGGTATTTTGTGGAAAAGCACATGTAAGATTCTGCAACAGTCTCTGCTGATACTCCTGCATGCGTGCATCCCTTTCTATGGCAGGAATAATTTCTGCAAATTTACTTTTGTACCGGGGATCTAACACTGTGGCAACCCAGTAGTCAGGATTATTTCTAATTCTCACAATTCGAGGGTCATGTTGCAGGTAGTGCAGCAAGAAGGCACTCATGTGTGTTGCGCATCCAGGAGCACCAAGTCCCTGTTGTGTTGGTGGCGAGGTAACAATCATGCTTCCTTCCTCTGTCCTCTCCCCCCAACCTCGCACAACAGAAATGTGATCAAGGTCTCCCTCATCTGATGAGTCTTCCATCAGTTCGTCCTCCACTTCTTCCTGGGCTCCTGCACCTTCCTCACTAGTTTGGCTGCTACCATGCGCCCTGGTAAAACCATCTCCCCCACCCTCACATGCCTGCCGCCTTGGTGCTGCCGACCGTCTGGACCTTGCAGATGTTAGCCCTTCCGCATACAACTCCTCCTCCTCTACTTCCTCCACCTCCTCTTGTGCCACCACCTGACTCCGAATTCTGTTTAACATGTGCTCCAGCATGTAAATCACCGGAATAGTCATGCTGATAATGGCATCGTCAGAACTAAACATCTTCGTCGCCATTTCAAAACTGTGCAGAAGGGTGCATAGGTCCCTGATCTGAGACCACTCCTCCAGCGTGATTTGCTTCACCTCTGGATCTCGTTGGCCCAGGCTATACGTCAGAACGTATTGCACCAGGGCTTGTCGGTGCTGCCACAGTCGCTGCAACATGTGCAGAGTTGAATTCCACCGGGTAGGCACATCGCATTTTAGCCGGTGAAGTGGCAGGCCCAACGACTTCTGTAGAGATGTAAGTCGCTGAGCTGCGGGATGCTAACGGCGGAAGTGAGCACACAGCGACCGTGCCCTCTGCAGAAGGCCATCTAGTCTGGGATAGTGGGCTAAAAATTGCTGGACAACCAGGTTCAACACGTGAGCCATACAAGGCACGTGTGTGACATTGCCCCGGCGAAGGGCCGCACCCAGGTTTGCAGCATTGTCGCACACGGCCTTCCTTGGTTTCAGGTCCAGTGGAGACAGCCATTCATGAATTTGGTTCTCCAGAGCTGACCACAACTCCTCAGCTATGTGACTCACATTTCCCAGACATTTCAATGTAAAAACCGCCTGATGACGTTGAGCCCTACTGCCAGCATAGTAAGGAGGTGTGCAGGATCCCTTCTGCGTAGTTAGAAAGCTTGTGGCATGACCAGACAGGCTGTGGGTGCAGGTGGAAGACCGAGAGGAGGTTGAAGAGGCAGAAGCAGTGGAGGAACTTTGACATAAAGAGGATTGACGCACAACTCGTGGGGACGGCAAGACTTGGACAGCAGCCCCTTGTCCTGCTGTCACCATAGTTACCCAGTGCCCAGTCAGCGACATGTAACGCCCCTGTCCATGCCTACTCGTCCAAGTGTCTGTGGTGAAATGCACCCTGTCACACACAGAGTTTCTCAAAGAAGCGGTGATGTTGTGTGCGACATGCTGGTTGAGCGCAGGCACACCTTTCTTTGAGAAGTAGTGCTGACTGGGCATCTGGTACTGGGGCACTGCGACGGACATAAGGTCTCGAAAATCCTCTGTGTCCACCAGGCGGAAAGGCAGCATTTCTGTAGCCAAGAGCTTGCAGATGGTGAAATTCAACCTCTTAGCTTTCTCATGGTTAGGAGGAAATGGTCTTTTACTTGTCCACATCTGAGGGACCGAGGGCTGGCTATTGTGCTTAGACGGGGTTGATAAGGGTGTCCCCGGCAAACTGCCGGTCTGTGAGGAAGATGCAGGCGGACATATTAGGTTGCCTTGATCCAAAGGTGGTGCTATCAATGTCGGACAGCGCTCAACACCAGCTGGTGTTACCACCTCCAAAGAAAATGATGACCTGCCAATCACGCTGGCTGTTGCGGGTAAAGAGGTGGCAGGTCTGCGCCCCAAAACAGGTGTGACTGCTGTCCCCCCAGTCACAGAGGATGAAGAGGCCGCGGATGCACAAGATATGGCAGACGGTGGTTGGCCCGGCCGGCTAGGCCGCATTGTAGCACACTGAGCTTCCCACTGCAACTTATGCTTCATGTCCATGTGCCGGTTCATGCATAAAGTACTCAAACTATGTATTTTTTGGCCTGTACTTAGCTTTTGCTGACAAATGTTACAGATAACACGAGTTGGGTCATCTTTATCGATCTGAAAAAATGCCCAGGCTATGCAAGGCTTAGCACCCATGCGACCTGAAGAGCCACCACGACTTGTGGTGAGAGGCAGAGTTGTGTTTGAGGATGCAGTTGTTGACGTGCTTCCAGTACTACGTCTCTGTCCAGGAAGGCGCAACCTGACCTCGTCGTCACTAGCATCTTCCTCCACCTCCTCTGCTGACCTCATCTCTTGGCTGACTGTGGGTTGACAGTAAGTGGGATCTCCAACCTCATCATCATCACCCTGTGCGTTATCACACCCGTCGTCCTCAGAGCCAACCTGTTCCTGCCCTGACAAAAAACTAAAGTTGTCACTCCAATCAGGTATTTGAGTCTTATCATCGTCTTCCTCATTGTCTCCACCAACAGGAGTTACAGTTTGGGAATGAGGGTCTACATTATGGTCAGAACCTTTTGCGTCTGGTCCTGGATCCGACTCATAAAGATTCTGGGCATCAGTGCAGATCATTTCCTCGTCTGGATTCACAGAAGCGCTGGAGTCGACCTCTGATTCCCAGGCTATAGTATGAGTAAACAGCTCTGCAGACTCAACCATCTGTTCTACCTCATACTCAGACGGGCAGCTGGAGATTTGGGAGCTGTGAGGAAGCAAGTGCGATTGGGGTGACACCTTTGAGGACTGGAGTATTTGTGATGTTGAAGTTGATGTGGAGGAGAGCCCACTTAAAGGAGCACTTGATATCCGTTGAAGCACCTGCTGTTTTTGTGCCTCATCTGGAATTTGTAGCGATTGGCGTGGCCATAAGAATGGGATCTTATCACATTGTCCGCTAAAAGAATTAGACATTTTAGTTTGGCTGGAAGATGGTCTTTCTTCTGCAGATGTTACTGTTGCTTTAACACCTACCCCACGGACACAACCTTTTTTCCCCTTCCCAACACGCCTATTCCCCTTTCCACCAGCAGCAGGCCTTTTTCCACTCATTTTGGTGGTTAACTAATTCACAACTCTGGAGTTGTTTGCACAAAAAAACAATGGATGGGAACCGAGCAGAGCTGAGTGGCCAAACTGTGGTATTAGGCCAAAACTATTGGCTGGGTTAGATGCAGAAAAAAATTATATTCAATTTGCAACCTGATGGAGGTCAGTATAGATGGACTAATAGAACAAGTCCCACACACAGCTAGAAGCCCAAATATTTTTTCAGAGGTAGATGCAGAAAAAAATTTTATTCAGTTTGCAACCTGATGGAGGTCTGTATAGATGGATTAATAGAACAAGTCCCACACACAGCTACAAGCCGAATATTTTTTCAGAGGTAGATGCAGAAAAAAAATATATTCAGTTTGCAACCTGATGGAGGTCAGTATAGATGGACTAATAGAGAAAGTCCCACATACTGCTAGAAGGCCAAATATTTTTTCAGAGCTAGATGCAGACAAAAAAATATTTTGAATTTGCAACCTGATGGAGGTCAGTATAGGTTGACTAATAGAACAAGTCCCACACACTGCTAGAAGGCCAAATATTTTTTCAGAGCTAGATGTAGAAAAAAATTATATTCAGTTTGAAACCTGATGGAGGTCTGTATAGATGGATTAATAGAACAAGTCCCACACACAGCTAGAAGCCCAAATATTTTTTCAGAGGTAGATGCAGATAAAAATTATTTTTAATTTGCAACCTGATGGAGGTCAGTATAGATGGACTAATAGAGAAAGTCCCACACAATGCTAGAAGGCCAAATATTTTTTCAGAGCTAGATACAGACAAAAATTATTTTTAATTTGCAACCTGATGGAGGTCAGTATAGATGGACTAATAGAGAAAGTCCCACACACTGCTAGAAGGCCAAATATTTTTTCAGAGGTACTGTAGATGCAGATAAAAATTATTTTTAATTTGCAACCTGATGGAGGTCAGTATAGATGGACTAATACAACAATTCCCACACACAGCTAGTAGCCCAATATTTTTTCAGAGGTAGATGCAGAAAAAAATATATTCAGTTTGCAACCTGATGGAGGTCAGTATAGATGGACTAATACAACAAGTCCCACACACAGCTAGATGCCCAAATATTTTTTCAGAGGTAGATGCAGATAAAAATTATTTTTAATTTGCAACCTGATGGAGGTCAGTATAGATGGACTAATACAACAAGTCCCACACACAGCTAGAAGCCCAATATTTTTTCAGAGGTAGATGCAGAAAAAAATATATTCAGTTTGCAACCTGATGGAGGTCAGTATAGATGGAGTAATAGAACAAGTCCCACACACAGATAGAAGCCCAAATATTTTTTCAGAGGTAGACGCAGATAAAAATTATTTTTAATTTGCAACCTGATGGAGGTCAGTATAGATGGACTAATAGAGAAAGTCCCACACACTGCTAGAAGGCCAAATATTTTTTCAGAGCTAGATGCAGATAAAAATTTTATTCAATTTGCAACCTGATGGAGGTCAGTATAGATGGACTAATAGAACAAGTCCCACACACAGCTAGAAGCCCAAATATTTTTTCAGAGGTACTGTAGATGCAGATAAAAATTATTTTTAATTTGCAACCTGATGGAGGTCAGTATAGATGGATTAATAGAGAAAGTCCCACACACTGCTAGAAGGCCAAATATTTTTTCAGAGGTAGATGCAGAAAAAAAATATATTCAGTTTGCAACCTGATGGAGGTCAGCATAGATGGACTAATAGAGAAAGTCCCACACACTGCTAGAAGGCCAAATATTTTTTCAGAGCTAGATGCAGACAAAAAATTATTTTGAATTTGCAACCTGATGGAGGTCAGTATACTTGGACTAATAGAACAAGTCCCACACACTGCTAGAAGGCCAAATATTTTTTCAGAGGTAGATGCAGAAAAAAAATATATTCAGTTTGCAACCTGATGGAGGTCAGTATAGATGGACTAATAGAGAAAGTCCCACACACTGCTAGAAGGCCACATATTTTTTCAGAGGTAGATGCAGAAAAAAATATATTCAGTTTGCAACCTGATGGAGGTCTGTATAGATGGATTAATAGAACAAGTCCCACACACAGCTAGAAGCCCAATATTTTTTCAGAGGTAGATGCAGAAAAAAATATATTCAGTTTGCAACTTGATGGAGGTCAGTATAGATGGACTAATACAACAAGTCCCACACACAGCTAGAAGCCCAATATTTTTTCAGAGGTAGATGCAGAAAAAAATATATTCAGTTTGCAACCTGATGGAGGTCAGTATAGATGGACTAATAGAATGATGCTATGCCCAAAAGATTTTACTTCACTACGTGCAGTAAAAAAATTGGTATTCTATACACAGGTGGTATATCTTGCAACACAGATAGACGACTCCACTGACTAACACACTCTGCAATAGGCCAAAAAGGATTAGCTTTGCTAGATTCAGCCAAATGCTGTGAAAAAAACTTGCACAGCACTGGCACAGACCTGCCTGGCAAAAACTGATAGGAACTGATGTAACCTAGTCCTGAAAAGGACTCCAATTACAATTAGTCTTTACTCCCACAACCTATCTATTTAAGAGCACAGACCTGCCTGATAAAAGTCATAGGAAATGCTGTAACCTAGTCCTTAAAGGACTGCAATCACAACTATTCCCTACTCCCAAGCTATCTGTAGATTTGTGCGAAAATTGGCTTGAAATTAACAAGGTATAGCGCACACAGCAACAGTGGTGCCTCCTAACACGCAGCTGCAGCAGTGAGAAAATGGTGGCGACGGGGAAAATGGCTTGGTCTTATAGGGCAAGGACATGTGACATACACTGCCAATGACACATGCCCTTGCTTGTGTGAAAAAAAGCACTTCGCTCCGTGTGTGCGCTGCTGATAGGCTGACAGACTGCACCTCCCCACTGCAAATGCGGGAAAGAGAAAAAAAAATGGAGATCTTCATTGTTCCTGCAGAGATCCATCCCCTGCCCCTCCCCCCACCCCGCTGTACACTCAAACTGTGTATTAACATTAATTTTCATCATTACTGAGAAAAAATCCAGTTATGATTTTGGTGCACGAACAGTTATCGAACATAACCTCGAACAGCCGAATTTTTCTCAAATTGTTCGTGTTCGCCGAACGGCTCGAACACCGCCCAAAACAGCTCGAATTTGAGATTGGCGAACAGTTCGAGTAGAACAACGCTCATCTCTACTCTTTACCTGCAACAGCCAGTGTGATTGGCAGGTCATCAGTTCATTGAGAAGTGGAAACACCTGCTGGTGTTGAGCGCTCTCTGACATCGAGAGCACCACCTTTGGATCAAGGCAACCTAACATGTCCGCCTGCATCTTCCTCACAGACCGGCAGTTTGCCGGGGACACCCTACTCAACCCCGTCAAAGCAGAACAGCCAGCCCTCGGTCCCTCAGATGTGGAAAAGAAAAAGACCATTTCCTCCTAGCCATGAGAAAGCTAAGAGGTTGAATCTGCAAGCTGTTGGCTACAGAAATGCTGCCTTTCCGCCTGGAGGAAACAGTGGATTTTCGAGACCTTATGTCCGTCGCAGTGCCCCAGTACCAGATGCCCAGTCGGCACCACTTCTCAAAGAAAAGTGTGCCTGCGCTCCACCAGCATGTCGCACACAACATCACCGCTTCTTTGAGAAACTCTGTGTGTGACAGGGTGCATTTCACCACAGACACTTGGACGAGTAGGCATGGACAGGGGCGCTACATGTCGCTGACTGGGCACTGGGTAACTATGGTGACAGCAGGACAAGGGGCTGCTGTCCAAGTCTTACCGTCCCCACGAGTTTTGCGTCAATCCTCTTTATCTCGAAGTTCCTCCACTGCTTCTGCCTCCTCAACCTCCTCTCGGTCCTCCACCTGCACCCAAAGCCTGTCTGGTAATGCCACCTGCTTTCTAACTGCGCAGAAGGAATCCTGCACACCTCCTTACTATGCTGGCAGCAGGGCTCAACGGCATCAGTCTTTACTTTGAAATGTCTGGGAAATGTGAGTCACACAGCTGAGGACTTGTGGTCAGCTCTGGAGATCCAGTTTCATAAATGGTTGTCTCCACTGGACCTGCAACCAGGGAAGGCCGTGTGCGACAATGCTGCAAACCTGGGTGCGTCCCTTCGCCGGGGCAATGTCACACACGTGCCTTGTATGGCTCACGTGTTGAACCTGGTTGTCCATAAATTTTTAGCCCACTATCCCGGACTAGATGGCCTTCTGCAGAGGGCACGGTCGCTGTGTGCTCATTTCCGCCATTCGCATCCCGCAGCTCAACGACTTACATCTCTACAGAAGTCGTTGGGCCTGCCAGTTCACCGGCTGAAATGCGATGTGCCGACACAGTGGAATTCAACTCTGCACATGTTGCAGCGACTGTGGCAGCACCGACAAGCCCTGGTGCAATAAGTTCTGACGTATAGCCTGGGCCAACGAGATCCAGAGGTGGGGCAAATCATGCTGCAGGAGTGGTCTCAGATCAGGGACCTATGAAGTTGACGCGCCCCCTGGCCCGTGGGGTACCCTGAGCCGGGCCGGTAGACGCTGGGGGTTGCAGTCACTGTGGCGGTGACCTGGTCCGTGACCCAGGGCGGTCAATCCAACGGTAATTTGTATATATGGATTTTATAATGTCCGACTACGCCACCTGTGGAGTGCGGCCAAAGGGGCCGCCGCTGCGGAACAGTCCTCTGAAGCTGATGGTTTTGCAGCAATGGTATTATTACTCCCCACAGGAAGAGTGTAGCTTCAGGGCAGTGTGGGTGGATGATGGTGGTTGTAGTGCAGGGAGTCAGTAATGAACACAGAGTCCGTGTGATGCAGTCCCAAGATCTTTACTCACAGTTGTTGCAGTCCAGATTACAGGTACCAGAGCAATCTCCCGCGTCATGCTGTGCGTACTCAGTGAGGGGCTCAGTCCACCCCCAGATAGCTCCGGAGTACTTAGCAGGACCCCCTTCTGTGTGTCCTTTCTCTGGCCTTCTCCCTGCACCTCACACCCAGTGACACTTCTATCCGGTATCCTCGGGCCTTGGCGGGCGACTTGTGTTCCGTCCCCTGGGTCCTATGTGGCTACCTTCTTAATGAGACTGGTGTGGACTTTTGCCTGCAGTACATGAAATGCTGCAGCCTCCGGTTTCTAGTTGAGCCTTGCTGTTTCTCCTCTAGTTGAGGGACCACTTCCCCTTATCTGGCCTGACCCCTCTACCTCCTGGTAGCAGTGGGAGTACGGGTGGCCTTCTGCACGGCCCGTACCCCTAGGGTCCCTTCGGTTCCTGGAGCCTTCCTGCTCCCACTCCTCTCTTCTTTCCTTCAGTCCTGGGCCTCCCAGGCTAGGCCCGCCTCCGGAGCAGAGCTCATGCCGAGCCTCTGCTCCTGTCACTTTTCCTCCTCTGACTGGCTTGCTCTTTCTAAGATGGCTTCCTATTTATACTCTCCCTGTCATGTGCTCCCCTAAGCTGCTCCCCTAAGCACCCACTACATAGGACCCTCCCACCAGCTAGGGACCTGGGACTGTGCTCTCCCTTAGGAGCAATCTCGCCCTACCCCCACTGCGGGTATGTGTTGGATGCAGGTGTTAGGGTCCCGAGCCATATGCCTTCCTTACCTGAGGGTGAGATACCACACCTCTGGGTGAGATGCAGTAACTCTGTGGTGACTGAACCCTCAGGGGTGCCACACACCCTTCTGTACAGTTTTGTAATGGCGACGAAGATGTTTAGTGCTGACGACGATGCCATTATCAGCATGACTATTCCGGTGATTCGCATGCTGGAGCACACATTAAACAGAATTCAGAGTCCGGTGGTTGGACAAGAGGAGGTGGAGGAAGTAGAGGAGGAGTCGTATGCGAAAGGGATAACATCTCGAAGGTCCAGATGGATGGCAGCACCAAGGCGGCAGGCATGGGAGGGTGGGGGAGAGGGATTAACCAGGGCGCATGGTAGCAGCCAAACTGTTGAGGAAGGTGCAGGAGCCGAGGAAGAAGTGGAGGATGAACTGGCGATGGGCATGGAAGACTCATCAGATGAGGGAGACCTTGATCACATTTCTGTTGTGCGAGGTTGGGGGAAGAGGGCAGAGGAAGGAAGCATGATTCTTACCTCGCTGCCAACACAACAAGGACTTGGTCCTCCTGGATGTGCAAGACACATGAGTGCCTTCTTGCTGCACTACCTGCAACATGACCCTCAGATTGCAGAATTCGAAGTAATCCCGACTACTGGGTTGCCACACTCTTAGATCCCCGGTACAAAAGTAAATTTGCCGAAATAATTCCTGCCATAAAAAGGGATTGACGCATGCAGAAGTATCTGCAGACGCTGTTGCAGAATCTTACATGTGCTTTTCCACAAAACACCAGTGGTGCACGAAGTGAATCTCACAGTTCTAACTTGCCAACCGTGGGACTGTCGAGTCTTCATCACTCAAACCGTAACAGTAACACAGTATCTGCTGGTAACAGCAATTTTGTGGAATCGTTTCACCATTTTTTTAGACCATCCTTTGCAAGGCCACAGGAGACAAGAAGTCTGACACATAGTCAATGCCTAGAGAGGATGGTGCAGGAGTATCTCCAAGTGAACATCGAAGCCATGACTGTGTCACTGGACCCTTTCTCATTTTGGTATTCTAATCTGGAAAAATGGGCGGAGCTCACCACTCACGCCTTGGAGATCTTGTCATACCCTGCAGCCAGTGTTCTCTCTGAACGTGTGTTCAGCGCTGCTGGTGGTGTGCTGACAGATAAGCGCACGCGGCTGTCCACTGAGAATGTAGACAGACGTTCATAAAGATGAACAAATCATGGATTCGCAAGGACTTTTCTAACCCTGTGTTATCCTTGGGAGACTAAAAGCTTGAGGATTTGGTAATATCACCTCACCAACCGTTTTAAGCAACTGTGGGGCAATTGATGCCACTTAACCCTAGAACGCATGACCATAAAAATCTACACTTTCATATACCTGGGGCCTTTTAGGCCCGTGTGCAAATAACATGGAATAACTCAAACTCAAATGACAAACAACTATATACCTGAGGAATACCTAGAGTTTCAAAATTCTAACTAAACTAATCTTGCAGAAAATAGAAAACAATTAACAGGGCGGGACTGCGAGGCCCCAGGTATGCTTTCTAGGGTTAAATGGTGTCTGTGCCACAATTTTGGGAAAAAATGGAGACTCTTTTTGGAGTCCCCTTGCTGTGTCTTACGTGACGTTGGCATCGTCAGTTCCAGGTGGGTTGTGTCGCTCCCCTCCCCCTTTTAACTGTAAGAAACTACATACACTATGGCTTGGGGTAACACAGATGATTGAGTCTGAAGAGCTGTTTACTCAGAGGTCTGCTCCAAATCTTCAGTGTCTGCTAGTCAACGTAGAATTTTTAACTGCATCTAGCCTAGGCAATACTTTGGGCGTAGTAGCCCAGCTGCGAAGCAAGCTGCACCGCCTGTGTATCTAATAAGAATTTTTAAATGCATCTAGCCTAGGCAGACTGTGGGGACCCCCAACCAAACCCAGACGCTCAGCCCCCCTAAAGCCCCCCTTTCCTTGACAATACAAAAATGTAACTCTTACAACTGGATGGGTGAGGATCGGTCACAGCTTTATTAACTCTTTATACTCATTCCATTAGAAAGGCATTTTATTTCTAAAATAATTCAGCTTGTTGCGGCATGCCCTTGGTCTCCACTCCGGCAACTTGGTCAACAAGTGTAACTCTCCAACATGTCCTTTCTATTTCCAGGCCACGGAGGATCCTGTGTACTCGTATGCAGGACTCTGACCCCCACCCATCACTCTTAACGCTTGTTCCACTCCGTCCTGGAGTCCTGACATGAATATGTCCAGTCCAATATCCATTAAGTGAACACCATCGGGCCGTATGAGGCCTGCTTTATCTCCTTCCAGTTGTCGGTGTCGTACCACTACACCGCATCTGTCTCTTCTAAATTTTGCCATTCGAATATTTATTACCCGCCTTGTCCGTCCGATGGCCGTGATGTCTCGCGCACCTTGCCATACCGCTATCGGCACAATCTCTGACCATACTATAGCTAGTTTTGTGAAAAATTCTCTGAAGTGCTCAGTGTCTAGTTTCATTATTGCCATTAGTTATGCGCTCTTGTGATGACCTAGGTTGTTTCCCCCGGCCTGTATAACTAAGATGACCGGACATCTTGCCTCTCTCCCTACCTTGATTACCTCCATTAGTACCTGTGGCCATAGCAGGCCTCTAATACCTCTCCAGTTGAAATATGTGTTATGAAACTCTAATTTCCTCCCGCCTGGGTGGACTTTCGCCCTTTTTTCTGCCCAATATGTATACGAGTGGCCTATCACCCACACTGTTGGCTTAGGGTCACCTGTAAAAGAAACAAACCACGTTAGGATAACAAGTCCGGTCTTATGCATCTTGCCAAACACGTGGATCGCCATCTCCCTATCCTCTGAACTTCCGTTTCTGACAGTCCTGCTCTTGCTGCTTCCGTGGCCGCGCCTATGCGGAATGAGTGTGTCCCGTAATCTTTGGGGTGGTTCCCTGCCGATGTTATGCATTTATTAAATATAGCTTGGAACTGGTATCTTGGTAATGGCGTTCCATCAATGTGTGATAGGAAGAAATTACTTTGTGATCTGATGGTTAGATATGTTTTTACTATTGTTACCCGACTCAGTGTACCATTTGTTGGTTGTAGAAGTACCCAAGTGCCCCTGCCCGCTGGAACCGTTTTCGATTTGTGTATGCGTAGACGTATTGCATTATTGGCTATGACTACGTCCTGTTGTAATGAGCCTCCACTGGTGGTAATTTTGGATTGAGGGACTAATTCGCTTATGCATAGCGCCCCGAAGAAGGCGATCACAAATGCAGTAGACAGTAGTGTTGCTTCAAATTGTGAGTGTCATGTTAATGGTGTTAGGGATATGATGTGAGAAATCAGTTTTAGTGACACGGGACGGGACGTCCACACTCCTGACTTGGCTGACCCCTTTTCCACCCTTTTATGGATTGTCTGATGATGAATCTTTGTCACATCTCCCCAATTCAGTAGTTGGAAGTGAAATGCTACTCCGGTCAGATACCGCTGCGCTGACGCCCCTGATATGCCCCTCATCATTAGCTGGTGAAAAAATTCTATGGTGACTTGTGATCTGGCTTGTTCACATTGGTCAACCCATCTGCCTGCTACTAGTCGTGTCCACTCTTCCCATGCCTTACCGTATGCTTGCCACGTCGACGGGGCAACTGACGCTCTGATTAATGGCATCAACTATTCGCCACTAGATCCCATAGGGAAGGTGAGCAACTGTTGCCCGATGGGTGGGCGTTGTGGAAGAGCTCTGTGAAAATCTGTCAATTGAATTGTTATAAAGCGTTAGCAGCAGCTTTAGACCCCTCAGCATAATGGCTAGCGCGGACCCATACATTGTGTTTTAGGCACAGGAATGCTAGCCTTTGTAGTAGGCCTAGCACTGGGAGAGACGATGATGCCATCTTATTAATGCAGTGCACTAGGCTGGTGTTTTTTGTTATGAAGCGTATATTTTTGTAAGCCAGGAGCGCTCCCCATATTTCTATTGCTACCACTATTGGGAAGAAAAATTATTTTCAGGGCTAGATGCAGCTATAAATTATTATGAATTTAAAAGCTGGTGGAGCTTGGTATAGATGGCCTAATACAATGAGTCCCACACACTGCTAGAAGGCCAAATATTTTTTCAGAGGTAGATGCAGAAAAAAATTATATTCAGTTTGCAACCTGCTGGAGGTCAGTATAGATGGACTAATAGAACAAGTCCCACACACAGCTAGAAGCCGAAATATTTTTTCAGAGCTAGATGCAGAAAAATATTATATTCAATTTGCAACCTGATGGAGGTCAGTATAGATGGACTAATAGACCAAGTCCCACACACTGCTAGAAGGCCAAATATTTTTTCAGAGCTAGATGCAGAAAAATATTATATTCAGTTTGCAACCTGATGGAGGTCAGTATAGATGGACTAATAGAACAAGTCCCACACACTGCTAGAAGGCCAAATATTTTTTCAGAGGCAGATGCAGAAAAAAATTATATTCAGTTTGCAACCTGATGGAGGTCAGTATAGATGGACTAATAGAACAAGTCCCACACACTGCTAGAAGGCCAAATATTTTTTCAGAGCTAGATGCAGATAAAAATTATTTTTAATTTGCAACCTGATGGAGGTTAGTATAGATGGACTAATAGAACAAGTCCCACACACTGCTAGAAGGCCAAATATTTTTTCAGAGCTAGATGCAGAAAAAAATTATATTCAATTTGCAACCTGATGGAGGTCAGTATAGATGGCCTAATAGAACAAGTCCCACACACTGCTAGAAGCCCAAATATTTTTTCAGAGGTAGATGCAGAAAAAAATTATATTCAGTTTGCAACCTGATGGAGGTCAGTATAGATGGACTAATAGAACAAGTCCCACACACTGCTAGAAGGCCAAATATTTTTTCAGAGCTAGATGCAGAAAAAAATTATATTGAATTTGCAACCTGATGGAGGTCAGTATAGATGGACTAATAGAATGATGCTATGCCCAAAAGGTTTTACTTCACTAGGTGCAGTAAAAAAATGGTATTCTATACACAGGTGGTGTAGCTTGCAACACAGATAGGCTTCTCCACTGACTAACACACTCTGCAATAGGCCAAAAAGGATTAGCTTTGCTAGATTCAGCCAAATGCTGTGAAAAAAACTTGCACAGCACTGGCACAGACCTGCCTGGCAAAAACTGATAGGAACTGATGTAACTTAGTCCTGAAAAGGACTGCAATTACAATTAGTCTTTACTCCCAACCTATCTATTTAAGAGCACAGACCTGCCTGATAAAAGTCATAGTGTGTCACCCTGGCCTGGATGCCACAAGTGTAAATAAAGCTGTGTCTGAGAGCAAGGGGGAGGTTCTCTGGTCAGGGGAACATTAGCATGCAATGCCTCCTGTCTCAGGCCAGTAGGGGGAGCAGGCTGCCCCTATAAAAGCTGGTGCTGGGGGCAGGGTTAGGGAGAACTTGAAGGCCTGTCTCAGGACTGAGACTTGTCCCAGATCAGAGCAGGGACAGACAGTTTTGTATTGCACCTAAGAGGAAGTGTGGCAGGAGGAGAGCCACAAGCCAGAGACAAGAGGCGAAGAGAGCCTGTCTTGGCAGATAAAAGACTTACTTTACCAGACTTTGGTGTCTGAGGCTGGAAGGATTCCACATTCTCCAGCAGAGAACCAGTCCGCAAGGGACTGTATATTCCTTGGCCTAAGAAGCCTGGAGGCCCTGCCACAACAGAAGGGACCAGTAAAGCCGTACAAGGCTGGGAGCAGAAAGGAACCCACGTCGCAGGCCATACAGGCGAGAATACACGGAAAGCTCGGAAACGTGGGCTGTTACCCTGTAATGAGGAGATAGCCAGAAGGAGCGCAGAAAGCACGGTAGGCCTACACCCTCACCCTGACCAGGGCCAATTTCCCCGTTGCTCTCAGACATCCAGGTCCCCTCCTAGCTGGGACTGTTTATGGGTCAGTTTACCTGTTTCAGTAAAGACCCTGGACTGCAACCTATTGTCTGTGTGCTCCTTCGCGCCTCCAGCACTACCGGTACTGGGACTCTCACCACCATCACTCCCACCATCCACTACACTGCCCTGGGGCCGCACTCTTCCCATGGGGAGTCACACCATCCCAGCTGCACACATCATCAGCCCCAGCGGTCTGCCTTGCAGCGGCCGCTCCTAATGACCTCAAATCCACGGGTGGTGTAGTCGGACATAATCAACAACACATAACGGACTACCACTGGCCTGACCACGCTGAGCCATGGAACCGGGTTGCCACTACTACTCCCACCGTTTCCCTATTTGCCCGGATCCGAGTGCCCCACGGCCCAGGGGGCGAGTCAGCTTTGGCGTAGTCGGCAGGATCTCGTGCCCGCAACCATCGGGTACTGCGTGCCTGAAAAAGACTTTTGTAACTTACCTGTGGCGAAGTTTCCCGCCGTCCGGAGTCGTTTCCCACCATCTGGAGCCGATTCCCGCCATCGGACGCCATCTTGGACCATTTCCCGCCGTCTTCTGCCGTCTTCCCGCCATCCGCAGCTGCTTCCCGCCATCGGACGCCATCTTCAGGACGCCGCGCGGGAAGAAGAGGGGCGTGGACGCCGAAAGCGCGTGAGACCCGAAGCTCCGCCCCACGCCCCGACGCTGCGCAAGGTCCTGGAAGGGAGAGACAGCGACGCTGACGTCATCAGGACGCGACGCAAGGTCCTCGTCCAGAGCAGCAGCAGCGGAGCCGCGGCCTACAGAAGAGGATCGTCGGAAGGTAGGCCACGCTTAACTAGGGGGGAGGAAGATGTCGGACACAGAGGCGTTCACTACCACCAAAGCAGCTGCAACAGCGGTGATGCCCTTTTCCTTGCCCTACATCCCTGGAGCGGCCTGGCTGCCCAAGTACTCAGGGGAGCCCCATGCCCTAACTGACTTTAAGGAAAGGCTGTACAGTTTGTTCCAGGTTTACCCCCTGACAGAGGAACAGAAGGTCAGCATACTAACAGGGCAGTTAACTGGCGCAGCCCAAAGGGAGGTAAAATCATGGCCCACTGAGGAGAAAAGGACTGTGAAGGGTATTCTGGCCCGGCTGCGGGGTACCTTTGACACACGTACCTCCGCTGAGATTAAAATGAGGTTCTATGGATGTAAGCAGCGGGCACAGGACAGCATCAGAGACTATGCCCTAAATCTGCAGGAAGCCTTGAGGGCTATTCAACAAACTGACCCTGGCAGTGTGCAGGAAACGGATAAGCTGCTAACAGAACAATTCATAGAAGGTCTGCTGTCTAGCGCCCACAGGGCCCAACTGCGCCTCATGTTCTTTCAGAACCCCGACCTGACCTTTGCCCAATTTAAGGACAGGGCCATAAGGGTGCTCCGTGAATCTGCAACCAGTGGCGCTATAAACCCCCGGCGCCCTGCTCTCACCTACCACCAGGAGGCAGCGCCCTCCTCTATGGATCCCGTGGGGGCTGATGCACAGGCCCTGAACCAAGCCCCGCCGAAAGACCTGCACCACCAAGTCCAGGAGCTGACCAGGAGCGTCGCGGCGTTGACCAGGACCGTCCAGGCGTTGCAAGTGGACCCGTCAAGACCCATCGAGCTGGCTTCAAGTCCGGAGGATGTCCCGTGGCGTCGACAGAGGAGGATCCCGTCGTTCCGAGGGAGGCCCACAGACCGCTACGCAGAGGATGGACAGCCCATTTGTCGTCGATGCAACCAGCCCGGACACATTTCCAGGTACTGTAATTTAAACGGGTCCAACCTGGGGCAGAGGGCCAACCCCCAGGCATAAGATCACCAGGCCCTTACAATTGGCGTAATAAGTACGTTGGGGGGCGCCCGGTTTTACCCGTGGTGCTGGACGGTATCCCCATGAGCGCCTTGCTGGATACTGGGTCGCAAGTAACCACTATCCCTTATGTACTTTTTAAGCAGTATTGGACTGATGCTGATATCACACGGTATCCAGACAGTAACTTGAGCATCATCGCCAGTAATGGCTTACCCGTGCCGCAGATGGGGTTCAAGGAGATGACCATTAAAATTGGTAAAGTTGAAATGCCGGCACAGGGAGTAATTATTGTGGACATTGACCGTCGTGAAAGTCACCCTAAAATAACTGTGGGTACTAATGTAATTGAAAATTGTCTTTCAGAGGTAATTGTAATTCTATAACAGGTGGCGGTGAATGCTAGTTCCACCCAACAGAGAGTCCTCAACAAGGAGATAAAAGCCCTGATGAGACGGCAGCAGGTAGAACTGTCTGGTGGTGAGATCGGTAGCGTAAGACTGAGTGACCCATTCCCCATTTCCATGCCTCCCAAAAGTGAAATGATGATCTGGTGTCGGACTGCAATAGGGTTGAGAGGTAGAGACTACCAAGCCATGGTAGAACCCGTGTACTCGGACAGCAGGCCCACCATTTTGACAGCCCGGGGGGTGGTTGATGTCCGTCATGGGAGGGTGCCCGTCCGCATCCACAACATTGGGGAGAGGGAAGTACACTTACCCAGGTACGCTACACTCACCAAACTGTTTGTTGTCGAACACAAAGCTATCAGGGCCGTGGAACCCTTGCCTCCATCTCCACAGGTGGAGGGTAATGGCTCCCAGAAACAAAAGGAGGACTGGTGCCAGAAACTCCATGTGGGTGCTGACTCCACTCCCCTGCACCAAAAACAAGGAGTCTACCGGGTGGTACAGGAGTACGAGAGAGTCTTTAGTAAGCACCCGCTAGACTTCGGCAGAGTAAAGGGGATAGAACACCACATCCCCACAGGGAGCCACCCACCAATAAAAGAGAGACACAGGCCTGTACCCCCTGCACATTATCAGAACGCAAAAGGCATGCTAAGAGAGATGAAAGAAGCTGGGGTCATTAGAGACAGCTGTAGCCCATGGGCAGCCCCTTTGGTTCTGGTCAAAAAGAAAGACGGCAACATGAGAATGTGCGTCGACTATAGACAAATTAACCGTATCACTCACAAAGACGCATATCCGCTGCCTAGAATAGAGGAGTCTTTAGTAGAGATGAGCGTTGTTCTACTCGAACTGTTCGCCAATCTGAAATTCGAGATGTTTTGGGCGGTGTTCGAGCCGGTCGGCGAACACAAACAATTTGAGAAAAATTCGGCTGTTCGAGGTTATGTTCGATAACTGTTCGTGCACCAAAATCATAACTGGATTTTTTCTCAGTAATGATGAAAATTAATGTTAATCCGCAGTTTGAGTGTACAGCGGGGCGGGGGGAGGGGCAGGGGATGGATCTCTGCAGGAACAATGAAGATCTCCATTTTTTTTTCTCTTTCCCGCATTTGCAGTGGGGAGGTGCAATCTGTCAGCCTATCAGCAGCGCACACACGGAGCGAAGTGCTTTTTTTCACACAAGCAAGGGCATGTGTGATTGGCAGTGTATGTCACATGTCCTTGCCCTATAAGACCAAGCCATTTTCCCCGTCGCCACCATTTTCTCACTGCTGCAGCTGCGTGTTAGACGGCACCGCTGTTGCTGTGTGCGCTATACCTTGTTAATTTCAAGCCAATTTTCGCACAAATATACAGATAGCTTGGGAGTAGGGAATAGTTGTGATTGCAGTCCTTTTAAGGACTAGGTTACAGCATTTCCTACGACTTTTATCAGGCAGGTCTGTGCTCTTAAATAAATAGATTGTAGGAGTAAAGACTAATTGTAATTGGAGTCATTTTCAGGACTAGGTTACATCAGTTCCTATCAGTTTTTGCCAGGCAGGTCTGTGCCAGTGCTGTGCAAGTTTTTTCACAGCATTTGGCTGAATCTAGCAAAGCTAATCCTTTTTGGCCTATTGCAGAGTGTGTTAGTCAGTGGAGTAGCCTATCTGTGTTGCAAGATATACCACCTGTGTATAGAATACCAATTTTTTTACTGCACCTAGTGAAGTAAAATCTTTTGGGCATAGCATCATTCTATTAGTCCATCTATACTGACCTCCATCAGGTTGCAAACTGAATATAATTTTTTTCTGCATCTAGCTCTGAAAAAATATTTGGGCTTCTAGCAGTGTGTGGGACTTGGTCTATTAGTCCATCTATACTGACCTCCATCAGGTTGCAAATTAAAAATAATTTTTTTCTTCATTTAGCTCTGAAAAAATATTTGGGCTTCTAGCAGTGTGTGGGACTTGTTCTATTAGTCCTTCTATACTGACCTCCAGCAGGTTGCAAATTGAATATAATTTTTTTCTGCATCTAGCTCTGAAAAAATATTTGGGCTTCTAGCGGTGTGTGGGACTTGGTCTATTAGTCCATCTATACTGACCTCCATCAGGTTGCAAATTAAAAATAATTTTTTTCTGCATCTAGCTCTGAAAAAATATTTGGGCTTCTAGCAGTGTGTGGGACTTGGTCTATTAGTCCATCTATACTGACCTCCATCAGGTTGCAAATTAAAAATAATTTTTTTCTTCATTTATCTCTGAAAAAATATTTGGGCTTCTAGCAGCGTGTGGGACTTGTTCTATTAGTCCATCTATACTGACCTCCATCAGGTTGCAAATTAAAAATAATTTTTTTCTGCATCTAGCTCTGAAAAAATATTTGGGCTTCTAGCAGTGTGTGGGACTTGGTCTATTAGTCCATCTATACTGACCTCCATCAGGTTGCAAATGAAAAATAATTTTTTTCTGCATCTAGCTCTGAAAAAATATTTGGGCTTCTAGCAGTGTGTGGGACTTGGTCTATTAGTCCATCTATACTGACCTCCATCAGGTTGCAAATTAAAAATAATTTTTTTCTTCATTTAGCTCTGAAAAAATATTTGGGCTTCTAGCAGTGTGTGGGACTTGTTCTATTAGTCCTTCTATACTGACCTCCAGCAGGTTGCAAATTGAATATAATTTTTTTCTGCATCTAGCTCTGAAAAAATATTTGGGCTTCTAGCGGTGTGTGGGACTTGGTCTATTAGTCCATCTATACTGACCTCCATCAGGTTGCAAATTAAAAATAATTTTTTTCTGCATCTAGCTCTGAAAAAATATTTGGGCTTCTAGCGGTGTGTGAGACTTGGTCTATTAGTCCATCTATACTGACCTCCATCAGGTTGCAAATTAAAAATAATTTTTTTCTGCATCTAGCTCTGAAAAAATGTTTGGGCTTCTAGCAGTGTGTGGGACTTGGTCTATTAGTCCATCTATACTGACCTCCATCAGGTTGCAAATTGAATAAAAAAATTTTCTGCATCTAGCTCTGAAAAAATATTTGGGCTTCTAGCGGTGTGTGGGACTTGGTCTATTAGTCCATCTATACTGACCTCCATCAGGTTGCAAATTAAAAATAATTTTTTTCTGCATCTAACCCAGCCAATAGTTTTGGCCTAATACCACAGTTTGGCCACTCAGCTCTGCTCGGTTACCATCCATTGTTTTTTTGTGCAAACAACTCCAGAGTTGTGAATTAGTTAACCACCAAAATGAGTGGAAAAAGGCCTGCTGCTGGTGGAAAGGGGAATAGGCGTGTTGGGAAGGGGAAAAAAGGTTGTGTCCGTGGGGTAGGTGCAGAAGAAAGACCATCTTCCAGCCAAACTAAAATGTCTACTTCTTTTAGCGGACAATGTGATAAGATCCCTTTCTTACGGCCACGCCAATCGCTACAAATTCCAGATGAGGCACAAAAACAGCAGGTGCTTCAACGGATATCAAGTGCTCCTTTAAGTGGGCTCTCCTCCACATCAACTTCAACATCACAAATACTCCAGTCCTCAAAGGTGTCACCCAAATCGCACTTGCTTCCTCACAGCTCCCAAATCTCCAGCTGCCCGTCTGAGTATGAGGTAGAACAGATGGTTGAGTCTGCAGAGCTGTTTACTCATACTATAGCCTGGGAATCAGAGGTCGACTCCAGCGCTTCTGTGAATCCAGACGAGGAAATGATCTGCACTGATGCCCAGAATCTTTATGAGTCGGATCCAGGACCAGACGCAGAAGGTTCTGACCATAATGTAGACCCTCATTCCCAAACTGTAACTCCTGTTGGTGGAGACAATGAGGAAGACGATGATAAGACTCAAATACCTGATTGGAGCGACAACTTTAGTTTTTTGTCAGGGCAGGAACAGGTTGGCTCTGAGGACGACGGGTGTGATAACGCACAGGGTGATGATGATGAGGTCGGAGATCCCACTTACTGTCAACCCACAGTCAGCCAAGAGATGAGGTCAGCAGAGGAGGTGGAGGAAGATGCTAGTGACGACGAGGTCAGGTTGCGCCTTCCTGGACAGAGACGTAGTACTGGAAGCACGTCAACAACTGCATCCTCAAACACAACTCTGCCTCTCACCACAAGTCGTGGTGGCTCTTCAGGTCGCATGGGTGCTAAGCCTTGCATAGCCTGGGCATTTTTTCAGATCGATAAAGATGACCCAACTCGTGTTATCTGTAACATTTGTCAGCAAAAGCTAAGTAGAGGCCAAAAAATACATAGTTTGAGTACTTCATGCATGAACCGGCACATGGACATGAAGCATAAGTTGCAGTGGGAAGCTCAGTGTGCTACAATGCGGTCTAGCCGGCCGGGCCAACCACCGTCTGCCATATCTTGTGCATCCGCGGCCTCTTCATCCTCTGTGACTGGGGGGACAGCAGTCACACCTGTTTTGGGGCGCAGACCTGCCACCTCTTTACCCGCAACAGCCAGCGTGATTGGCAGGTCATCATTTTCTTTGGAGGTGGTAACACCAGCTGGTCTTGAGCGCTGTCCGACATCGATAGCACCACCTTTGGATCAAGGCAACCTAACATGTCCGCCTGCATCTTCCTCACAGACCGGCAGTTTGCCGGGGACACCCTTATCAACCCCGTCTAAGCACAATAGCCAGCCCTCGGTCCCTCAGATGTGGACAAGTAAAAGACCATTTCCTCCTAGCCATGAGAAAGCTAAGAGGTTGAATTTCACCATCTGCAAGCTCTTGGCTACAGAAATGCTGCCTTTCCGCCTGGTGGACACAGAGGATTTTCGAGACCTTATGTCCGTCGCAGTGCCCCAGTACC
This sequence comes from Phyllobates terribilis, assembly GCF_046119375.1. Classification (NCBI taxonomy): domain Eukaryota; kingdom Metazoa; phylum Chordata; class Amphibia; order Anura; family Dendrobatidae; genus Phyllobates; species Phyllobates terribilis. Next base: position 16,597,601 of record NW_027362766.1, read on the forward strand.
AGATGCCCAGTCGGCACTACTTCTCAAAGAAAGGTGTGCCTGCGCTCCACCAGCATGTCGCACACAACATCACCGCTTCTTTGAGAAACTCTGTGTGTGACAGGGTGCATTTCACCACAGACACTTGGACGAGTAGGCATGGACAGGGGCGTTACATGTCGCTGACTGGGCACTGGGTAACTATGGTGACAGCAGGACAAGGGGCTGCTGTCCAAGTCGTGCCGTCCCCACGAGTTGTGCGTCAATCCTCTTTATGTCATTTTTCCTCCACTGCTTCTGCCTCCTCAACCTCCTCTCGGTCTTCCACCTGCACCCAAAGCCTGTCTGGTCATGCCACAAGCTTTCTAACTGCGCAGAAGGGATCCTGCACACCTCCTTACTATGCTGGCAGTAGGGCTCAACGTCATCAGGCGGTTTTTACATTGAAATGTCTGGGAAATGTGAGTCACACAGCTGAGGAGTTGTGGTCAGCTCTGGAGAACCAATTTCATGAATGGTTGTCTCCACTGGACCTGAAACCAGGGAAGGCCGTGTGCGACAATGCTGCAAACCTGGGTGCGGCCCTTCGCCGGGGCAATGTCACACACGTGCCTTGTATGGCTCACGTGTTGAACCTGGTTGTCCAGCAATTTTTAGCCCACTATCCCAGACTAGATGGCCTTCTGCAGAGGGCACGGTCGCTGTGTGCTCATTTCCGCCGTTCGCATCCCGCAGCTCAGCGACTTCCATCTCTACAGAAGTCGTTGGGCCTGCCACTTCACCGGCTAAAATGCGATGTGCCTACCCGGTGGAATTCAACTCTGCACATGTTGCAGCGACTGTGGCAGCACCGACAAGCCCTGGTGCAATACGTTCTGACGTATAGCCTGGGCCAACGAGATTCAGAGGTGGGGCAAATCACGCTGGAGGAGTGGTCTCAGATCAGGGACCTATGCACCCTTCTGCACAGTTTTGAAATGGCGACGAAGATGTTTAGTGCTGACGATGCCATTATCAGCATGACTATTCCGGTGATTTACATGCTGGAGCACATGTTAAACAGAATTCGGAGTCAGGTGGTGGCACAAGAGGAGGTGGAGGAAGTAGAGGAGGAGGAGTTGTATGCGGAAGGGCTAACATCTGCAAGGTCCAGACGGTCGGCAGCACCAAGGCGGCAGGCATGTGAGGGTGGGGGAGATGATTTTACCAGGGCGCATGGTAGCAGCCAAACTAGTGAGGAAGGTGCAGGAGCCCAGGAAGAAGTGGAGGACGAACTGATGGAAGACTCATCAGATGAGGGAGACCTTGATCACATTTCTGTTGTGCGAGGTTGGGGGGAGAGGACAGAGGAAGGAAGCATGATTGCTACCTCGCCACCAACACAACAGGGACTTGGTGCTCCTGGATGCGCAACACACATGAGTGCCTTCTTGCTGCACTACCTGCAACATGACCCTCGAATTGTGAGAATTAGAAATAATCCTGACTACTGGGTTGCCACACTGTTAGATCCCCGGTACAAAAGTAAATTTGCAGAAATTATTCCTGCCATAGAAAGGGATGCACGCATGCAGGAGTATCAGCAGAGACTGTTGCAGAATCTTACATGTGCTTTTCCACAAAATACCAGTGGTGCACGTAGTGAATCTCACAGTTCCAACTTGCCAACCGTGGGACCGTCAAGTGTTCAGCACTCAAACCGTAACAGAACCACAGTATCTGCTGGTAACATCAATTTTGCGGAATCATTTCACCACTTTTTTAGCCCATCCTTTGCAAGGCCACAGGAGACAAGAAGTCTGACACATAGTCAACGCCTAGAGACGATGGTACAGGAGTATCTCCAAGTAAACATTGAAGCCACGACTGTGTCACTGGACCCTTGCTCTTTTTGGGCTTCCAATCTGGATAAATGGCCGGAGCTAGCCACTTACGCCTTGGAGATCTTGTCATGCCCCGCAGCCAGCGTTCTGTCTGAACGTGTGTTCAGCGCTACTGGTGGTGTGCTGACAGATAAGCGCACGCGGCTCTCCACTGATAATGTAGACAGACTCACGTTCATAAAGATGAACAAATCATGGATCCGAAACGACTTTTCTACCCCTGTGTCATCCTGGGGAGAGTAAAAGCTTGATGATTGGTTAAAATCACCCTACCAACCGTTTTAAGCTTTCAAATTACTAATCATGTTTATCTGTATCTTGACTGGAAAATAATTTGGGCTTTGTAGCAGTGTGCAGCACTGATCCTATTAGGCCATCTATAATAAGCTTCACCAGATTTAAAATTAAAAATAATTTTTAGCTGCATCTAGCCCGGAAAATAATTTTGGGGCTCCGAGATGCGCAAGACACATAAGTGCCTTCTTGCTGCACTACCTGCAGCATGACCCTCATATTGTCAGAATTCGAAGTAATCATGACTACTGGGTTGCCACACTCTTAGATCCCCCAAACTTTTCGATCAACCTTTTCATTTTAATAAAGACCAAAAAAATGGTCATTTTTGAAATTATAAGCATTAGCAGGTTGTTAGAAACTGAAATCAAACAGTTTTCAACTCAAAACTTTATTCTAGGTGATGTTACATTTTCACATAGGACCCCTTGTTCGAAAGGAGCTTCTGAACTCTCTCGTCCATTGAATTTGTCAGGTTTTGGATGGTTTCTGCTTCAATTGTTTTGCATGAGGACAGAATACCCTCCCAGAGCTGTTGCTTAGATGTGAACTGCCTCCCGCCATCATAGACACTCCTTTTAATGATGCTCCAAAGGTTCTGAATGGGGTAGAGGTCAGGGGAGCATGGGGGTCACACCATAAGTTTGTCCCCTTTTATGCCCATATCAGCCAGAGATGCAGATGTTTTATGTGCAGCATGAGATGGTGCATTATCATGCAGAAAAATGATCTTGCTGTGAAATACACGGTTCTTCTTCTTGAACCATGGCAGGAAGTGCTGTTTGAGAAAATCCACATACATTATGGAGTTCATCTTTAGCGCCTTCAGGGATCCTAAAGGGGCCGACAATCTCTCTCCCCATGATTCCAGCCCAAAACATTACTCCACCTCCTCCTTGTTGGCGCTGTAGCCGTGTTTGCGTGGGGTGTCCATCAACCAGCCATCCTCCACTCCATTCATCTGGACCATCGAGCGCTGCACGGCACTCATCCGTGAACAAAACAGTTTTGAAATCAGTCTTCATGTAATGTTTGGCCCACTGGAGCCGTTTTTGCTTGTGTGAAGTGGATAGAGGATGTCGACAGGATGGCGCATGCACAGCTGCAAACCTCTGAAGGACGCTGCATCTTGTTGTTCGGGGGACGTTGGAGGCACAAGCAGCTTCAAAAACTTGTCTGCTGCTATGACAAGGCTTTTTTGCCGCTGCTGTTTCAACCTGACGTAATTGCCTGTAGGAAAGAGTCCTCAATTTGCCCTTATCAGCACGCACACGTGTGTACTGTGAATCAGCTACATACTTCTTGATTGCCAAGACACTTCATCCTGATCATCGCACAATGTTGATTGTAGTCATGCCTTGACCTAAACACTCCACAATTTGTTGCTTCTCAGCAGCCGACACATCCTTTTTCTTTCCCATTTTGGCAGAAAATGTAGGCTGCTTAATAATGTGAGAGAGCCTTCTTAAGTAGTCTTGCCTTTCATTGGACACACCTGCCAAACTAATTAGCACAGGTGTCTGCAATTGCTTACAGTGATATAAAGAGCCCTGACACACATCACCATCAATGAGTTTAACTGACAAACAAACAAATTCTTCCCTTATCACTCCTAAACACTTTTTGCATAATAATTTGGAACGCGGTGTACATGTGCTTTTCCACAAAACACCAGTGGTTCACGTAGTGAATCTTACAGTTCTAACTTGCCAACCGTGGTCTGTATGGAATTGTTCAATAAAGGGCCCAAAATTAAGATAACATAGATGGGAGAGGTCTCTATGAATAGGAATTCCTAAGTATTTGATACCCTGTGAGGGCCAGGCAAAGGGAAAGTTGGACTGGATGGAATCCTATATGGATTTAGGGAGGGAGACATCGAGGGCCTCAGACTTCGCTGCATTGATTTTAAAATTTTACCATGTAACAAAGTGATCTATTTCAGCCATAACAGCATGGATGGATATATGTGATTGAGTGATATATACTAGGACATCATCAGCAAATAGAGAGCACTTGTACTCGGTGCCTCCCACCTCAATCCACCTAATATTGGGGTTATGGCGAATTGATGAGAGCAGGTGCTCCGTCACTAGGATGTATAAGAGAGGGGACAGAGGACATCCCTGCCTTGTCCCATTGGTGATTGTGAAAGGTGATGAAAATGTTCTGACGCACCCCCTGGGCCTTGGGACACCCGGAGCTGGACCCTTTTTGGTGGATGCTGGTGGTTGTAGTCTTCGTGGCGGCGATCCGGTTCCGTGGCTCAGGGCGGTCAAACCAGTGGCGGAACTATTTATGTGGTTTTGATGTTTAAATGTCCGACTACGCCACCCGTGGATTGCGGTCAGAGTGAACCGCCGCTACAGGGCAGACCGCTAAGGCTGGTGTTGTGGGTGCAGCAGAGCGTAGCATAACTCCCCACGGGAGGAGTATAGCCTCAGGGCAGTGTATGCGGAGGATGGGGGTGATGGTGCAGGGCAGCAGCAGTAACGACACGGAGTCAGTGATGCAGTTCAGGGCCTTTACTCACAGTTCTTATTATCCAGACCACGTCTGCAGGTAACGGCTGCCCACGTCGTACTGTGCTCACCAGGTGAGGGGCTCAGACAACTCCCAGATAACTTTGGAGCGCTTCACAGGACCCCCTTTGTGTGTCCTTTGTCTGGCCTTTCTTACCAACACTTCTGTCCGGCTGCCTCGGGCCTCCTCTTGGTAAACTTGGCGCCAGTTTCCCTGACCCTATGTGGTGCCTTCCTAGCGGGTGGAGCAAGGGGCTGCGCCACATAAAATGTCAGAGCCTCCGGTTTCTAGCTGAGGGTCGTTTCCTGCCTCCACTAGTTCGGGGACCGGTCTCCCCCTTTGGCCTGACCCCTCCACGCAGGTGGATTCGGGCGTGCGGTGGCGACTCACCCGTCCGCACCCCTGGGATCCCTTCATTCCTCGTTCCTGGAGCCTTCTCCGCTCCTCTTCCTTCCTTCTCCCTCTTGCAGGCCTGGGCCTCTGTTACTAGGCCCGCCTCCGGAGCAGAGCTCATGCAGAGCCCCTGCTCCCTGCCACTTCTGCTCAGACTTCTCTGCACTGAACTAAGATGGTGCCCACCTTTTATACTCCCTTCTCAATGCACCCAGGAACTGCTTCCTCCCTGCTCCTGCACTGCAGGGTTCCCCTTCCTCAGTGTTCCCTCCCCCCACTCCAGCCAGGGACAGGGACTGTCGTGCCCATCTCAGGGGCATATTGGTCGCCCTGCCCCACGGCAATGTGGTGTAATGCATGCAGGTGTCGGGTCCTGATCCACACTCCATCCTTATCTGAGAGTGAGATATCACACCTCTGGGTGAGGTGCAATACGTCTGTAGCAACCGAGCCCTCGGTGCTACAGTTCCATTTATCTTCAGCCTAGGTGACGTATTGTGATACAGGGCCGTGATTTTGGCTATAAAAGGGTCCCCTAGACCCCTACCCCAAGCTTTTTAAGAGAATCATATATGGCGTGCCAGGAGACTCTATGGAATGCTTTCTCAGCATCCAACGAGAGTATCTACTTACAAATTTTTAACTGCATCTAGCCCAGGAAATACTTTGTGCCTAGTAGCAGTGTCTGCTAGTCAGCGGATTATCCCGGCTGTTAAGCAAGCTACACCACCTGTAGTTTGGACACTTAATTTTTTCAAAGGAAATGCTTCGGGACCACGGGATACTTAGTGAAGAGCATCAGGAGGCACCCCAAGGCATAGGGGCTGGGACTGGCACTAGGATGCCTTGCGGTGGACAGCCGAGCTCGATCCTTATAAAAGCTTTTTAACTGCAGCAGCTATAGTGGACGCTACTGGAGCTGGAATTACGCGGCTGCTGGCATGAGACTTGCCCTCCAATAGATCCTTGTAAATGGATTTAAAGTGTATTCATTCAAATTAGAGGGACAATTTAAATTAAAAAGCTTAGAGCTGCCTCCACCACAGGGGGGCTCTCTCGACCCACCAGCGGACAGGCACCAGTATTGGGAGAGGGGGGCTGGCCGTCAGGGTTCACCGCGGCTCTGGCACAAACCCGGCGACACGGAGGTGACACGGGCAGGAGCGGACTGGCCGTCTCGGCTTCTCACTTTTTGGATTTTAGAAGGGCATGACATGCCTATATCTGTGTCTCCCCCTCCTTTTACTCCTCCACCTCTTTTCTTTTCGCATGACTATATGTACTTGTCACTTTTCCATGTGTTAGTTGTGTCTTCTGAGCAGTTTGTCAGCTTTTGGACACCTTTGAAGGTGTTTTCTATGTGTTTCTATGTGTTTTTGTTTGCCTGCCATTGGTTTTAACGGTGTTCGAAGGTGTTCGACGAACAGTTCGACGAACAGTTCGGCGAACACACGGGTGTTCGACGAACCGAACCGAACTCGAACACTACGGGGGTGGCTCAACACTAGTCTTTAGCCGCACTAAAATCAGCTAACTTCTTTTCTACTTTGGACCTTACTAGCGGGTACTGTCAGGTTCCTGTGGCAGAGGCTGACAAGGAGAAGACCGCCTTCACCACCCCGATGGGACTGAGTGAGTTCAACTGTATGCCTTTCGGGCTCTGCAATGCACCAGGGATCTTCCAGCGGCTGATGGAATGCTGTCTAGGGCACCGAAACTTCGAGACGGTCCTCCTTTACCTGGACGACGTGATCGTCTATTCGAAAACCTGCGAGGACCATCTAAAGCACCTGGCCGAGGTGTTCGAAGCCCTGGCAGGCTACGGCCTGAAGGTGAAACCATCGAAGTGTCATCTGCTGAAACCAAAGGTCCAGTACCTAGGGCACGTGGTAAGCGCGGAAGGAGTGGCCCCCGACCCTGACAAGGTCACGACAATCAAGAGCTGGCCAAGCCCCTCGAACATCAAAGAGGTGAGACAGTTTCTCGGGTTGGTAGGCTACTACCGAAGGTTCATCCCCGGGTTCACTAAGATGGCAGCTCCTATGCAGGACCTCCTGATCGGACAGTCTAAGTCCAGGATCCAAAAGCCGCCCTTCAAGTGGGATAAACCGGAAGAGGAGTCCTTCCGCCAGCTAAAGATGGCCCTCACATGGGACGAGATCCTGGCCTACCCTGATTATGGCCAGCCTTTCATTCTCCACACAGATGCCAGTAATGTGGGACTGGGAGCCGTACTGTCCCAAAACCAACAGGGTAGAGAAAGGGTGATCGCGTATGTCAGCCGGAAGCTGAGACCCACCGAGAGGAACCCGGAGAATTACAGCTCCTTCAAGCTAGAATTCTTGGCGGTGGTGTGGGCCGTGACGGAACGCTTCAAGCATTACCTGGCCTCTGCAAAGTTCACCGTGTACACGGACAACAACCCGTTGACACACCTGGACAATGCAAGACTGGGTGCCCTAGAACAGCGGTGGATGGCCCGTCTCTCCAACTATGACTTTGTGATCAAGTACCGGGCCGGCAAAACCAATGCCAACGCAGACGCCCTGTCGAGGATGCCTCACTTACCTGAAGGTGACGAAGACCCAGAAGAGCTGGAGGAGGTAGAACTCCCCGCGTTTCACAGGCATGGAGCCGCTCAATACTCCCACCGCGTGAAAGAGGAGGATCTAGCAACCGTGATGATCAATCCCCTACCTCACCACAGCTGGGCCGAGACCCAAGATAGTGACCCTGCCATCCGTCTGGTGAAAGAACTGCTGACCCAGGAAGACGCCCGCATGGATCCGGATGCTCCAGAGGAAGCCAAGCAGCTGTGGAAGGAGAAGAGCAAGCTGTTCCTCTACGAAGGCAAGTTGTGCAGAAGGATTGTCAACCACCGGACGCACAAGCTGACCTGGCAAGTCGTGGTTCCATCGCGGGATGCAGCTATGGTCCTGGGAGCTTACCATGACAGAGCGGGACACTTCGGTTGGAAGAAACTGGAGTTCCTGCTAAGAGGAAGGTTCTTTTGGGTCGGCATGAGAGGAGCTGTAGAAAAGTGGTGCAGAGACTGTGGCCCTTGTCACCTAAAGAGAAAGAACCGCACCAGCCAGCAGACACCCTTGAGGCCCATCGTCACCACGCAGCCTCTTGAGCTGGTAGCTCTAGACCACGTCAAGTTGGCTCCAAGCCGGTCAGGGTACATCTACGCCCTGACAATCGTGGACCACTATTCCCGTTTTCTCGTGGTGGTCCCGATAAAGGACTTGACAGCCCAAACAGCGGCCAGAGCCTTCCAGCAATACTTCTGCCCTCCACACGTGTATCCGGAACAGGTCCTGACAGACCAGGGTCCAGCGTTCGAGGCTGAAATCTTCCAGGAGTTCTGAAACCTCTATGGCTGTAAGAAGATTCGTACAACGCCTTACCACCCCCAAACCAACGAGATGTGTGAGAAGATGAACAATATAGTCATTGATCTCCTGAAGACGTTGCCCCTGGAGGAACGCAGCCTGTGGCCAGAAAAACTGCCGGACCTGATAGACCTATACAACAATATCCCGGTGAATGCTACAAACTGCACCCCGGCTTACCTGATGAGAGCTAGACTAGGTAAGCTGCCCGTAGACCTGGAGATGGGAGTCCTAATACCTGAGGACACCTCCCCGGATGCGGACTGGGATACGGAAAGGCAACTGCAGTACAAGAAGGTACAGGAGAGTGTGGAGAAGAGCCTGGCCCAGGTGAGAGAGAGGCAAGAAAAACTCTTCAATCAACTCGCCCCTGCTGGTCCCCTAGAACCTGGTGAGCAAGTGCTAAAGCGAAAAAGAAGGCTACATAAGTTGGACGACCAGTGGGAAAGGGAACCCTACACCGTACTGCAGTCTGACCACGACAACCCAAAGGTGTGCAATCACCAAGGATGGAGGAGAAACCACTAGTGTCGTCTCCAGAGACCACCTCAAAAGATGCCCCGAGCAACTCCATAGTGCAGAAGAGGATCAAAGTGACCTTGAACCCGCAGAGGACAAGGAAGAAATGATCAGCACCGTTCTCGGAGAGTTCCCTCAGTCCTTGACTCGCATAAATGATGCCATAGTGGTACCCGTCCTGCATTTCCTGCAACCGGCACAGCAACAACCAACACCAGAGTCGGAAGGTGAAGAGGAGCAAGCGGTTCCAGAGGCAGAAGAGCCTGTACCAGCAGCCCAGGAGAGTCAACCCTCTGCTGACAGTGAGCCTGCCATGCCTGCGGTAAGCCAAAGGACCCGCAGACAGCTGCCTGCCCTACCTGTACACCCAGCTGGTAGCTGTACCCCTAACGCTAGTGGGGAAAGCCAGGTTGGTCCACCACCAGACAGTGGACTACGTAGATCAACCAGGAGCACAAAGGGGCAGATACCCGCTCGCTGGAGAATATAGAGTGTACTAAGATTGTAAATGACCCTGTTGCCAAATGTTGAATTGTTTGCAAAGTTACATGCATGTTTGGTAATTCTGTGTTTCAGTTTCTTGCAGCTACCGTAAGGACTCAAAGGTTATGGACTTTTTATATCCGGGACCTTGTATGGACTGCATTCGGAGCCTAACCCAGGAATGAACTAAGACTGTGAAGGACTTGGTGTAGGACAGACCCCCACCTGGTTAAGGCTCCCCGTTGTGTTGGTGATATGGACACCCGGTCACAGGCCACACTGTGACCTTAAGAACTCAATTTGTGCGTCGCCTGTCTGTTAATTTTTTATGGTTATGCATATTGTCTTTATTTATTGTTTAGTCCCGGAGTACTAAATTTCACTAGGGGGGAATGTGTCACCCTGGCCTGGATGCCACAAGTGTAAATAAAGCTGTGTCTGAGAGCAAGGGGGAGGTTCTCTAGTCAGGGGAACATTAGCATGCAATGCCTCCTGTCTCAGGCCAGTAGGGGGAGCAGGCTGCCCCTATAAAAGCTGGTGCTGGGGGCAGGGTTAGGGAGAACTTGAAGGCCTGTCTCAGGACTGAGACTTGTCCAAGAGCAGAGCAGGGACAGACAGTTTTGTATTGCACCTAAGAGGAAGTGTGGCAGGAGGAGAGCCTCAAGCCAGAGACAAGAGGCGAAGAGATCCTGTCTTGGCAGATAAAAGACTTACTTTACCAGACTTTGGTGTCTGAGGCTGGAAGGATTCCACATTCTCCAGCAGAGAACCAGTCCGCAAGGGTCTGTATATTCCTTGGCCTAAGAAGCCTGGAGGCCCTGCCACAACAGAAGGGACCAGTAAAGCCGTACAAGGCTGGGAGCAGAAAGGAACCCACATTGCAGGCCATACAGGCGAGAATACACGGAAAGCTCGGAAACGTGGGCTGTTACCCAATAACGAGGAGATAGCCAGAAGGAGCGCAGAAAGCACAGTAGGCCTACACCCTCACCCTGACCAGGGCCAATTTCCCCGTTGCTCTCAGACATCCAGGTCCCCTCCTAGCTGGGACTGTTTATGGGTCAGTTTACCTGTTTCAGTAAAGACCCTGGACTGCAACCTATTGTCTGTGTGCTCCTTCGCGCCTCCAGCACTACCGGTACTGGGACTCTCACCTCCATCACTCCCACCATCCACTACACTGCCCTGGGGCCGCACTCTTCCCGTGGGGAGTCACACCATCCCAGCTGCACACATCATCAGCCCCAGCGGTCTGCCTTGCAGCGGCGGTTCCTAATGACCGCAAATCCACGGGTGGCGTAGTCGGACATAATCAACAACACATAACGGACTACCACTGGCCTGACCACCCTGAGCCACGGAACCGGGTTGCCACTACTACTCCCACCGTTTCCCTATTTGCCCGGATCCGAGTGCCCCACGGCCCAAGGGGCGAGTCAGTAGGAAATGCTGTAACCTAGTCCTTAAAGGACTGCAATCACAACTGTTCCCTACTCCCAAGCTATCTGTAGATTTGTGCGAAAATGGGCTTAAAATTAACAAGGTATAGCGCACACAGCAACAGCGGTGCCATCTAATATGCAGCTGCATCAGTGAGAAAATGGTGGCGACGGGGAAAATGGCTGGGTCTTATAGGGCAAGGACATGTGACATACACTGCCAATGACACATGCCCTTGCTTGTGTGAAAAAAAGCACTTCGCTCCGTGTGTGCGCTGCTGATAGGCTGACAGATTGCACCTCCCCACTGTAAATGCGGAAAAGAGAAAAAAAAATGGAGAACTTCATTATTCCTGCAGAGATCCATCCCCTGCCCCTCCCCCCGCCCCGCTGTACACTCAAACTGCGTATTAACATTAATTTTCAGCATTACTGAGAAAAAATCCAGTTATGATTTTGGTGCACGAACAGTTATCGAACATAACCTCCAACAGCCAAATTTTTTTCAAATCGTTCGTGTTCGCCGAACGGCTCGAACACCGCCCAAAACAGCTCGAATTTGACATTGGCGAACAGTTCGAGTCGAACAACGCTCATCTCTAATCATGACTTCTTCGTCGCTGGGGTTGGGGTGGGCTGACTCCGCCTGGCGAACTTGAGCCTTTGCGGCCTTGTCCCGGGCCTCCAGGCATTCACAGCGCACCCACCGAGCGCGCCGCTCCTTCTCCAGCTGCCAGAATTCCCGCTTGCAGAACTCATTCCTCTGCAGGGCTTCTGCCTGGGTCTCCCACGGAAACCCCATCAGGTCCCCCCCCCGGTTATCCCAGTGACGCGCCCAGTGAGCCATGGGGTATTCGGCAGCCAGGCCTCTGGTTGCAGGGGGATATCACGGTCGCTGGCCCGGTCCGTGGCCCAGGGCGGTCACTCAAAAGGGGGATAGTTATAGGGGATTTAAATGTTCGTGATGCCACCTGTGGATTGCGGCTAGAGGGAGCGACCGCTGCGGAGCAGTCCTCTGGAGCTAGTGTTAAGTCAGCAGGGATGGTGTGGCTCTGCACGGGTAGAGCTAGATCCAGGGCAGTGTAAGGTGGTGTGGTGGTTGGCCTGGGCGTTGTAGTGCAGGGAGGGGATGATGGCGCGGACGAAATAAATGGACAGAGGCGGTGCAGTGCAGTCATCCGTGTCTTTACTCACAGTTCTTTAGTTCCACAGGGTGCACTGTCAGCTTACAGCCTACCACGTCGCACTGCATTCACCAGGCAGGGGCTCAGCTCTTCCTCAGGGAATATAGGAATGCCTGACAGAACCCCACTTTCTCGTATTCCTCTCTAGACCGACTTCACACTGGGTCTTTCTCCCTCCTGCCCTGCGCTGCCCATTCTCAATCCCGCTCGGGTGCTCTGAAGTCCTTCCGGTACGTCGGACCCCGGACCTGCTTGACCCTCCTGGGGATTAGAATGCGGCTTACGATCCCTCTGTCTTCTGACAGATTCGGGACATACGGGTGCCTTCCTGCACTCGCTGTACCCCCTAGGATACCTTCTTAGAACGGAGCCTACTCCCTGTTCACCTCCTGGGCCTCTGACACTGGGCCCTTCCTGTGGAGCAGAGCTCCTACTGAGACTCTGCTCCCGGACTGTTCTTCTGAACTGTCCCGAGCTGATCTTCTGAACTGCTCTCCTCTGACTGAACTGCCACCCTAAGATGGCTTCCCTAATTTATACTCCTACCAAAGTTCTTTCTCTAAATACTTCCTCCACCCACACCCACTACTGATTCCCCCTACCTTTGAGTTCCCTCCCACTCCAGCCAGGGTCAGGGCTCAGCAGCTGCGCTCTGCATGTTGCCCCTCCAGCCGGCCTAGAGCAGTGTAGTGTTGGATGCAGGTGCTTGGGGTTCTGGGCAGCACTCCCTCCTTACCTGAGAGAAGAGAGACACCACACCTCTGGGTGAGGTGCAGTACCTCTGTGGCGACTGAACCCTCAGGGGCGCCACATTCCCCCTCGGTAAAACACAGCACATCCACGGGCTGGAACAGAATAAAACAGGGTATACATGACATGCAAGTTTTTAAGAATGCATTCGCATATAAGATTATAAAACATTTCTTCCCTTTATGGGAGGCACATCACTTTAACGTTGCAAGATATATTTATCAAAACTTTATAAAACATTTTTCATACGTTTCTTGTAACATGTTACAGTTCATGCTGTAACCGGATGTCCATTTTACTTCACAAACTGGTGCAACAAGTAGCAGCATGAGGGACCCGTCCGCAAACCCTCAACATAGGCCCTGGGCGTGGCTGCAGGGCATAGATGATCCTGGTGCAGGACCACGTCTTCCGCCACGCCAAACGGGTTTTTGTTCTGTGATCATAGCTGTGAATATAAAACCAATAGGGTGCACTTTAAGAAGTGCAGAACTATTTACCCAGTCAGTCTCTGGCTGTTCACAGTCCCCAGCCTGGACTCTATATACCCTGACGGGTAATCCTATAAACACACACTATAAGGCTAAACATTATTTTCAAACGTTCAACTCCTGCACCCTTACGGGTGACTATGTACACAATCAGTCCCACTTGCTGGACTAATAGTGGGGACCCCGCCTGGGGTATTTCTGATTATTCCCTGACCCAGCCGCGTCATAAGGTATGTCCTGCGGGGGTGTGTCCTCTTCCGCCTCGACTCTGCGGCTCAGCTCCTGCACCTCAGCTCGGAGGAAATCGGCATCCTCCAGGGACAGCTTGCTTGTCGCTCCCTCCAGGGTGAGGGGGGGCACTTGCTGCTCCAGGCCAGAGGCGGAGGCTTGATCCTGGCTTCCGTCCATGCTGGCTGCCGGGTGCGGTCTGTCTAGACTGGTTAAGACCACACCCTGTCTCCATTCCTTTTATCCTCCTACGCTCTTCTTTCGGGGGCGGTCCGATGGCAATCTGCTGTCGGTTACTCCCTGTGACAGCCTGCCTGCCTTGACGGACACATCTATGTGGACAGTCACTGTTGCAAGGGGCAGGGTATACTTTTGGCACCATTCTGGGACCAGGCCCACGATGGGAGGTACCATATTGTTGTCTTTCATCACGCACATAATGGCGCCCGTTCTTCTGGGGCGGGCGCCACATTCAGTAACATAACACAGTTCTTTAGGCACACTTCACCCGCCGGTACGGGCTGGACACGTATCCTGTTCGTGACGCAAAACTTGACGCGCCCCCTGGGCTGTGGGGTGCTCGGCAGCCGGGCCTCTGGTCGCTGGGGGATATCACGGTAGCTGGCCTGGTCCGTGACCCAGGGCGTTCAGTAAAAAAAGGGAATATTTATAGGGGATTTAAGTGTTTGTGACGCCACTCGTGGATTGCGGCTAGAGGGAGCCGCCGCTGCGGAGTAGTCCTCTGGAGCTGGTGTTACGGCAGCAGGGATGGTGTGGCTCTGCACGGGTAGAGCTAGATCCAGGGCAGTGTAAGGTGGTGTGGTTGTTGCGCTGGGCGTTGTAGTGCAGGGAGGGGATGATGGCGCGGACGAAATAACTGGACAGAGGGGGTGCAGTGCAGTCATCCGTGTCTTTACTCACAGTTCTTTAGTTCCACAGGGTGCACTGTCAGCTTACAGCCTCCCACGTCGCGCTGCGTTCACCAGGCAGGGGCTCAGCTCTTCCTCAGGGAATTTAGGAATGCCTGACAGAACCCCACTTTCTCGTGTTCCTCTCTAGACCGACTTCCCACTGGGTTTTTCTCCCTCCTGCCCTGCGTTGCCTACTCTCAATCCCGCTCGGGTGCTCTGAAGTCCTTCCTGTACGTCGGACCCCGGACCTGCTTGACCCTCCCGGGGATTAGAATGCGGCTTACGATCCCTCTGTCTTCTGACAGATTTGGGGCATACGGGTGCCTTCCTGCACTCACCGTACCCCCTAGGATCCCTTCTTAGAACGGAGCCTACTCCCTGCTCCCCTCTTGGGCCTCTGACACTGGGCCCTTCCTGTGGAGCAGAGCTCCTACTGAGACTCTGCTCCCGGACTGTTCTTCTGAACTATCCCGAGCTGTTCTTCTGAACTGCTCTCCTCTGACTGAACTGCCACCCTAAGATGGCTTCCCTATTTTATACTCATGCCAAAGTGCTCCCTCTAACTACTTCCTCCACACACACCCACTACTAGTTCCCCCTACCTTTGGGTTCCCCCCCACTCCAGCCAGGGTCAGGGCTCAGCAGCTGCACTCTGCATGTTGCCCCTCCAGCCGGCCTGGAGCAGTGTAGTGCTGGATGCAGGTGTTTGGGGTTCTGGGCAGCACTCCCTCCTTACCTGAGAGAAGAGAGACACCACATCTCTGGGTGAGGTGCAGTACCTCTGCGGCGACTGAACCCTCAGGGGCGCCACACCAGCAAAACTCCTCTCCGCTGGAATAGGCAACCGGGGGTGCTGGTATCGGGAGTAGCTGGCACGGCTGCTGGTCCTCATACCGGGCGGTCCAATCGAAGGCCGGAGCGCTTTATACCCACTCGGGTGCCGGAGGTGGAGGCGCCGGGAGGGCATCCAGTAGAAGGCCCCTGGCTTCGGCACCCAGGAGTGGAGGTTCCTGGAGGGCACCAGGTGGAAGGCCTTTGAATTCAGCGCCTGGGGTTGGAAGTTCCGGGCTGAGCAGCTACTCCAGGGAGGGCATGGCGGCATACGGGGAGTGCTGGTGAAAGAGGCCCAGGAGCAGGTTGGCGCTTGCAGCACCCGGGACAGGGGATTCTTTCCTACCTGCTCCTGTCCTGCATCCGGCCGCCTGGTACTCAGCAGACTCCGCCGGGGCTGGGGTGCCGCTGCTGGCATCCTGTGCTGTTTTCCGCCGTGCTGCCAACTTTTCTAGCAGCTCGCTCCTCCATTTCATGACCGCGGCCTGCTGAGCCTGTTCCACTTGTCGGCTCAGCTCAAGGACTTCACTTTGGAGGAACTCTGTGTCCTCCGGGGACAATTTTCCGGCTTCCCCCTCCAGGGTGAGGGGTGTCGCTTGCCACTCTAGCAGGCCAGAGGCGGAGGCTTGGTCTTGGTGTCCGTCCATGCTGGCTGCCGGGTGCGGTCTGTCTAGACTGGTAAGACCACACCATGTCTCCATTCCATTTCTCCTCCTCCTCTCCTCTTTCGGGTACGGTCCCATGGCAATCTGCTGTCGGTCACTCCTTGTGACGGCCTCCCTGCCTTGACGGACACATCTACACGGACAGTCACTGTTGCAAGGGGCAGGGTGTGCTTTTGGTGCCATTCCGGAACCCGGCCCACGATGGGAGGTTCCATTTTGTTGTCTTTGAGCACGCACATAATGGCGCCCGTTCTTCTGGGGCGAGCGCCACATTCAGTATCATAACACAGTTCATTAGGCACACTTCACCCGCCGATAACGGGCTGATCATGTATCCTGTTCGTGACGCCAGACTTGACGCGCCCCCAGTGCCATGGGGTACTCAGCAGCCGAGCCCCTGAGTATGCCTGTAGGGGAGTATCATGGTGGCTGTCCCGGTCCATGACCCAGGGCGGTCAGTGCAAAAGGGGGTACTTTTATATGGGGTTTTTGGGATTGTTCGTGACGCCACCTGTGGATTGCAGCCAGATGTAGCCGCTGCTCCGGAGCAGTCCTCTGGAGCTGGTGTTACGGCAGCAGGGCTGGTGTGGCTCTCCACAGGTAGAGCAAGCTCCAGGGCAGTGTAGGTAGTGTGAGTTGCTCTGGGCGTTGAGTGCAGAGAGGGAACGATGGCGCAGATTAAAGAATGGACGGAGGCAGTGCGGTGCAGTCATCTGAGTTTTTACTCACAGTTCTTATGACAGTTCCACTGGTGCACTGTACAGTTGTCGGCCTCCCACGTCGCGCTGCGTTCACCAGGCAGGGGTTCAGCACTTCCTCAGGCAGGTTAGGCGTACCTGACAGAACCCCACTTTCTCATGTTCCTAGCTAGACCGTCTTCACGCTGGGTCTTTCTCCCTCCTGCCCTGCGCTTCCCCACTCTGAATCCTGCTCGGGTGCTCTGAAATCCCTCCTGTCCGTCGGAGTTCACAGACCTGCTTGACCCTCAGGGGATTAGAATGAGGCTTTGGCAACTAACTATATAAGCCAGAAGCCTCCGGTTTTCCCAGCCGAGACCTGGAGTAACACGGCTGGACCAGGGGCCGGTCCCCTTCTTGAGGCCTACGATCCCTCTGTCTTCAGACAGATGCGGGGCGTACGGGTGCCGTCCTGCACTTGCCGTACCCCCTAGGATCCCTTCAACAGAACGGAGCCTACTCCCTGCTCCCCTCCTGGGCCTCTGACACTAGGCCCTAGTTGTGGAGCAGAGCTCCTACTGAGACTCTGCTCCCGGACTGTTCTTCTGAACTGTCCCCTCACTACTCAACTCTCACTCATCTAACTGTTCTGCCACCCTAAGATGGCTTCCCTTTATAGACCTACTACTATGGTGCTCCCCTAAATTGCTTCCTCCACCCACACCCACTACTGGTTCCCCCTACCTTTGGGTTCCCCCCACTCCAGCCAGTGACAGGGCTCAGCAGGAACATACATTGCATCTTGCCGTTCCTGCTGGCCTGGAGCAGTGTAGTGTTGGATGCAGGTGTTGGGGTTCCGGGCAGCACTCCCTCCTTACCTGAGAGAAGGAGACACCACACCTCTAGGTGAGGTGCAGTACCTCTGTGGCGACTAAACCCTCAGGGGCACCACACTCTCTTGGTATTGACCCCGGAAGGTCTGAATTTTCTGCCACATGGTCTCTACTTGAGTAGTGACTAGCATCACATTACATCTGGCCATACACTTTTTTTCCTCACCAATGGATCCAGTTCATGCACTCTGTGACCAGATGACGAATAAGACCCAGATGGTTCAGGATCTGGCCAGGGATCACCAGTGGCTAGAATTATCACAGTCCCAGCTGCAGAGTCAGTTTAGTACTCTGGGTGCTTCCCAAAGCTATCCACTATCGACAGTAGTCATGTTTTCTGTACTTACTGACGTGCAGTTGACATCCCCCGAACCAGTTTTATCACTTCCTGACAAATTTTTATGGGAGAGGGATCAATTTAGGGTGTTTAGGGAGAGTTGTAAATTATTTTTTACTCTACGAACCCAGTCTTCTGGGGATGAGCCCCAGCGAGTGGGTATAATCATGTCACTATTGCGTGGGGGTCCTCAGACTTGGGCATTCTCTTTATCCCCACTAGCCCCAGAACAGTTTTTTGTTGATGCCTGTTTTGACACTTTAGGGATGATTTATGATGAACCTTACAGAGTCCAGGTTGCAGAAGATCATGAACCTGACACAGGGAGGCCGCACCGCTGAGGATTATAGTTCGGAGTTCCGGCAATTGTCCTCAGAGGTTTTTTGGAATGATGATGCTCTCAGGTGTCAGTTTCACCATGTCCTAATGAATACTCTTAATGATGCTCTAGCTTTGCGTTCTCCACCCTGTTCTTTGGGGGAGGTCATGACTCAGGCCATTTGTATGGACCGTGGAATTCGGGAGAGACGTGCTGAGCGACAAGGGGTTTCAGTGATTCCTTCTGAGTCAGTTTCCTTACCTGAGATAGATCCAATGGAATTTGGAGCAGCCAACCGTCGGACTGTGGAGAGGAAAAATTGGCGCAATCTTGGACTCTGCTTATACTGTGGTTGTGCTTGACGGTATCTCAAGGACTGCTCGAGTCACCCTCAAGCAAACGAGCCATTTGGAAATGCCTGAGTCTGGGTGATTATCGAGGAGGTCACCCAAGCTTCCAGGTACCTTTTTACTCTCCAGATAAAGTACTGTTGAAAGTGGAACTATATTTTCAGAACCTGTGGTTATCTGCACTTGCTTTCATTGACTGTGGGTCTGCTACAATCTTTATTGATACTGCACTGATTCTTAAACACTTCGCGCCAGAGCCTGTTTTCGCCTTCGTGACCAGGCTAATTTTTTCAATTCTGACCACTGTCACTTTATGAGGTAATAGCTCTGGAATGCTTCAGCGGATCCCCCTCATTCTGAGATTATTTTTTTGTGACATCTTGTACTTCATGATAGTGGTAAAATTTCTTTGATATCATTTGCATTTATTTGTGAAAAAATCGGAAATTTTGCGAAAATTTTGAAAATTTTGCAATTTTCAAACTTTGAACTTTCATGCCCTTAAATTAGAGAGATATGTCACACAAAATAGTTAATAAATAACATTTCCCACATGTCTACTTTACATAAGCACAATTTTGGAACCAACATTTCTTTTTGTTAGGAAGCTAAAAGGGTTAAAAGTTGACCAGCGATTTTTCATTTTTCCAACAAAATTTACAAAAACATTTTTTTAGGGACCACATCTTATTTGAAGTGACTTATGACAGAAAATACCCAAAAGTGACACGATTCTAAAAACTGCACCCCTTAAGGTGCTCAAAACCACATTTAAGAAGTTTATTAACCCTTCAGGTGCTACACGGGAATTTTTGGAATGTGGAAGAAAACAATGAACATTTAACTTTTTTTCACAAAAATGTTACTTTAGACCCAATTTTTTTATTTTCACAAGGGTAACAGGAAAAAATTGGACTACACAATTTGTAGTGCAATTTCTCCTGAGCACACTGATACCCCATATGTGAGGGAAAAACCACTGTTTGGGCGCACTGCAGGGTTCGGAAGGGAAGGAGCGCCATTAGACTTTTTGAATGTAAAAATTTGTTTGTATAATTAGCGGACGCCATGTCGCATTTGGGGAGCTCCTGATGTGCCTAAACAGTGATAACCCCCACAAGTGACACCATTTTGGAAACTAGACCCCTTTTCAAACTTATCTAGATGTGTGGTGAGCACCTTGAACCCCCAGGTGCTTCACAGAAGTTTTTAATATTGAGCCGTAAAAATAAAATTTTCACATTTTTCCCACAAAAACATTTTTCATCCCTTAATTTTGCATTATCATAAGGGTAATAGGAGAAATTGCACCATGAAATTTGTTGTTCAATTTCTCTTGAGTATGCTGATACCCCATATGTGGGGGAAAACCACTGTTTGGGCGCACTGCGGGGTTCGGAAGGGAAGGAGCGCCATTTGACTTTTTGAAAGTAAAATTTGCTTGAATAATTAGCGGACGCCATGTCGCATTTGGGGAGCCCCTGATGTACCTTAACAGTGGAAACCCCCCACAAGTGACACCATTTTGGAAACTAGACCCCTTAGGGAACGCATCTAGATGTGTGGTGAGTACCTTGCACCCACAGGTGCTTCACAGAAGTTTATAATATTGAGCCGTAAAAATAAAACTTTCACATTTTTCCCACAAAATGTTTTTCATCCCCTAATTTGGCATTTTCATAAGGGTAATAGGAGAAATTGCACCATGAAATTTGTTGTGCAGTTTTTTCTGAGTACGCCAATGCCCCATATGTGGGGGAAAACCACTGCTTTGGTGTACGGCAGGATTCGAAAAGAAAGGAGTGCTATGTTGGCTGGGATAGGTTGCAGACACCATGTCACATTTGAAGAGTCGGTGACATGCCGAAACAGCAGAAACCTCCACAAGTGACCCCATTTTGTAAACTACACCTCTCAAGGAATTCATCTAGGGAAGTAGTGAGTATTTTTTAATTTTTAAATTTATACCATTGGGCAGTGAAGAAAACATAATTATATTTTTACCACAAAAAAATGTTTTACCCTGAGATTTTACATTTTCACACAGGGCAATGGGTAAAAATGGTGCCGAAATGTGTCACACAATTTCTTCTAAACGTGGCAATACCCGATATGTGGCTGTACCGTGCCGCTTAGCCATTCGGCGAGATCCGGGAGGGATGGAGTGCTATTTGACTCTTGGAGAACAAATTATTGTAGAATAGTTTGTGGACTCCATATACACAGCCCCTAAGTGCTAGAAGAGCAGAATCCCCCCTCAAGTGACCCCATTTTGGAAATTATACCCCTTTGGGAATTTACCTACAGGTGTAGTGACGATTTTGACTCCATGGGTCTTTTCTAGAAACAAGCAGCAGTGGATGTTGCTAAGTGAAAATTTCAAACTGCTGTTGAAGTGACCAGTACGCTGTAGTGACCAGTACGTTGTGCCCAGCTCATACTTCTGGAGACATGCACCTGTAAATTAGGCAAGCTCTCATCGCTACAGGAATGCCAAACATGTGGACCCTAAATGTAGTTTAGGCACATTGTGGGGCTCAGAAGGGAGGGAGGCATTTGGATTTGGGAGCACAAAATTTTCTGAATTTCTTTTGGGGGGCAAGGGCCATTTCGCTTTTCCAGAGCCTTTCTGCTACCAGTAACTTGGAAGACCCTTATATTTTTAACAGATAACGGACCTGAGTGTGGACTTGCTTTTTTTTAGGACTGAGTTGAAGCTTTTATTGGGAACATTTTACATAACATTTATCCAGCGCTCTTGGCTGAGCACTTACATCGGGGTTTCCATCTAAATTTCCAAGTGATGTAATTCAGATGAAACCCCTGCGGGATCCATTCACTATAATGAGGCAGAAGAGTTACTCTGGACTCAGTCTGGCGTTTGTTTAGCGGTGCCCTTTTTTTCAGAATTGCAGAAAACTGTGGCCAACAGCACTTTTATGCACGCCTAAAAAAACTGACACCGTGGGATCACAGGCCAGACGGCATCCACAGTGCCTATGTCTGCTTCATTACAGGGAATCTTCTGTCAGGGGTTCCGTCTGAATCACGTATTTCAGAGATTTACACGGAAACCCCGGTGTATGTGCTCAGCGCAGAGCACAGGATAACTGTGAGCCGTGCCTTACTGCGATCTTTGGTAGACAATAAACAAATCAGCAGCAGGTGAAGAATTGGTTTTATTTATTTTTTACGCCGTTCCTCGTGCGGTATAAGTGATTAGACTACTTTATTCTTCGGGTCAGTACGTTTACAGTGATACTACACTTATATCTTTTTTTATGTTTTGGCGCTTTTACGTAACAAAACTATTTTATAGAAAAAATATAATTTTTTTGCATCGCTTTATTCTGAGAGCTATAACTTTTCTAGTTTTTGGCTGATGGAGCTGTATGGCGGCTTTTGTTTTTGCGGAACAAGATGACGTTTTCAGCGGTACCATTTTTATTTCCATTTTGCTTTTTGATCGCATTTTATTCCACTTTTTGTTTGTACGATGAAAAAGCATAGTTTATTCATTTTTTTACGGTGGGCACAGAAGGAGATAATTAGTGTGACAGTTTTATAGATCGGGTTGTTTCGGACGTGGCGATACCAAATATGTGTACTTGATTTGTTTTTGCATAAATATACGGATTTATTGGTTTAATATTTTATTTATTTCTTTTTATTTATTTTGTGATTTTTTAACAGTTTGAAAACATTTTTTAGACTTTTTTTTTACATTTTTACTTAGTCGCTGTATGGGACATTAATTTTAATTTTTCTAATCACTGTTCTCATGCAATGCAATAGACATGTTGTTAGGAGTGCGGTTGCAGACAACTTTATTATAATGGAACGCAACCGACCCCGGGGTCCGCGATGCAGCCTGGTGGACTGCTGCCGAACACTTTCCGGTCATCTCCCGGCTGCATCTCCGCTGACCTCCGTGCGGCAGATGAGCCGCTAACGGCCTCCCTCTTGTTCGGAAAACCCGCGTCGCTGATTGGCCGCGGCCGGACCAATCAGCGATGCGGGATTTCCTGGACAGAAGGGCAGACAGACGGGATAAGCCAATTATATAGTAGTTACCTTGATGACACTCTAATTTTTTCGTCTGATCTAAGTTCACACTATGAGCATGTTCATTATGTTTTACAAAGACTCAGGGAAAATTCTTTGTTTGCCAAATTAGAAAAGTGTACTTTCTCTGTTCAATAAATGTAATTTCTGGGGTTTATTGTATCCGCTGAAGATTTTAAGATGGATCCTGGAAAGGTACAGGCTACAATTGATGTGGTTCAACCTCGCAACCTTAATGCACTACAGCGCTTTTTAAGATTCGCCAATTACTATAGATGTAAATACTTTTATGTCCTAAAATGACAAAAGTATTCTAGGAGTGATACCTTTATTGGCTAACCAGAAAAAAAATATATATGCAAGCTTTCAGAGCACAGAGGCTCCTTCTTCAGGCATTATTACAAATGAATTCACAAGACACAAGGCACAACATTTAAGAGATGTTACAGCAACGATATTTGTTCATGAAGTGGAGGGGGTGATGCCTCCTACTGATAAGTCAAGGAGATCAAATATTTTTTTTTTTCTTGCATGTGGAGATGCCATGGGAATGTGTAATTATCTGGTGGTGTGAATTGTGTCCATGTAGTGAGTCATAAATCCAGGTGTTAGGTTGAGTTCTGTTGACAAGGAATTGAACAGCCTTATCAATTTGAATTCCCAGATTTTTCTCTTCCTGTCATCCTTGAAATGACTTTTCAGTATTAAGACTTTTAGATCTGACATACAATGTCTTGGACCAAAGAAATGTTTTCCCACAGGCGTGTCCAGTTCATTCTTAATTGTGTTTCTGTGTAAATTCATTCTTGTTGCAATTTTTGCATAGTTTCCCCAATATAAACGCCTTTCGGGCACCTTGTCCATTGTATCATGTACACCACATTGGAGCATGTGCATGAACAGACATTCATGATTTTGTAGTTCTGATTTGTGTTAGGTATGCGGACTGTATTTGATGGTAATATGTGGCTACAAGTTTTGCATTTTTTGTTTTTACATGGGAATGTGCCCGTCACTGATGGTGATGAGAGGACACTTCTGACAAGGAGATTCCCTAAGTTAGAGGGCTGTTTGTAGGACAGAAGTAGTAGTTCTGGGACTATTTCTTTCTGTTTGTGGTCTCTGTGGAATATGGGTTAGAGATCAGCACCAATTTTTCTTAGGATGTTCATGTGGGGGTTGTATGTGTCCACAAGAGGTACCCTGTTGTTGTCCTCCCTTTGTCTGTAATCCAGGAGGCTGCTTCTTGGTATCCTTGTAGCTCTGTGGATCTGTTCATCTATTACCAGTGGATGGCATCCTTGTTGTAGGAATGTATTCCTCAGTGATAGCAGCCGCAGTTTTCTGCCCTTACTGTCTGTACAGATTCGAATGTACCTCAGAACCTGACTGTAGATGATGGATTTTTTTGTGTGTCTTGGATGAAAGCTGTTCCATCTAAGATATGCCGGGCGTCCTGTGGGTTTATGGTAAATTGATGTTTGTATGATGTTGTCTTTGATGTATATGGTCGATTCCAGAAAATGTATTTGGGATTTTGAGAAGTTGAAGGTGAGGTTGATGGTTGGGTGGAACCTGTTGAAGTTATCGTGGAAGGTCAACAGATCTTCTTTTGAGCCTGTCTATTAGTAGATCATCAACGTAGCGGAATTATGCTACAGGTTTAATAGAGCAAGATGACAAAAACTCCTCTAATTTAGCCATAAATAGGTCAGCACATTGTGGGGACATTTTGCTTCCCATGGCGCTATCCATAAATTGTTGGTATAAATTATTCCCAAAGGAGAAATAATTGTGATGGAGCACAAACCTGATGAATTGCAGAGTTGGTTCTGTAGCAGATTGTTTTTTTGTAGGAAATGTTTGCATGCTGCAATCCCATCCTCATGGGGAATGTTGGGGTAGAGAGACTCTACATCCATGATGGCTAGTATTGTGTCCTCCGGAACTGGGCCCGGGGCTGACAATTAGCAGAGAATATCTGTGGTGTCCTGGATATAACTGGGTGTGTGTCTCACCAAGGGTTTCAGAATGTTCTCCACCCAGCCTGAGATATTTTCCGTTAATGTCCAAATACGAGAAATGATTGGCCTCCCAGGATTATCTTCTTTATGTATTTTAGGTAACGTGTAGAAGGTACTTGTTTGAGGATTGTCTGGTATTAGTTCCAGTAGTGAGGATGAAGTAGAATCAAACCCATTGATGATATGTGTTAGTTCCTTTGTGTATTTTTTGGTGGGATCTTCCTGAAGTGGAGTGTAGTATTTTATATCCAAGAGTTGTCTGTGTGCATCCTGGATGTAATCTGACATGTTCATTATGACTACTGCTCCTCCTTTATCTGCTGGTTTGATGATGATATTGTTGTTAGCTTTTAAAGATTGTATGGCTTTTCTTTCCTCCATACTGATATAGTGTGGCACTTTGTGATGTCTGTCCAAAATGTCAGATTTAACTTTCTTTTGCAGAAACAGTCTATGTAGTGATCTTAAAGTCTTAATACCGAAAGGTCACTTCAAGAACAACAGGGGGAGAAAATCTGGGAATTCAAATTGATAAGGCTGTTCAATTCCTTGTCAACAGGACTCAACCTAACACTTGGATTTATGACTCACTACATGGACACAATTCACACCGCCAGATAATTAAACATTCCCATGGCATCTCCACTTGCAACAAAAAAAAACTAATTTGATCTCCTTGACTTATCAGTAGGAGGCATCACCCCCTCCACTTCATGAACAAATGTTGTTGCTGTAACATCTCTTAAATGTTGTGCCTTGTGTCTTATGAATTCATTTGTAATATCGCCTGAAGAATGAGCCTCTGTGCTCTGAAAGCTTGCATATATTTTTTTTTTTCTGGTTAGCCAATAAAGGTATCACTCCTAGAATACTTTTGTCATTTTTGGACATAAAAGTATTTACATCGATTTTTCAGGCTAACACAGTATCACAGTATAACTTTGTATTGTGCATCATGCCAATTGCTATAGAAAATTTATAAGGTGTTTTCGCAGATTTTTAAACCTCTTACAGATCTCACATGTAAGGGAACGAACCTCTTACCGATCTCACATGTAAGGGGATGGATCTTAAGGTGTGGTCGTCGGATGCTATTGGGGCCTTTAATAAACTAAAAGAGTGCTTCATGTCTGCTCCAGTTCTGATTCAACCCGATCTTCAGAAACCGTTTATTGTAGAGGTGGATGCCTCAGAGGTTGGGGTGGGGGCTGTTTTATCTCAAGGTCCCAAAACCCTGACTAACTTATGGCCAAGTGCATTTTCTTCTAGGAAATTTACGTCTGCTGAGAGAAACTATGATGTTGTAAATCGAGAGCTGCTTGCTGTCAAGTAAGCTTTTGAAGAATGGAGGCATTTTTTGGAGGGAGCTACTCATCAGGTCACGGTTGTGGCTGATAAAGATTTAGCTCATATTGAATCTGCTAAACCTTTAACCCATACACAGGCCAAATGGCCCTAATTTTTTTCCAGATTCAATTTTTCCATCATGTTCATGTTCCTTCCTCCATGCTTCCTAAGGGTATCCTCAGAATTGAAGGCTGAGATTCGCAAAGTCCAGTCATTGGCTACTTTCTCTACTCCCGGATCTAAATTATTTGTGCCTGTGTATCTAAGATTACGTCTGTTGCAAGAGTTTCATGACTCAGTCTTGAGTTGTCACCCTGGGGTCATTGCTGCACAGAAGACTATATGTAGACTCTTTTCATGGCCTCCCATACTTAATGACATTAAATTTATTAATAAATTACAGTACAGTAAGCTACAAACACAAAGCACCGATTATATATCTCACTCACATATTTCTATCCCTCCATCCGTATATCTATTCATCCATCCGTATATCTATCTATTTATCCATCTATGATTCTATCCATATATCTATCAGTATATATACAGCTCTGGCATTTGGGTGACCTTATGCCACTCCTGCAGTTCTTCTTTGTTTGTTGGCTTGTGACTATCCATCTTCCTCTTGATTACATTCCAGAGGTTTTCAATGGGGTTCAGGTCTGGAGATTGGGCGGCCATGACAGGGTCTTGACGTGGTGCTCCTTCATCCACACATTGATTGACCTAGCTGTGTGGCATGGGGCATTGTCCTGCTGGAAAAAACAGTCCTCAGAGTTGGGAAATATTGTCTAAGCAGAAGGAACCAAGTGTTTTTCAAGGATAACCTTATATGCGGCATGATTCACACGTCCTTTGCAAAGATTAACCTGCCAAATTTCAGCTTTGCTGAAGCATCCCCAGATCATCACCGATCCTCCACCAAATTTCACAGTGGCTGCAAGACTCTGTGGCTTGTATGCCTCTCCAGGTCTCTGACTAACCATTAGACGACCAGGTCCTGAGCAAAGCTGAAAATTAGACTCATCAGTAGTGTTGAGCCACCCCCGTAGTGTTCGAGTTCGGTTCGGTTCGTCGAACACCCGTGTGTTCGCCGAACTGTTCGTCGAACTGTTCGTCGAACACCTTCGAACACCGTTAAAACCAATGGCAGGCAAACAAAAACACATAGAAACACATAGAAAACACCTTCAAAGGTGTCCAAAAGCTGACAAACTGCTCAGAAGACACAACTAACACATGGAAAAGTGACAAGTACATATAGTCATGCGAAAAGAAAAGAGGTGGAGGAGTAAAAGGAGGGGGAGACACAGATATAGGCATGTCATATCCTTCTAAAATCCAAAAAGTGAGAAGCCGAGACGGCCAGTCCGCTCCTGCCCGTGCCACCTCCGTGTCGCCGGGTTTGTGCCAGAGCCGCGGTGAACCCTGACGGCCAGCCCCCCTCTCCCAATACTGGTGCCTGTCCGCTGGTGGGTCGAGAGAGCCCCCCTGTGGTGGAGGCAGCTCTAAGCTTTTTAATTTAAATTGTCCCTCTAATTTGAATGAATACACTTTAAATCCATTTACAAGGATCTATTGGAGGGCAAGTCTCATGCCAGCAGCCGCGTAATTCCAGCTCCAGTAGCGTCCACTAAAGCTGCTGCAGTTAAAAAGCTTTTATAAGGATCGAGCTCGGCTGTCCACCGCAAGGCATCCTAGTGCCAGTCCCAGCCCCTATGCCTTGGGGTGCCTCCTGATGCTCTTCACTAAGTATCCCGTGGTCCCGAAGCATTTCCTTTGAAAAAATTAAGTGTCCAAACTACAGGTGGTGTAGCTTGCTTAACAGCCGGGATAATCCGCTGACTAGCAGACACTGCTACTAGGCACAAAGTATTTCCTGGGCTAGATGCAGTTAAAAATTTGTAAGTAGATACTCTCGTTGGATGCTGAGAAAGCATTCCATAGAGTCTCCTGGCACGCCATATATGATTCTCTTAAAAAGCTTGGGGTAGGGGTCTAGGGGACCCTTTTATAGCCAAAATCACGGCCCTGTATCACAATACGTCACCTAGGCTGAAGATAAATGGAACTGTAGCACCGAGGGCTCGGTTGCTACAGACGTATTGCACCTCACCCAGAGGTGTGATATCTCACTCTCAGATAAGGATGGAGTGTGGATCAGGACCCGACACCTGCATGCATTACACCACATTGCCGTGGGGCAGGGCGACCAATATGCCCCTGAGATGGGCACGACAGTCCCTGTCCCTGGCTGGAGTGGGGGGAGGGAACACTGAGGAAGGGGAACCCTGCAGTGCAGGAGCAGGGAGGAAGCAGTTCCTGGGTGCATTGAGAAGGGAGTATAAAAGGTGGGCACCATCTTAGTTCAGTGCAGAGAAGTCTGAGCAGAAGTGGCAGGGAGCAGGGGCTCTGCATGAGCTCTGCTCCGGAGGCGGGCCTAGTAACAGAGGCCCAGGCCTGCAAGAGGGAGAAGGAAGGAAGAGGAGCGGAGAAGGCTCCAGGAACGAGGAATGAAGGGATCCCAGGGGTGCGGACGGGCGAGTCGCCACCGCACGCCCGAATCCACCTGCGTGGAGGGGTCAGGCCAAAGGGGGAGACCGGTCCCCGAACTAGTGGAGGCAGGAAACGACCCTCAGCTAGAAACCGGAGGCTCTGACATTTTATGTGGCGCAGCCCCTTGCTCCACCCGCTAGGAAGGCACCACATAGGGTCAGGGAAACTGGCGCCAAGTTTACCAAGAGGAGGCCCGAGGCAGCCGGACAGAAGTGTTGGTAAGAAAGGCCAGACAAAGGACACACAAAGGGGGTCCTGTGAAGCGCTCCAAAGTTATCTGGGAGTTGTCTGAGCCCCTCACCTGGTGAGCACAGTACGACGTGGGCAGCCGTTACCTGCAGACGTGGTCTGGATAATAAGAACTGTGAGTAAAGGCCCTGAACTGCATCACTGACTCCGTGTCGTTACTGCTGCTGCCCTGCACCATCACCCCCATCCTCCGCATACACTGCCCTGAGGCTATACTCCTCCCGTGGGGAGTTATGCTACGCTCTGCTGCACCCACAACACCAGCCTCAGCGGTCTGCCCTGTAGCGGCGGTTCACTCTGACCGCAATCCACGGGTGGCGTAGTCGGACATTTAAACGTCAAAACCACATAAATAGTTCCGCCACTGGTTTGACCGCCCTGAGCCACGGAACCGGATCGCCGCCACGAAGACTACAACCACCAGCATCCACCAAAAAGGGTCCGGCTCCGGGTGTCCCAAGGCCCAGGGGGTGCGTCAGAACATTTTCATCACCTTTCACAATCACCAATGGGACAAGGCAGGGATGTCCTCTGTCCCCTCTCTTATACATCCTAGTGACGGAGCACCTGCTCTCATCAATTCGCCATAGCCCCAATATTAGGTGGATTGAGGTGGGAGGCACCGAGTACAAGTGCTCTCTATTTGCTGATGATGTCCTAGTATATATCACTCAATCACATATATCCATCCATGCTGTTATGGCTGAAATAGATCACTTTGTTACATGGTAAAATTTTAAAATCAATGCAGCGAAGTCTGAGGCCCTCGATGTCTCCCTCCCTAAATCCATATAGGATTCCATCCAGTCCAACTTTCCCTTTGCCTGGCCCTCACAGGGTATCAAATACTTAGGAATTCCTATTCATAGAGACCTCTCCCATCTATGTTATCTTAATTTTGGGCCCTTTATTGAACAATTCCATACAGACCACGGTTGGCAAGTTAGAACTGTAAGATTCACTACGTGAACCACTGGTGTTTTGTGGAAAAGCACATGTACACCGCGTTCCAAATTATTATGCAAAAAGTGTTTAGGAGTGATAAGGGAAGAATTTGTTTGTTTGTCAGTTAAACTCATTGATGGTGATGTGTGTCAGGGCTCTTTATATCACTGTAAGCAATTGCAGACACCTGTGCTAATTAGTTTGGCAGGTGTGTCCAATGAAAGGCAAGACTACTTAAGAAGGCTCTCTCACATTATTAAGCAGCCTACATTTTCTGCCAAAATGGGAAAGAAAAAGGATGTGTCGGCTGCTGAGAAGCAACAAATTGTGGAGTGTTTAGGTCAAGGCATGACTACAATCAACATTGTGCGATGATCAGGATGAAGTGTCTTGGCAATCAAGAAGTATGTAGCTGATTCACAGTACACACGTGTGCGTGCTGATAAGGGCAAATTGAGGACTCTTTCCTACAGGCAATTACGTCAGGTTGAAACAGCAGCGGCAAAAAAGCCTTGTCATAGCAGCAGACAAGTTTTTGAAGCTGCTTGTGCCTCCAACGTCCCCCGAACAACAAGATGCAGGGTCCTTCAGAGGTTTGCAGCTGTGCATATGCCATCCTGTCGACATCCTCTATCCACTTCACACAAGCAGAAACGGCTCCAGTGGGCCAAACATTACATGAAGACTGATTTCAAAACTGTTTTGTTCACGGATGAGTGCCGTGCAGCGCTCGATGGTCCAGATGAATGGAGTGGAGGATGGCTGGTTGATGGACACCCCACGCAAACACGGCTACAGCGCCAACAAGGAGGAGGTGGAGTAATGTTTTGGGCTGGAATCATGGGGAGAGAGATTGTCGGCCCCTTTAGGATCCCTGAAGGCGCTAAAGATGAACTCCATAATGTATGTGGATTTTCTCAAACAGCACTTCCTGCCATGGTTCAAGAAGAAGAACCGTGTATTTCACAGCAAGATCATTTTTCTGCATGATAATGCACCATCTCATGCTGCACATAAAACATCTGCATCTCTGGCTGATATGGGCATAAAAGGGGACAAACTTATGGTGTGACCCCCATGCTCCCCTGACCTCTACCCCATTCAGAACCTTTGGAGCATCATTAAAAGGAGTGTCTATGATGGCGGGAGGCAGTTCACATCTAAGCAACAGCTCTGGGAGGGTATTCTGTCCTCATGCAAAACAATTGAAGCAGAAACCATCCAAAACCTGACAAATTCAATGGACGAGAGAGTTCAGAAGCTCCTTTCGAACAAGGGGTCCTATGTGAAAATGTAACATCACCTAGAATAAAGTTTTGAGTTGAAAACTGTTTGATTTCAGTTTCTAACAACCTGCTAATGCTTAGAATTTCAAAAATGACCATTTTTTTGGTCTTTATTAAAATGAAAAGGTTGATCGAAAAGTTTGGGGGATCTAAGAGTGTGGCAACCCAGTAGTCATGATTACTTCGAATTCTGACAATATGAGGGTCATGCTGCAGGTAGTGCAGCAAGAAGGCACTTATGTGTCTTGCGCATCTCGGAGCCCCAAAATTATTTTCCGGGCTAGATGCAGCTAAAAATTATTTTTAATTTTAAATCTGGTGAAGCTTATTATAGATGGCCTAATAGGATCAGTGCTGCACACTGCTACAAAGCCCAAATTATTTTCCAGTCAAGATACAGATAAACATGATTAGTAATTTGAAAGCTTAAAACGGTTGGTAGGGTGATTTTAACCAATCATCAAGCTTTTACTCTCCCCAGGATGACACAGGGGTAGAAAAGTCGTTTCGGATCCATGATTTGTTCATCTTTATGAACGTGAGTCTGTCTACATTATCAGTGGAGAGCCGCGTGCGCTTATCTGTCAGCACACCACCAGCAGCGCTGAACACACGTTCAGACAGAACGCTGGCTGCGGGGCATGACAAGATCTCCAAGGCGTAAGTGGCTAGCTCCGGCCATTTATCCAGATTGGAAGCCCAAAAAGAGCAAGGGTCCAGTGACACAGTCGTGGCTTCAATGTTTACTTGGAGATACTCCTGTACCATCGTCTCTAGGCGTTGACTATGTGTCAGACTTCTTGTCTCCTGTGGCCTTGCAAAGGATGGGCTAAAAAAGTGGTGAAATGATTCCGCAAAATTGATGTTACCAGCAGATACTGTGGTTCTGTTACGGTTTGAGTGCTGAACACTTGACGGTCCCACGGTTGGCAAGTTGGAACTGTGAGATTCACTACGTGCACCACTGGTATTTTGTGGAAAAGCACATGTAAGATTCTGCAACAGTCTCTGCTGATACTCCTGCATGCGTGCATCCCTTTCTATGGCAGGAATAATTTCTGCAAATTTACTTTTGTACCGGGGATCTAACAGTGTGGCAACCCAGTAGTCAGGATTATTTCTAATTCTCACAATTCGAGGGTCATGTTGCAGGTAGTGCAGCAAGAAGGCACTCATGTGTGTTGCGCATCCAGGAGCACCAAGTCCCTGTTGTGTTGGTGGCGAGGTAGCAATCATGCTTCCTTCCTCTGTCCTCTCCCCCCAACCTCGCACAACAGAAATGTGATCAAGGTCTCCCTCATCTGATGAGTCTTCCATCAGTTCGTCCTCCACTTCTTCCTGGGCTCCTGCACCTTCCTCACTAGTTTGGCTGCTACCATGCGCCCTGGTAAAATCATCTCCCCCACCCTCACATGCCTGCCGCCTTGGTGCTGCCGACCGTCTGGACCTTGCAGATGTTAGCCCTTCCGCATACAACTCCTCCTCCTCTACTTCCTCCACCTCCTCTTGTGCCACCACCTGACTCCGAATTCTGTTTAACATGTGCTCCAGCATGTAAATCACCGGAATAGTCATGCTGATAATGGCATCGTCAGCACTAAACATCTTCGTCGCCATTTCAAAACTGTGCAGAAGGGTGCATAGGTCCCTGATCTGAGACCACTCCTCCAGCGTGATTTGCCCCACCTCTGAATCTCGTTGGCGCAGGCTATACGTCAGAACGTATTGCACCAGGGCTTGTCGGTGCTGCCACAGTCGCTGCAACATGTGCAGAGTTGAATTCCACCGGGTAGGCACATCGCATTTTAGCCGGTGAAGTGGCAGGCCCAACGACTTCTGTAGAGATGTAAGTCGCTGAGCTGCGGGATGCGAACGGCGGAAGTGAGCACACAGCGACCGTGCCCTCTGCAGAAGGCCATCTAGTCTGGGATAGTGGGCTAAAAATTGCTGGACAACCAGGTTCAACACGTGAGCCATACAAGGCACGTGTGTGACATTGCCCCGGCGAAGGGCCGCACCCAGGTTTGCAGCATTGTCGCACACGGCCTTCCCTGGTTTCAGGTCCAGTGGAGACAACCATTCATGAAATTGGTTCTCCAGAGCTGACCACAACTCCTCAGCTGTGTGACTCACATTTCCCAGACATTTCAATGTAAAAACCGCCTGATGACGTTGAGCCCTACTGCCAGCATAGTAAGGAGGTGTGCAGGATCCCTTCTGCGCAGTTAGAAAGCTTGTGGCATGACCAGACAGGCTTTGGGTGCAGGTGGAAGACCGAGAGGAGGTTGAGGAGGCAGAAGCAGTGGAGGAAAAATGACATAAAGAGGATTGACGCACAACTCGTGGGGACGGCAAGACTTGGACAGCAGCCCCTTGTCCTGCTGTCACCATAGTTACCCAGTGCCCAGTCAGCGACATGTAACGCCCCTCTCCATGCCTACTCGTCCAAGTGTCTGTGGTGAAATGCACCCTGTCACACACAGAGTTTCTCAAAGAAGCGGTGATGTTGTGTGCGACATGCTGGTGGAGCGCAGGCACACCTTTCTTTGAGAAGTAGTGCCGACTGGGCATCTGGTACTGGGGCACTGCGACGGACATAAGGTCTCGAAAATCCTCTGTGTCCACCAGGCGGAAAGGCAGCATTTCTGTAGCCAAGAGCTTGCAGATGGTGAAATTCAACCTCTTAGCTTTCTCATGGCTAGGAGGAAATGGTCTTTTACTTGTCCACATCTGAGGGACCGAGGGCTGGCTATTGTGCTTAGACGGGGTTGATAAGGGTGTCCCCGGCAAACTGCCGGTCTGTGAGGAAGATGCAGGCGGATATGTTAGGTTGCCTTGATCCAAAGGTGGTGCTATCGATGTCGGACAGCGCTCAAGACCAGCTGGTGTTACCACCTCCAAAGAAAATGATGACCTGCCAATCACGCTGGCTGTTGCGGGTAAAGAGGTGGCAGGTCTGCGCCCCAAAACAGGTGTGACTGCTGTCCCCCCAGTCACAGAGGATGAAGAGGCCGCGGATGCACAAGATATGGCAGACGGTGGTTGGCCCGGCCGGCTAGACCGCATTGTAGCACACTGAGCTTCCCACTGCAACTTATGCTTCATGTCCATGTGCCGGTTCATGCATGAAGTACTCAAACTATGTATTTTTTGGCCTCTACTTAGCTTTTGCTGACAAATGTTACAGATAACACGAGTTGGGTCATCTTTATCGATCTGAAAAAATGCCCAGGCTATGCAAGGCTTAGCACCCATGCGACCTGAAGAGCCACCACGACTTGTGGTGAGAGGCAGAGTTGTGTTTGAGGATGCAGTTGTTGACGTGCTTCCAGTACTACGTCTCTGTCCAGGAAGGCGCAACCTGACCTCGTCGTCACTAGCATCTTCCTCCACCTCCTCTGCTGACCTCATCTCTTGGCTGACTGTGGGTTGACAGTAAGTGGGATCTCCGACCTCATCATCATCACCCTGTGCGTTATCACACCCGTCGTCCTCAGAGCCAACCTGTTCCTGCCCTGACAAAAAACTAAAGTTGTCGCTCCAATCAGGTATTTGAGTCTTATCATCGTCTTCCTCATTGTCTCCACCAACAGGAGTTACAGTTTGGGAATGAGGGTCTACATTATGGTCAGAACCTTCTGCGTCTGGTCCTGGATCCGACTCATAAAGATTCTGGGCATCAGTGCAGATCATTTCCTCGTCTGGATTCACAGAAGCGCTGGAGTCGACCTCTGATTCCCAGGCTATAGTATGAGTAAATGACGCGCCCCTGGGCCTGTGTCGCGCTGCGTTGCGCACGCGGGAGCTTACCCGGAGCCGGATCTGTTTAGGGTTGTAGTCTCGTGGCGGTGACCCGGTCCGTGCCCAGGGAGTCAATCTGGACGGCAGTCTGTTAGCGGTAGAAAATGGTTGATGACTACGCCACCCGTTGAATGCAGCCAGGGGGCTGCTGCTGCAGGGCAGACCGCTGAGGCCGGTGGAAGGATGGTGCAGCGTGATAGTATAACCCCCAACGGGAGGGGTATGGCCTCAGGGCAGCCGACGTGGATGATGGGGGTAGCAGGAACCACTCAGAGACGGTATGGTAGCGTTCAGGGTCTTTACTGGTAACAACGATAGACCCTCCCGGAGTACTTGCTAGCGAACGGGGCCTGGTCAGTCCTTGAGCAGATGGGATCTCCCCTGGCCAGGCGTAGTTGTAGGCCTCCCAAGCTGACTGTACTCTTCTGGCTACCTTGCTAGAAGCTGATGTAAGTAGCCCACGTCCCTGAGTGTACCGTGTGGTGCTCACCCGTATGGCCGGTGACTCGGGGCCTTCTAATGGCTTCCGCTCCACGATGGCGGTGCTGGTCCCACGCGTGTGACCGGGCCTTCGGGCTTCTGGGCCAGGGGACCTGAAATCCCCTGCCTGACGGATTCTGCTGCTGGGTAGAAGTTAGTCCCCACAGCCTCGGACTCCGGGTCCGGTAAAGAATCTTCTTAGTCAGGGCGAGCTCTTTAGCTGCCAGCCCCTGACTCCTTGTGACTCTGCTGCTTCCTATGCTGCTCTTGTCTCTACTCTTCCTGGACTCACTAACCCTGCCTCAGCCCCGGGTTTATACAGGGGAAGTTCTTCCCCTCCCAAGGCTGGGCAGGAGGTGTGGCATGCACAGGATCCCTGACCAAAGGACCTCCCACCTGCTCTCAGACGTAATATCTCTATCACTGTGACAACCAGACCCCTGGGGTGTCACACTCCCCCCTAGTGAAATTTAGTACTCCGGGACTAAACACTTTTTAGAAAAATATAACAAGGTATATCAAAGAACAATAAAATACAATAAGGAAACACAATAAGATGGTCACGGATGTCCGCAACCGGGTGCAGTCTTTGAAGAAAAGCAAAGGTGTCCATTTCACCAACACAGGGAGACGTAACCAGGTAGGGGTCTGTCCTACCCCGAGTCCTTAACAGTCTCTAGTCCATCCTGGGTTACGCTCCAACTATATACAAAGGATTCCCGGTAAATCCACCGAAGACTCCTAAAAACAACTAGAAACACAAAATTACACACAAGCAACAATAAACAGGTAAACATTGTAAAACAACTTAAACATTTAGATCCTCCAACGTGCGGGTAACTGGCCTCTAGTGGCCCTAGTGGACCTACGGAGCTGACTGTCTGGCCCTGAACTACAGGGTGTAGGAGCTGTCAAGGGTAAACTGGGCAGCTGTCTACCGGCTCTTTGTCTCACTAGGGGTACGGCAGGCTCACTATAAGCAGAGGGTGGATTCTCCTGTTCCGCTTGGGTGGAGTCTTCTGCCTCCTGGACCGGCTGCTCTTCCAGCTCTACCCGTTGCTCCGTAGGTTCTTGGGATGATGGTTGGAGGAAGGTGAGTACGGGTACCACAACTGCACCATTGACTTGAGTCCAAGACCGAGGGAAGTCCCCGAGCACGGTACTAACCATATCTTCCCTTTCTTCCACGGGTCGATGGTCTTCCTGTTCCTCCTCAGGGTTCCTCAGTTGTTCGGGGCACTTCTTCAGGTGGTCCCGGGATACAATGGCTGTGGTTTCCCCTCCGTCTTTACTGATGGTACAGACCTTCGGGTTCTCGTGGCTTGAGGGCAGTACGGTGTACGGGTCCTTCTCCCACTGGTCGTCCAACTTGTGGAGCCGTCTCTTCCTCTTCAAGACCTGCTCTCCGGGTACCAGGGGAACAGCGGGAGCATACTGGTTGTAAGTCTTCTCTTGTCTTTCCCTAGCCTGACAGAGACTTCGCTCCACGCTCTCCTGTACTTTCCGGTACTGCTGCTGCCTCTCTGTGTCCCAGTCCGTTTCTGGTGAAGTGTCCTCAGGTGTCAGGACTCCCATTTCCAGGTCAACAGGTAACTTACCAGGTCTCGCCCTCATTAGGTAAGCCGGGGTACAGTTGGTGGAACCTACCGGGATGTGGTTGTATAGGTCCACCAGATCGGGCAACTTCTCAGGCCACAGACTGCGTTCTTCCAGGGGCAATGTTTTTAGAAGATCCATTACCACCTGGTTCATTTTTTCACAAAGTCCATTAGTTTGCGGATGGTAGGGTGTCGTCCTTATCTTCCGGCAGCCATACAGATTGCAGAATTCCTGGAAGACCTCCGCTTCAAAGGCAGGTCCCTGGTCCGTCAGCACTTGGTCCGGGTACCCGTGTGGACGGCAAAAGTGCTGCTGGAAGGCTCTAGCTGCTGTTCGAGCCGTTAAGTCCTTGACGGGGACGACAACCAGAAACCGGGAGTAATGATCCACGATGGTTAACGCGTAGACGTAGCCACTTCTGCTGGGGGTCAGTTTTACATGATCTAAGGCTACCAGTTCCAACGGTTGCCGGGTGACGATGGACTGCAGGGGAGTCTTCTGGCTGGCCCGGTCCTTCCTTCTCAGATTGCACGGGCCACAGTCTCTGCACCACTTCTCGATGGTTCCCCTCATGCCTACCCAGTGGAACCGCTCGCGCAGCAGGAATTCCAGCTTTTTCCACCCGAAGTGTCCAGCTCCGTCGTGGTATGCCTCCATCACCATGGCTGCGTCTCTTCGTGGCACCACTACTTGCCAGAGTAGTTCATGCGTCCTGGAGTTAACCATTCTGCGGCACAACTTCCCCTTGTAAAGGAACAGTCGACTCTTCTCTGCCCATAGTTGTTTGGCTTCCTCTGGAGCGTCTGATTCCAGGCTAGCCTCCGGGCGAGTCAGCATCTCCTTCACCAGTCGGACAGCAGGGTCGCTGTCTTGCGTTTCCGCCCAGTTGTAGTGAGGTAAGGGGTTCAACGTAGCAGCCTGCTTACTCCTTACCCGGTGGGAATACTGGATAGTCCCATGACGGTGGAACGCAGGGAGTTCAACTTCTTCCAGTCCCTCCGGATCTTCTCCTCCGTCCGGCAGGTTGGGCATCCTGGACAGGGCGTCCGCGTTGGTATTGGAGCGCCCTGCCCGGTATTTAATTGTGAACTCGTAGTTGGACAGACGGGCCATCCACCTCTGCTCCAGGGCACCGAGTCTTGCCGTGTCCAGGTGTGTCAGCGGGTTGTTATCCGTGTATACGGTGAACCGGGAAGAAGCGAGGTAATGCCTAAAGCGCTCGGTGACTGCCCATACCACGGCCAGGAACTCTAGCTTAAATGAGCTGTAATTTTCGGGGTTCCTTTCGGTGGGTCGCAGTTTTCGGCTGGCATAGGAGATTACTCGTTCTCTCCCCTGCTGAATCTGGGACAGTACGGCTCCTAGCCCGATGTTACTGGCGTCGGTGTAGAGGATGAAGGGCTGGCTATAGTCCGGGTACGCCAAGATTTCATCCCCCGTGAGGGCCATCTTCAGCTGGCGGAAGGACTCTTCTTCTAGCTTTTCCCATTTGAAGGGCGGCTTCTGGTTCTTGGCCTTCCGGGACTGGCCTATCAGGAGGTCCTGCATAGGTGCTGCCTTTTTGGTGAAACCGGGAATAAACCTTCGGTAGTAGCCTACCAACCCTAGGAACTGCCGCACTTCTTTTACGCTGGAGGGGCTTGGCCATCCCTTAATTGCGGTGATCTTATCGGGGTCGGGAGCCACTCCGTCAGCGCTCACCACGTGTCCCAGGTATTGCACCTTTGGTTTCAGGAGGTGACACTTGGAGGGTTTCACCTTTAGGCCGTAACTCGCCAGAGCTTCGAACACCTCCGCCAGGTGTTTCAGGTGGTCCTCATAAGTTTTGGAGTATACGATGACATCGTCCAGGTACAACAGGACCGTCTCGAAGTTTCTGTGGCCCAGACAGCACTCCATTAATCGTTGGAAGGTTCCTGGGGCGTTGCAGAGTCCGAACGGCATGCAGGTGAACTCGCTAAGTCCCATCGGGGTGGTGAATGCGGTCTTCTCCCGGTCCGCCTCTGCTACAGGAACCTGCCAGTACCCGCTAGTGAGATCCAAGGTAGAAAAGAAGTTAGCAGATCTTAAAGCAGCCAATGACTCCTCTATCCTTGGTAAGGGGTACGCATCCTTGTGTGTGATACGGTTGATTTTCCGGTAATCTACACACATCCTCATGGTGTTGTCTTTCTTTTTGACTAAA
This sequence comes from Phyllobates terribilis, assembly GCF_046119375.1. Classification (NCBI taxonomy): domain Eukaryota; kingdom Metazoa; phylum Chordata; class Amphibia; order Anura; family Dendrobatidae; genus Phyllobates; species Phyllobates terribilis. Next base: position 16,636,682 of record NW_027362766.1, read on the forward strand.
ACTAGTGGGGCTGCCCAGGGGCTACAGCTATCCCGGATTACCCCAGCCTCCTTCATGTCTCTAAGCATCCCCTTGGCGTGTTGGTAATGTGCAGGGGGTACGGGTCGATACCTCTCTTTTATGGGAGGATGATCTCCCGTGGGGATGCGGTGTTCTACCCCCTTGACTCGCCCGAAGTCTAACGGGTGTTTACTAAACACTCTCTCATACTCTTGAACCACCCGATAGACTCCTTGTTTCTGGTGTGAGGGAGTGGAGTCAGTACCCAGATGTAGTTGCTGACACCAGTCCTCCATGTCTTTCTTAGAGCCGTTACCTTCCTCCGGGTGAGATGGAGGCAAGGGTTCCACAGATTGTATAGAATTTTGATTAGTGGTATATAATTTGGCTAGCGTGGCATACCGGGGCAGGTACACTTCCCTCTCCCCGATATTTATTATGCGAACGGGCACCCTCCCATGGCGTACATTGACCACCCCCCGTGCTGTCAAAATGGTGGGCCTACTGTCTGAGTAAACTGGTTCTACCATTGCCTGGTAATCTCTACCTCTCAGACCAATAGCTGCCCGGCACCAAATCATCATTTCACTTTTTGGGGGCATGGCAATAGGAAAAGGGTCACACATTCTTACGCTACCAATCTCACCGCCGGAGAGTTCCACTTGTTGCCGTTGCATCAGTGCCCGGATCTCTTTCTGGAGCACCCGCTGCTCGCCGGAGCTGGCATTCTTGGCAACCTGCTGTAAAAGGAAAATCACCTCTGCAAGACAATTTTCAATTACATTAGTTCCTAGAGTTATTTTTGGGTGACTCTCATGTTTGTCAATATCTACAATGATCAGTCCCTGTGCGGCCAGTTCGACTCTACCAATTTTGATGGTCACCTCTTTAAATCCGATCTGTGGCACGGGCTGACCATTGCTGGCGATGATACTCAAGTCGTCGTCAGGGTAGCGGGTAATATCCGAGTCATTCCAGTACTGCTTGAAGAGCACGTACGGGATGGTGGTGACCTGTGACCCGGTGTCCAGTAGGGCACTCATGGGAATGCCATCCAGTACCACAGGCAAGACTGGACGTCCTCCCACATATCTGTCGCGCCAGTTCGATGGGCCTGGTGATCTTTTTCCTGGGGGTTGGCCCTCTACCCCAGGTTGTGCCCGTTTAAAGAACAGTACCTTTCCATATGTCCGGGTTGATTGCAGCGGCGGCAGATGGGTCGTCCGTCCTCGCTGTATCGGTCACTGGGTCTTCTTCTGGCCGGTGGGGTCCTCCTTGGTCGACGCCACGGGATGTCCTCCGGTCCGGATGCCAGCTGGATCTTCCCTGGAGTGGAAACCTGTAAAGACTGCACAGTTCGGGTTAGCGCAGCAACGCTTTTAGCTAGCTCTTGGACCTGATGGTGTAGGTCTGGAGCCGGGTCATTGTCCAAAGCCTGCGCATCAGCTCCCACAGGCCCTGCTGACAAGGGCGCCGCCTCCTGGTAGTAAGTGGTAGTGGGGCGTCTGTGGGTCACAACGCCACCTGGTGCCGGTTCTCGGAGCACCCGGATGGCTCTGTCCTTGAACTGTGCAAATTCTAGATGAGGGTCCTGTAAGGCCATTGCCCGCAACTGGGTGCGGTGGGCATTGCAATATAAACCCTCTATAAATTGTTCGGTCAACAGCCTGTCCTCGTTTCCCACTCCATTAGGGTCGGTCTGCTTAATGGCCCTCAGGGCCTCTTGTAGGTTGAGTGCATAGTCCCTTATACTCTCATGCGCTCGCTGCTTGCACCCGTAGAATCTAAGTTTAATCTCGGCTGAGGTGCGGGTATCAAAGGTGTCCTTCAGCCGGGTTAGTATCCCTGCGACAGTCTTCCTCCCAGGTGGCCAGGATTTTACTTCCCTTTTGGCTGCCCCAGTTAGTTGGGCCACCAGGATGCTCACTTTTTGCTCTTCTGTGAGGGGGTACACCTGGAAGAGGCTATCCAGCTTTTCTCTAAAGTCATGCAGGGTATGTGACTCCCCTGAGTACTGGGGTAGCCAAGCTGCTCCCGGGATATAGGGCATGGTGAAGGGCATAACTGCAACAGCGGTAGCGCTGGCGGGGGTTGAGGCAGTGGAGCTCTCCTCCGTATCCGACATCTTCCTCCCCCCTAGTGGACCGTGGCCTACCTTGCGATGATCCTGTTCCGTAGGCCGCGGCTCCGCAGTGGATCGTCAGGGTTGAGGACCTTCCGTCGCGCTCCTGTGACGTCGGCGTCTGCTGGGCTCCTTCCAGGACCTTACGCAACGTCCGGACGTGAGGCGGGGCTTCAGTTCTCGCGCGCTTTCGGAGTCCACGCCCCTCTTCTTCCCGCGCGGCGTCCTCAAGATGGCGTCCAATGGCGGGAAAACTCCACGGATGGCGGGAAGAAGGCTGAAGATGGCGCCGGATGGCGGGAAACTTCACCGATGGCGGGAAGAAGGCTGAAGATGGCGCCGGATGGCGGGAATCTTCACCGATGGCGGGAATCTTCACCACTGGTAAGTTTGAACAGTCTTTGCTTTTCAGGCACGCAGTACCCGGTGGTTGCGGGCACGTGATCCTGCCGACTACGCCAAAGTTGACGCGCCCCTGGGCCTGTGTCGCGCTGCGTTGCGCACGCGGGAGCTTACCCGGAGCCGGATCTGTTTAGGGTTGTAGTCTCGTGGCGGTGACCCGGTCCGTGCCCAGGGAGTCAAACTGGACGGCAGTCTGTTAGCGGTAGAAAATGGTTGATGACTACGCCACCCGTTGAATGCAGCCAGGGGGCTGCTGCTGCAGGGCAGACCGCTGAGGCCGGTGGAAGGATGGTGCAGCGTGATAGTATAACCCCCAACGGGAGGGGTATGGCCTCAGGGCAGCCGACGTGGATGATGGGGGTAGCAGGAACCACTCAGAGACGGTATGGTAGCGTTCAGGGTCTTTACTGGTAACAACGATAGACCCTCCCGGAGTACTTGCTAGCGAACGGGGCCTGGTCAGTCCTTGAGCAGATGGGATCTCCCCTGGCCAGGCGTAGTTGTAGGCCTCCCAAGCTGACTGTACTCTTCTGGCTACCTTGCTAGAAGCTGATGTAAGTAGCCCACGTCCCTGAGTGTACCGTGTGGTGCTCACCCGTATGGCCGGTGACTCGGGGCCTTCTAATGGCTTCCGCTCCACGATGGCGGTGCTGGTCCCACGCGTGTGACCGGGCCTTCGGGCTTCTGGGCCAGGGGACCTGAAATCCCCTGCCTGACGGATTCTGCTGCTGGGTAGAAGTTAGTCCCCACAGCCTCGGACTCCGGGTCCGGTAAAGAATCTTCTTAGTCAGGGCGAGCTCTTTAGCTGCCAGCCCCTGACTCCTTGTGACTCTGCTGCTTCCTATGCTGCTCTTGTCTCTACTCTTCCTGGACTCACTAACCCTGCCTCAGCCCCGGGTTTATACAGGGGAAGTTCTTCCCCTCCCAAGGCTGGGCAGGAGGTGTGGCATGCACAGGATCCCTGACCAAAGGACCTCCCACCTGCTCTCAGACGTAATATCTCTATCACTGTGACAACCAGACCCCTGGGGTGTCACATAAACAGCTCTGCAGACTCAACCATCTGTTCTACCTCATACTCAGACGGGCAGCTGGAGATTTGGGAGCTGTGAGGAAGCAAGTGCGATTTGGGTGACACCTTTGAGGACTGGAGTATTTGTGATGTTGAAGTTGATGTGGAGGAGAGCCCACTTAAAGGAGCACTTGATATCCGTTGAAGCACCTGCTGTTTTTGTGCCTCATCTGGAATTTGTAGCGATTGGCGTGGCCGTAAGAAAGGGATCTTATCACATTGTCCGCTAAAAGAAGTAGACATTTTAGTTTGGCTGGAAGATGGTCTTTCTTCTGCACCTACCCCACGGACACAACCTTTTTTCCCCTTCCCAACACGCCTATTCCCCTTTCCACCAGCAGCAGGCCTTTTTCCACTCATTTTGGTGGTTAACTAATTCACAACTCTGGAGTTGTTTGCACAAAAAAACAATGGATGGTAACCGAGCAGAGCTGAGTGGCCAAACTGTGGTATTAGGCCAAAACTATTGGCTGGGTTAGATGCAGAAAAAAATTATTTTTAATTTGCAACCTGATGGAGGTCAGTATAGATGGACTAATAGACCAAGTCCCACACACCGCTAGAAGCCCAAATATTTTTTCAGAGCTAGATGCAGAAAATTTTTTTATTCAATTTGCAACCTGATGGAGGTCAGTATAGATGGACTAATAGACCAAGTCCCACACACTGCTAGAAGCCCAAATATTTTTTCAGAGCTAGATGCAGAAAAAAATTATTTTTAATTTGCAACCTGATGGAAGTCAGAAAAGATGGACTAATAGACCAAGTCCCACACACCGCTAGAAGCCCAAATATTTTTTCAGAGCTAGATGCAGAAAAAAATTATATTCAATTTGCAACCTGCTGGACGTCAGTATAGAAGGACTAATAGAACAAGTCCCACACACTGCTAGAAGCCCAAATATTTTTTCAGAGCTAAATGAAGAAAAAAATTATTTTTAATTTGCAACCTGATGGAGGTCAGTATAGATGGGCTAATAGACCAAGTCCCACACACTGCTAGAAGCCCAAATATTTTTTCAGAGCTAGATGCAGAAAAAAATTATTTTTAATTTGCAACCTGATGGAGGTCAGTATAGATGGACTAATAGACCAAGTCCCACACACCGCTAGAAGCCCAAATATTTTTTCAGAGCTAGATGCAGAAAATGTTTTTATTCAATTTGCAACCTGATGGAGGTCAGTATAGATGGACTAATAGACCAAGTCCCACACACTGCTAGAAGCCCAAATATTTTTTCAGAGCTAGATGCAGAAAAAAAATATTTTTAATTTGCAACCTGATGGAGGTCAGTATAGATGGACTAATAGACCAAGTCCCACACACTGCTAGAAGCCCAAATATTTTTTCAGAGCTAGATGCAGAAAAAAATTATTTTTAATTTGCAACCTGATGGAGGTCAGTATAGATGGACTAATAGACCAAGTCCCACACACTGCTAGAAGCCCAAATATTTTTTCAGAGCTAGATGCAGAAAAAAATTATTTTTAATTTGCAACCTGATGGAGGTCAGTATAGATGGACTAATAGAACAAGTCCCACACGCTGCTAGAAGCCCAAATATTTTTTCAGAGATAAATGAAGAAAAAAATTATTTTTAATTTGCAACCTGATGGAGGTCAGTATAGATGGACTAATAGACCAAGTCCCACACACTGCTAGAAGCCCAAATATTTTTTCAGAGCTAGATGCAGAAAAAAATTATTTTTAATTTGCAACCTGATGGAGGTCAGTATAGATGGACTAATAGACCAAGTCCCACACACCGCTAGAAGCCCAAATATTTTTTCAGAGCTAGATGCAGAAAAAAATTATATTCAATTTGCAACCTGCTGGAGGTCAGTATAGAAGGACTAATAGAACAAGTCCCACACACTGCTAGAAGCCCAAATATTTTTTCAGAGCTAAATGAAGAAAAAAATTATTTTTAATTTGCAACCTGGTGGAGGTCAGTATAGATGGACTAATAGACCAAGTCCCACACACTGCTAGAAGCCCAAATATTTTTTCAGAGCTAGATGCAGAAAAAAATTATATTCAGTTTGCAACCTGATGGAGGTCAGTATAGATGGACTAATAGAATGATGCTATGCCCAAAAGATTTTACTTCACTAGGTGCAGTAAAAAAATTGGTATTCTATACACAGGTGGTATATCTTGCAACACAGATAGGCTACTCCACTGACTAACACACTCTGCAATAGGCCAAAAAGGATTAGCTTTGCTAGATTCAGCCAAATGCTGTGAAAAAAACTTGCACAGCACTGGCACAGACCTGCCTGGCAAAAACTGATAGGAACTGATGTAACCTAGTCCTGAAAAGGACTCCAATTACAATTAGTCTTTACTCCCACAATCTATCTATTTAAGAGCACAGACCTGCCTGATAAAAGTCGTAGGAAATGCTGTAACCTAGTCCTTAAAAGGACTGCAATCACAACTATTCCCTACTCCCAAGCTATCTGTATATTTGTGCGAAAATTGGCTTGAAATTAACAAGGTATAGCGCACACAGCAACAGCGGTGCCGTCTAACACGCAGCTGCAGCAGTGAGAAAATGGTGGCGACGGGGAAAATGGCTGGGTCTTATAGGGCAAGGACATGTGACATACACTGCCAATCACACATGCCCTTGCTTGTGTGAAAAAAAGCACTTCGCTCCGTGTGTGCGCTGCTGATAGGCTGACAGATTGCACCTCCCCACTGCAAATGCGGGAAAGAGAAAAAAAAATGGAGATCTTCATTGTTCCTGCAGAGATCCATCCCCTGCCCCTCCCCCCGCCCCGCTGTACACTCAAACTGCGTATTAACATTAATTTTCATCATTACTGAGAAAAAATCCAGTTATGATTTTGGTGCACGAACAGTTATCGAACATAACCTCGAACAGCCGAATTTTTCTCAAATTGTTCGTGTTCGCCGATCGGCTCGAACACCGCCCAAAACAGCTCGAATTTGAGATTGGCGAACAGTTCGAGTAGAACAACGCTCATCTCTACTCATCAGAGAATATTACCTTACTCCAGTCCTCTATGGTCCAAACCTTATGGTCTTTGGCAAACTTCAGCCTGACTCGCCTTTGCTTCTCATTGATGAAAGGCTTTTTTCTAGCTTTCCATGACTTGAGGCCTCTAGGAGCCTGTTACCAACTGTTCTTGCAGTGCACTTCACCCCAGCTGCCATTTGCCATTCCTTTTGTAGGTCACTTGATGTCATCCTGCGGTTGCTGAGTGACATTCGAATAAGATGACGGTCATCCCGGTCAGTGGAGAGTAGCTCTCGCCCTCTGCCGGTCTGTAGCTTTGTTGTCCCCAATGTCTGCTGCTTGACCTTGTTGTAATGGACTGCTGTCTTCAAAATTTTAAGGATGGAGGCAACATGACGCTCACTGTATCCCTCTGCTAGTAAAGCCAAAATTGAGCCCTTCTTTTCCTCACTCAAGACTTTTCTTTTCAACTCCTTTGTCATGGTTAAAAGTTATTTTTTCATTCAAATTACTTTTGGGCTATTACTAGCACTTGTTTTGCCATCCAGCTTGTCCTATTGCAAGAGGATTGTGAAAACTACAGCCGTGTTTTTTATACTTTCCCTCGTTACATAAGATTTGGTTCAGGTGATCACCTAATCAGAAGCACATTAAGTAGAATGAGGTGGATGGTGGTTGGAATTCAACTGACACTGGAATGGAATGGCTGAAGATATGTAGAGATGGAGATTTTTAGAAAACTCTGCAGTGGTCTCTTAATATTTGCCAGAGCTGTAAACATATATACAGTATAGACCAAAAGTTTGGATACACCTTCTCATTTAAAGATTTTTCTGTATTTTCATGACTATGAAAATTGTACATTCACACTGAAGGCATCAAAACTATGAATTAACACATGTGGAATTATATACTTAACAAAAAAGTGTGAAACAGCTGAAAATATGTCTTATATTCTAGGTTCTTCAAAGTAGCCACCTTTTGCTTTGATGACTGCTTTGCACACTCTTGGCATTCTCTTGATGAGCTTCAAGAGGTAGTCACAGGAAATGGTTTTCACTTCACAGGTGTGCCCTGTCAGGTTTAATCAGTGGGATTTCTTGCCTTATAAATGGGGTTGGGACCATCCGTTGTGTTGTGCAGAAGTCAGGTGGATACACAGCTGATAGTCCTACTGAATAGACTGTTAGCTGCTTTTTACAAATTCTAAGTAAAGAAAAATGAGTGGCCATCATTACTTTAAGAAATGAAGGTCAGTCAGTCTGAAAAATTGGGAAAAGTTTGAATGTGTCCCCAAGTGCAGTTGCAAAAACCATCAATTGCTGCAAAGAAACACTCTCACATGAGGACCGCCCCAGGAAAGGAAGACCAAGAGTCACCTCTGCTTCTGAGGATAAGTTTATCTGAGTCACCAGCCTCAGAAATCACAGGTTAACAGCAGCCCAGATTAGAGACCAGGTCAATGCCACACAGAGTTCTAGCAGCAGACACATCTCTACAACAACTGTTAAGAGGAGACTTTGTGCAGCAGGCCTTCATGGTAAAATAGCTGCTAGGAAACCACTGCTAAGGACAGGCAACAAGCAGTAGAGACTTGATTGGGCTAAAGAACACAAGGAATGGACATTAGACCAGTGGAAATCTGTGCTTTGGTCCGATGAGTCCAACCACCGTGTCTTTGTGCGACTCAGAAAAGGTGAACGGATGGACTCTACATGCTTGGTTCCCACCGTGAAGCATGGAAGAGGAGGTGTGATGGTGTGGGGGTGCTTTTCTGGTGACACTGTTGGGGATTTATTCAAAATTGAAGGCATACTGAACCAGCATGGCTACCACAGCATCTTGCAGCGGCATGCTATTCCATCTGGTTTGCGTTTAGTTGGACCATCATTTATTTTTCAACAGGACAATGACCCCAAGCACACCTCCAGGCTGTGAAAGGGCTATTTGACCAAGAAGGAGAGTGATGGGGTGCTACGCCAGATGACCTGGCCTCCACAGTCACTAGACCTGAACCCAATCGAGATGGTTTGGGGTGAGCTGGACCGCAGTGTGAAGGCAAAAGAGCCAACAAGTGCTAAGCATCTCTGGGAACTCCTTCAAGATTGTTGGAAGACCATTTCCGGTGACTACCTCTTGAAGCTCATCAAGAGAATGCCGAGAGTGTGCTTTTGGTTTGTACTGTATATATATATATATGTATATATATATATATATATATATATATGTGGCACCCCAGGGGTCTGGTTACCACAGTAGAAATATTACGTCTGGGAGCAAGTGGGAGGTTTCTCTGGTCAGGGGCCCTAAGCATGCAACACCGCCCGCCCAGACCTGGGAGGGGAGGAATCTGCCCTTATAAACTGGGTCTGGGGCGGGATTAGGTGAGTCAGAGCCTGGAGAGGGAAAGCAAGAACTAGGGGCTCTGAAGGAGCAGGAGCGAGTGCCAGGGGCTGGAAGCCAGACAGCTCGCCCTGGCTGAAGACACTAAGACCGGACACAGAGTCCGAGGCTGTGGGGACATCCAGGTCCAGCAGCAGAATCCAACCGGCAGGTGATTCCAGGTCCTCTGGCCATAGAAGCCCGGAGGCACGGTCACAAGCAAGGGACCAGCACCGCCATCGTGGAGCGGAGGCTAACAGAAAGCCCCAAGTCACCGGCCATACGGGTGAGCACCACACGGTACACTCAGGGACGTGGGCTACTTCTACCCGCATACAGCAAGGTAGCCAGGAAAGAATACAGATAGACGGGGAGGCCTACAACTCCACCTGGCCAGAGGCGATCCTGCTTGCTCACAGACTGACCAGGCCTCTACTGCTAACCAGTACTCCCAGGAGGGTCTGCTTTACAATACCAGTAAAGACCCTGAACTGCACTGCACAGACTCTGAGTTGTTCCTGCTGCGCTCGTGCACCATCACTCCCATCATCCACACCAACTGCACTGAGGCTATACTTCTCCCGTGGGGAGTCATCCCATTCTTAGCTGCACACACAACACCGGCCTCAGCGGTCTGCCCTGCAGCGGCGGTCCCCACTGACCGCAGTCCACGGGTGGCATAGTCGGACCATTATCATATTAATAAGACTGCCACTGATTTGACCACCCTGGGCAAGGACCGGGTCATCGCCACGGAGACTACAACCCCCCAGCGATCCGGCTCCGGGTATTCCCCGCACACACGTGCACGCACAACATAGGCCCAGGGGGCGAGTCAACTTTGGCGTAGTTGGCAGGATTCAAACCAACCCACCACCAATGGGTATTGCGTGCCTGAAAAAGACTTTTGCACTTACCTGGGAGAGGCTTCCCGCCATCCGCAACCGTTTCCCGCCATCTGCAGCTGTCTTCTCGCCATCTGCAGCCATCTTCCTGCCATCCGGAGCCGTTTCCCGCCATCTTCGGTTGGTCCCCGCCATCCGGAGTCGGTTCCCGCCATCGGAAGCCATCTTCAGGACGCCGGGCGGGAAGAAGAGGGGCGTGGTCACCGAAAGCGCGCGAGATCCGAAGCTCCGCCCTACGCACTGACGCTGCGCAAAGTCCTGGAAGGGAGAGAGAGCGACACTGACGTCACAGGAGCGCGACGCAAGGTCCTCAACCCCGACGATCGACTGCAGAGCCGCGGCCTACGGAAGAGGATCATCGCAAGGTAGGCCACGGTCCACTAGGGGGGAAGGAGGATGTAAGATACAGAGGGAAGCTCCACCGCCACAGCCACCGCCAGCGCAACCGCCGCTGCGGTCATGCCATTCACCATGCCCTATATCCCGGGGGCAACCTGGCTACCCCAGTACTCAGGGGAGTCACATACCCTAAGTGACTTTAGGGAAAGACTGGAAAGCCTCTTCCAGGTATACCCCCTCACGGAAGAGCAAAAAGTGAGCATCCTGGTGGCCCAGTTAATCGGGGCAGCCCAAAGGGAGGTAAAGTCCTGGCCACCTAGGGAGAAGAGGACTGTCAGAGAAATACTAGCCCGGCTGAAAGACACATTTGATACCCGAACCTCAGCCAAAATAAAGCTCAAATTTTACGGGTGCAAACAACGGGCACACAAAAGTATAAGAGACTATGCTCTAAACCTACAAGAGGCCCTGAGAGCCATTAAGCAGGCAGACCCTGACAGTGTGGGGAATGAAGACAAGCTGTTGACCGAACAATTTATTGAGGGTCTACTGTGCAATGCCCACCGAACCCAGTTGCGGGCAATGGCCTTACAGGACCCTCATCTGGGATTTGCACAGTTCAAGGACAGAGCCATCCGGGTGCTCCGAGAACCGCCACCAGGTGGCGCTGTGACCCACAGGTGCCCTGCTATCACTTATCACCAGGACGTGGCGCCCTTGTCTGCAGGGCCTGTGGGAGCTGATGCGCAGGCTTTGAACAATAACCCGGCTACAGACCTGCACCATCAGGTCCAAGAGCTGACTAAGAGTGTTGCCGCGCTAACCAGAACTGTGCAGTCTTTACAGGTCTCTTCTCCAGGAAAGATCCAGCTGGCATCCGGACTGGAGGACATCTGAGGAGGACCCCACCGGCCAGAGGAAGACCCAACGACCGATACAACGAGGACGGACAATCCATCTGCCGCCGCTGCAATCAACCCGGACTTATGGCAAGGTACTGTCATTTAAACGGGCACAACCTGGGGTAGAGGGCCAACCCCCAGGCATAAGATCATCAGGCCCATCGAACTGGCATGATAAATACGTAGGGGGACGTCCGGTCTTGCCTGTGGTACTGGATGGCATTCCTATGAGTGCCCTTCTAGACACTGGGTCACAGGTGACTACCATCCCGTACATGCTCTTCAAGCGGTACTGTAATGACTCGGACATAACAAACTACCCAGGTGACGACGTGAGCATTATCGCCAGCAATGGTCAGCCCGTGCCACAGATAGGATTTAAAGAGGTGACCATCAAAGTCGGTAAAGTTGAACTGCCGGCACAAGAACTGATCATTGTGGACATTGACCATCGCGAGAGTCACCCAAAAATAACCCTAGGTACTAACGTAATCGAAAACTGTCTTGCAGAGGTGATTCTTATTTTGCAACAGGTTGCCAAGAACGCCAGTTTCAGCCAGCAGCGTGTCCTCCAAAAAGTGATCCAGGCACTGATGAAACGGCAACAGGAGGAACTATCTGGTGGTGAGATTGGTAGCGTGAGAATGTGTGACCCGTTCCCTATTGCCATGCCCCCGAAAAGTGAGATGATGATTTGGTGCCGGGCAGCTATTGGTCTAAGGGGTAGAGACTACCAAGCGATGGTAGAACCCGTCTACTCAGACAGTAGGCCCACCATTTTGACAGCACGGGGGGTGGTCGATGTACGCCATGGGAGGGTGCCCGTTCGCATCATAAACATCGGGGAGAGAGAGCGCACACCTGCCCCGGTATGCCACGCTAGCCAAATTGTTCACCATCAACCAGAACTCTGTAAAGGCCGTGGAACCCTTGCCTCCATCTCAACCAGAGGAAGGTAAGGGCTCTAAGAAACCAATGGGGGACTGGTGTCAGCAACTGCATTTGGGTACTGACTCCACTCCCTCACACCAAAAACAGGGAGTCTATCGGGTGGTTCAGGAGTATGAGAGAATGTTTAGCAAACACCCGCTAGACTTCGGGCAAGTAAAGGGGGTAGAACATCACATCCCCACGGGAGACCATCCTCCCATAAAGGAGAGATACCGACCCGTACCCCCTGCACACTATCAGCATGCAAAGGGATGCTAAAAGACATGAAGGAGGCTGGGGTAATCAGGGACAGCTGTAGCCCCTGGGCAGCTCCACTAGTCTTGGTGAAAAAGAAAGACAACACCATGAGAATGTGTGTAGACTACAGGAAGGTCAACCGTATCACACACAAAGATGCGTACCAGTTACCAAGGATAGAAGAGTCCTTAGCTGCATTAAAATCTGCTAACTTCTTCTCTACTTTGGATCTCACTAGCGGGTACTGGCAGGTTCCTGTAGCAGAGGCGGACCGGGAGAAGACCGCATTCACCACCCTGATGGGACTCAGTGAATTTAACTGTATGCCGTTCGGGCTCTGCAACGCACCAGGAACCTTCCAACGGTTGATGGAATGCTGTCTAGGACACCGGAACTTCGAGACGGTCCTATTATACCTGGACGATGTCATCGTCTATTCCAAGACCTATGAGGACCATCTGGAACACCTGGCAGAAGTGTTTGAAGCCCTGGCAAACTATGGCCTAAAGGTAAAACCCTCAAAGTGTCATCTACTGAAGCCAAAGGTACAGTACCTGGGACACGTGGTGAGTGCTGACGGAGTGGCTCCCGACCCTGACAAGATCACCGTGATTAAGGACTGGCCAAGACCATCCGGCATAAAGGAAGTGCACCAGTTCCTCGGGTTGGTAGGCTACTACCGAAGATTCATTCCCGGTTTTACCAAGAAGGCAGCTCCTATGCAGGACCTCCTGATAGGCCAGTCCAGGAAGGCCAAAAACCAGAAGCCACCCTTCAGATGGGAAAAGCTGGAAGAGGAGTCATTCCGCCAGCTGAAGATGGCCCTCACGGGGGATGAAATCCTGGCGTACCCTGATTACAGCCAGCCCTTTATCCTCCACACGGACGCAAGCAACATCGGGCTAGGAGCCATACTGTCCCAGATCCAGCAGGGGAGAGAACGGGTAATTGCTTACGCCAGCCGAAAACTGCGACCCACGGAAAGAAACCCTGAGAATTACAGGTCATTCAAGCTAGAGTTCCTGGCAGTGGTGTGGGCAATAACTGAATGTTTTAAGCATTACCTTGCCTCTTCCAGGTTCACCGTGTACACGGACAACAACCCGTTGACACACCTGGACACCGCAAGACTGGGTGCCCTGGAGCAGAGATGGATGGCCCGCCTGTCCAATTATGAGTTCACGATCAAATATCGGGCGGGACGCTCCAATACCAACGCGGACGCCCTGTCCAGGATGCCAAACCGACCGGACGGAGGGGAAGATCCAGAAGAACTGGAAGAGGTCGAACTCCCTGCGTTCCACCGTCATGGGATTACCCAGTATTCCAACCGTGTGAGGGGCCAGCGATCCGCTACGTTCAACCCCTTACCCCACTACAACTGGGCGGAGACGCAAGACAGTGACCCCGCAGTCCTTCTGGTGAAGGAAATGCTGACCCAGGCTGACGCCCGCCTGGACCCAGACGCTCCGGAAGAGACCAAGCAACTGTGGACGGAAAAAAGCAGACTGTTTCTCTACAAGGAGAAGTTGTGCCGCAGAATGGTCAATTCTCGGACCCATGAACTGATCTGGCAGGTTGTGGTACCGAGACGGGACGCAGCTATGGTGCTGGAGGCCTACCACAATGGGGCAGGGCACTTCGGATGGAAGAAGCTGGAGTTCCTGCTGCATGAACGGTTCTACTGGATAGGCATGAGAGGAGCCATTGAGAGATGGTGTAGAGACTGTGGCCCGTGCAATCTAAGAAGAAGGGACCGTGCCAGCCCGAGGACTCCCCTGCAGCCCATCATCACCAGGCAGCTGCTGGAACTGGTCGGTCTTGACCATGTTAAACTGGCTCCAAGCAGAAGCAGGTATGTCTACGCCCTAACCATCGTGGATCACTACTCCCGGTTCCTAGCGGTGATCCCCGTCAAAGACTTAACAGCTCAAACAGCAGCTAGGGCCTTCCAGCAGCATTTCTGCTGCCCACACGGGTATCTGGAACAGGTGTTGACAGACCAAGGACCAGCCTTCGAAGCGGAGGTCTTCCAGGAGTTCTGCAACCTGTACGGCTGCCGGAAGATAAGAACAACGCCCTATCACCCCCAAACCAATGGACTCTGCGAGAAGACGAACCAGGTGGTGATAGATCTGCTAAAAACATTGCCCCTGGAAGAACGCAGCCTGTGGCCTGAGAAACTGCCTGATCTGGAGGACCTGTATAACCACATCCCGGTAGGTTCCACCAACTGTACCCCGGCTTACCTAATGCGAGCAAGACATGGTAAGCTGCCTGTTGACCTGGATATGGGAGTCCTGACACCCGAGGACACCTCGCCAGAGGCAGACTGGGATACAGAACGGCAGCAGCGGTACCGGAAAGTACAGGAGAGCGTCGAGCGAAGTCTCTGTCAATCAAGAGAAAGGCAGGAGAGGACTTATAACCAACATGCTCCCGCTGTTCCCCTGGTACCTGGAGAGCAGGTCTTGAAAAGAAAAAGGCGGCTCCATAAGTTGGATGACCAGTGGGAAAAGGACCCGTACATCGTACTGCCCCCAAGCCACAATAATCCAAAGGTGTACGTCATCAGCAGGGATGGAGGAGAGGCCACAGCCACTGTCTCCAGAGACCACCTGAAAAAGTGCCCCGAGAAGTTGCAAAGCACGGATGAAGATCAGGAAAACCCTCAACCGTAGAGGAAAAGGAGGAAATGATCAGCACCGTACTCGGAGACTTTCCCTGGTCCTGGACACAAGTAAACAACGCTATCGTGGTGCCCGTCCTCACCTTTCTCCAGCCAGCCCCTCAAGTGCCTACAGAAGACCAGGTAGAGCTGGAAGAGCAGCCGGCCCAGGAGGCAGAAGAGTCCACACCAGCAGCGCAGGAGGATCAACCCACTGCTAGTAGTGAGCCTGCCGTGCCCCTAGTGAGCCAAAGAGTACGCAGACAGCTGCCCAGCTTACCCATAACACTTCCTACACCCTGTAGTGCAGGATCAGTTAGTGAGCTCCGTAGGTCCACTAGAGTCACTAGAGGTCAGATGCCCGCTCGCTGGAGAATATAAGTAATGCACTGTAAATTTACCTGTTTCTTGAAAATGTTTATGGTTTTTGTTGTTGCCTGTTATTAATTATGTTTCTCAGTTACCCTGCAGATTTCTATGGACTAACAGGTTATGGACGCTGGATAACCGGAACAATTTTGTAGATAGTTGCACATTGTGCCTCTTGCGAAGATGGCCGCAGAAGAGAAAATCTGTCTGGCGTGGCCTCCTTGTGGCCCAAAGTAGTTAGCTCGCCTTTCAGCCACGCCCAAGGCCAACGCAAGGGGTTTTCTTTGGACAGGTCCCCTACCTCTTCTCAAAAACTTCACCTTGGGTGATATGGACACCCGGTTACGGAAACGCCGTGACCACAAAATGTACTTTTTCAGGTTGTCTTGTTATTGTTATACCCTGCATTTATGTTTCTTTAAAAATATGTTTAGTCCCGGAGTACTAAATTTTACTAGGGGGGAATGTGGCACCCCAGGGGTCTAGTTACTGTTATGCACACGCCCTGACTGACTGGCGTGTGCGGGTGTTGTGGTTCCACTGGACCATGGACCGGAGAGTGCCTGGAGGGGCGTGACTAAGTATCTGGCCGATCCGACCAAGGTGGCACGACGGCATACGACGCCAGTGCACCAGGGAGAAACCGGGCAGAGGGACCAGGTGCTACTCCAGGTCAAACTCCGGACACGGGGGTTGACCCACACTGGAATTACTGGAACAGGCAGGTTAGGCTGGCACAGACTGGTGGATGTAAGCAAACACGGCAGGTATGCAGAGGGGTGGATACAGGCGAGTATGCAGGCAGGGAGGTACTGGCCGAAAGGACGGGCTGGAGCACAGAAAGGTTAAGACCCAGTACAGACTGGGTCACAGAACCGCAGATGCGGTAGACAACCACAGCAGAGAGGGAACGCCCAAAGCGGTGGGCAAGAACAGAGCAGGACGGGGCTGCAGGAGCAGCGAGCACAAGCAGGGCAGGACAGGACTGCCGGAGCAGCGGGCAGAAGCAGGGCAGGACAGGACTGCCGGAGCAGCGGGCAGAAGCAGGGCAGGACAGGACTGCCGGAGCAGCGGGCAGAAGCAGGGCAGGACAGGACTGCCGGAGCAGCGGGCAGAAGCAGGGCAGGACAGGACTGCCGGAGCAGCGGGCAGAAGCAGGGCAGGACAGGACTGCCGGAGCAGCGGGCAGAAGCAGGGCAGGACAGGACTGCCGGAGCAGCGGGCAGAAGCAGGGCAGGACAGGACTTCCGGAGCAGCGGGCAGAAGCAGGGCAGGACAGGACTGCCGGAGCAGTGAGCAAAAGGGTAAGAGCGGAGCAAGGCTGCCGGAGCAGTGAGCAAGGAGTCAGAGCAGGACGGACAGGGCTCTGTTCACACGGAACAGACAGGAAGGGAAAGGCAGAGCCAGATACCCACAGGGTACTTGCAGTGAAGTAGCGAGGGGACCACAAACTCACAAACGGGAGTACAGAGACAACAAGCAGGAGTTAGGTACGAGTTCAGACTCTGCAGAAAAAGGAAAGGAACGGACATAGAGGCAAAACAGGTAAAGGATAGGAGAGAGTTCAGACTGGAACTGAGTGTACGGAAGAGACCGACACTGCAGCGGGATACAGGAGCGGGTCTGGGAATACGGCCCCCAGAGAGGCGGGACGAACAGGCAAGGAGCGTGTTCAGACAGGACAGACAAGATACAGGAACGGATCTAGGTAATCGGCCCCTAGAAGGCGGGAGGAACAGGCTAGGAGCGTGTTCAGACAGGCCTGGAAATACAGCCTCCAGGAAAGGCAGCAGGCAAGAGTACACAGACAGGACTCAGTTCAGACACGGGAACAGATACTGCAAGACAGGAGAAATAGACAGGACTCAGTTCAGACAGGAACAGATACCGCAAGGCAGGGACACAAACAGGACTCTGTTCAGACGGGAACAGATACCGCAAGGCACAGACAGGCAGATCTAGGAATACGGCCCCTAGAAGGCGAAAGAACAGGCAAGAAGCGTGTTCACAAGAACAGACCACAGTTCAGACACAGAACTGGAAAACAGGCAGGAAAACAGGATAGGACCTGGCATGTCAGAGACAAAAAAGCCGACTGACAGGACACAATGCTCAGGCGCCATCTTGAGGAAGAAGGTGGTATAAATACCCAAAGATGGACAGCAATAGGCTGAAGGTGCAACAGGGGCGTGTCCGCAGCAGGTACAAGAAACAGGAAGTTCAGCGGGCGTCGCCCTATGCAGCCAAAACAGACAAACAGACAGCAAGGAGGGAAGCCAGAGAGACATTCTGGACTGGAGATCAAGTGCGCGCTCTTGCACAGTGGGAGATGGACCACCATGCAAGGACGCCGCCAGGTATGTTACAGTTACCACAGTAATAGAAATATTACGTCTGGGAGCAAGTGGGAGGTTTCTCTGGTCAGGAGACCTAAGCATGCAACACCGCTCGCCCAGACCTGGGAGGGGAGGAATCTGCCCTTATAAACAGGGTCTGGGGCGGGATTAGGTGAGTCAGAGCCTGGAGAGGGAAAGCAAGAACTAGGAGCTCTGTAGGAGCAGGAGCGAGTGCCAGGGGCTGGAAGCCAGATAGCTCGCCCTGGCTGAAGACACTAAGACCGGACACGGAGTCCGAGGCTGTGGGGACATCCAGGTCCAGCAGCAGAATCCAACCGGCAGGGGATTCCAGGTCCTCTGGCCATAGAAGCCCGGAGGCACGGTCACAAGCAAGGGACCAGCACCGCCATCGTGGAGCGGAGGCTAACCGAAGGCCCCAAGTCACCGGCCATACGGGTGAGCACCACACGGTACACTCAGGGACGTGGGCTACTTCTTCCCGCATACAGCAAGGTAGCCAGGAAAGAGTACAGATAGACGGGGAGGCCTACAACTCCACCTGGCCAGAGGAGATCCTGCTTGCTCACAGACTGACCAGGCCTCTACTGCTAACCAGTACTCCTGGGAGGGTCTGCTTTATAACACCAGTAAAGACCCTGAACTGCACTGCACAGACTCTGAGTTGTTCCTGCTGCGCTCGTGCACCATCACTCCCATCATCCACACCAACTGCCCTGAGGCTATACTTCTCCCGTGGGGAGTCATCCCATTCTTAGCTGCACACACAACACCGGCCTCAGCGGTCTGCCCTGCAGCGGCGGTCCCCACTGACCGCAGTCCACGGGTGGCGTAGTCGGACCATTATCATATTAATAAGACTGCCACTGATTTGACCACCCTGGGCACGGACCGGGTCATCGCCACGGAGACTACAACCCCCCAGCGATCCGGCTCCGGGTATTCCCCGCACACACGTGCACGCACAACACAGGCCCAGGGGGTGAGTCATATACACTGCTCAAAAAAATAAAGGGAACACTTAAACAACAGAATATAACTCCAAGTAGATCAAACTTCTGTGAAATCAAACTGTCCACTTAGGAAGTGACGCGCCCCCTGGGCCATGGGGTACTCATTGCCGGGCCGGTCATTACTAGGGGAGATGTCACAGTGGCGATGACCCGGTCCGTGACCAAGGGCGGTCAATCAAAAGGGGAATATTTACAGGGGATTTATAGTTATTTCTATAAAGTTCATGACGCCACCTGTGGTATGCGGCTATGTGGAGCAACCGCTGCGGTGCAGATCCTCTGGAGCTGTTGTTGACTCAGCAGAGTTGGTTTAGCTCTCCACAGGTAGAGCTTAGCTCCAGGGCAGTGTAGATGTTGCAGATGTTGCTGGGCGTTGTAGTGCAGTGTAGTGCAGGGGGTAATGGCGCAGCAGTAATTCACAGAGACAGTGGGGTGCAGTCTTCAGAGTTTACTCACAGTTGTTAAGTTCCTCAGGTTGCACTGTACAGATTACAGCCTCCCACATTGCGCTGCGTTCACCAGGCAAGGGGTTCAGCACTCCCTCAGGTAATACAAACGTGATTGCCTGGACCCCGTTCTGTGTGCCTTTCTTAGTCGTCTTCCTGCGCTGGCTCTCACCCTCCTGCCCTGCGCCTCACAATCAGTGTCCCAATCCGGTAGCCTTGGGTCTTGTCGGGCGATCTGCAATCCCCTGGACCCTCTGTGGCCACCTTTTCAGTGATGTAATTGTGGCTGTGGCAACTGCACCCTAAAAGTACAGAAGCCTCCGGTTTCTAGCTGAGCCTTGTAGTTCTCCACTAGTTTAGGGGCCGGTCCCCTCTGTGGCTTGATCCCTCCACCGCCTCCAGATTCGGGCATACAGGTGGCCTCCAGCACTGCCCGTACCCCTAGGATCCCCTCGTTCCTCCTGGAGCGTTGTAGGGAGGTCATACAGGCACGTGGAGGCCACACTCAATACTCAGCCTCATTAGGAGCATGCCCAAGCGTTGTAGGGAGGTCATACAGGCACGTGGAGGCCACACACAATACTCAGCCTCATCAGGAGCATGCCCAGGCGTTGTAGGGTGGTCATACAGGCACGTGGAGGCCACACACAATACTCAGCCTCATCAGGAGCATGCCCAGGCGTTGTAGGGAGGTCATACAGGCACGTGGAGACCATCCGCAACCTCATCAGGAGCATGCCCAGGCGTTGTAGGGAGGTCATACAGGCACGTGGAGGCCACACACAATACTCAGCCTCATTTTGACTTGTTTTAAGGACATTACATCAAAGTTGGATCAGCCTGTAGTGTGTTCTTCCACTTTAATTTTTGGGAGTGACTCCAAATCCAGGCCTCCATTGGTTAATAAATGTGATTTCTATTGATGATTTTTGTGTGATTTTGTTGTCAGCACATTCAGCTTTCTACAGAACAAAGAATTCAATGAGAAGATTTCATCCATTCAGATCTAGGATGTGGTATTTGAGTGTTCCCTTTATTTTTTTGAGCAGTGTATATTAGATAAATATATGGATAGATAGATATATGGATAGTTGAAACAAAAATGGAACTGCACCAGAAAATTGAGATGATTGGTGCAAGGCCTCCCAGACAATATTGCAATCGTCATGCAGATATATTCAAAAAATTAAGGCAGACAGCACTCTAGTTGTGAAAAAAATAAGAGGACTGCTGCCTGCCTTTATTTTTTGTAGATATATGGATAGATAGATAAAAAGATATATAGATAAATATGTGATTGATAGATATGTGATAGATGGATAGATAGATATGTGATAGATGGATAGATAGATAGATATGTGATAGATATCTGATAGATAGATATGTGAAAGAGATATATAATCAGTGCTTTGTGTTTTTAGCTTACTGTACATTTAATTTATTAATAAATGTTTACATTTCAGGAAAAAATGTTTCCCCCTAAATGTTATTAACCAGCAGAGGGAAAGCGCACAGCTGGAGCTGATGGGAATAGGGAAATACCCATGGAGCTTCCCAGGCTATTAATATCAGCCCACAGCTATATACTTAGTCTTTACTGGTTATTAAAATGGGGGACTCAAAAATAAAATGACTTGATCAATCCCCCCCCTATAATTAATAACCAGCAAATACTAGGCAGAATGCTGCTGGCTGATATTAATAGCCTAGGAAGGGGCCATGGATATTGGCCCCCTCCGAGGCTAAAAACATCAGCTCTCAGCCGCCCCAGAAATGGCGCATCCATAGTATATGCCAATTCTGGCGCTTAGCCTCTGCTCTTCCCACTGCCCTGGTGCGATGGCAACTGGTGTAATTGCTTGTGGGGTTCATGTCACCTTTATATTTTCCAGTGACATCAACTCCACGGGTTAGTAATAGAGAGGCATCTATGAGACACATCTCCATTACTAATCCTATGGTTATGTTGTAAATAAAAACAAACACCCAGAATAAATTATTTTATTTGAAATAAGACACACACACAACTTTACTTTATTTAAAAACAACAAACACTGTTATACTCACCTAACACCTAATCCCTGATGCCCTCGTCTCCTGTAAGAAAACAAATATAAAAAACAACAATATCCTTCACCTGTCCAAATGTTCTGTATCACGGATGCTCAAGTCCCCGTCCCGCTTGTTTCACGGTTATTAGACACCCAAAAAAAAACATGCGGGGATCGCTTGTGCATGGCAGGCAATCCCCGTAAGGTTTTGACCGCGAAGCATATGAGGCGGAGACTCAAGCATGTCACTCGAGCACCTGCGATACTCGGTGCATACCCAAACACCCAATGCAAACTCAAGTAGCGAGCACTTGCGCTCAACACTAGTCGCCATATCGTCATCATTTTTTTTTATTTTTACTTTTGAAAAAATCCCAACCCCAGCACAACTCTAGCACAACCCTAACCGTAGCACAACCCTAACCATAGCACAACTCTAACCCTAGCACAACTCTAACCCTAGCACAACGTTTAACCTAGCACAACTCTAACCCTAGCACAACTCTAACCCTAGCACAGCTCTAACCTTAACCCTAGCACAACCCTAACCCTAGCACAACCCTAACCCTAGCACAATCCTAACCCTAGCATAAACCTAACCCTAGCATAACCCTAACCCTAGAGTTTATTTTTTACGCTGTTCCTCATGCGGCATAAGTGATTAGACGACTTTATTCTCCGGGCCGGTGCGATTACAGCGATACCAGATTCATATCGGGCTTTTATGATTGACAGCTGTTACACACTAAAAGACGCATTTTTTTGCAAAGACTAGTTTTTGCATCGCCAAATTTTGAGACCTATAATTTTTCCATACTTCAGCTGACAGAGTCATGTGATGGCCTGTTTTTTGTGGGACAAGTTGACGTTTATATTGGTACCATTTTCGGATGCGTGACATTTTTTAATCGCTATCTATTCTGATTTTTAGGAGGCAGAATAAACAAAAACCAACAATTCAGGAATTGTTTTTTTTTTTTTTTTTTTATGCCGGTCTCTGTGTTGTGAAATTGATGAGGCAGCGTTATTCTTCGGGTCAGTACGTTTACAGCGGTACCACATTTATATAGTTTTTTTATGTTTTGGCGCTTTTACACAATACAAAACTATTTTATAGAAAAAACAATTGTTTTTGCATCGCTTTATTCTGGGAGCTATAACTTTTTATTTTTAGGCTGATGGAGCTGTATGGCGGCTTGTTTTTTGCCGGACTAGATGTTGTTTTCAGCGGTACCATTTTTATTTACATTCTTTTTTTATCGTGTTTTATTCCATTTTTTGTTTGGCGGTATGATGATAAAGCATTGTTTTTTGCTTCGATTTTTATTTTATTTTTTTACCGTGTTCACTAAAGGGGTTAACTAGTGGGACAGTTTTATAGGTCAGGTAGTTCCAGACGCGTTGATACCAAATATATGTACTTTTATTTTATTTTTTTTCATAATATTTATTGATGGGTATATTTTCTTTTTATTTTTTGGGGATTCTTTTTTTCTTTTTCT
This sequence comes from Phyllobates terribilis, assembly GCF_046119375.1. NCBI lineage: Eukaryota > Metazoa > Chordata > Amphibia > Anura > Dendrobatidae > Phyllobates > Phyllobates terribilis. The sequence goes on from NW_027362766.1 coordinate 16,659,384, forward strand.
TTTATTTTTACAGTTTTTTTTTTTTTTTTCACTTTCTTACACTTTTACACTTTGTCCCACTATGGGACTTTCACTTTTCGCAGCCTGATCGGCTGTATAGCATAGAGAGCAGCAGCTCCCTATACTATGCAGCCTGTCAGCGCTGCACAGGGAGAAGTTACTTTGGCCATGCACTGTGCATGACCAATGTAACTTCTTGCCTCCTGGTGACCAGGATGTTGTCATGACGACATCGGGTCGTCATGACAACATCCGGGAGCCGTCACAGATGCCACGGGACATCGGCAGAGGAGGTGAGTATCGGCGCTTACCTCCCCTTGGCCCCGCAATGCTTCTGTCGACTTTGATCGCAGCATTACAGGGGTTAATGTGCCGGGAGTGGTGCAGGACCGCTCCTGGCACATAGCACCAGGTGTCAGCTGTAACAATCAGCTGACACCCGGCAGCGATCGCCCTTCACCGCTTGTGTGCGGGGGCGATCGCCGCACACGTAATAGTACATACCTGGTCCATAAAGCCCAGGGCACAGCTACGTACTATAACTGACTTGGTCGTAAACGGGTTAAATAATTAAATAGCATTTTATTGCATGAAGTATTTGATCACCTACCAAACAGCAAGATTTCTGGCTCTCACAGACCTGTTAGTTTTTTCTTTAAGAAGCCTCCTCCTCTGCACTCATTACCTGTATTAATTGCACCTGTTTGAACTTATCTGTATGAAAGACACCTGTCCACACTTGCAATCACACTCCAACCACTCTACCATGGTCAAGACCAAAGAGCGGTCTAAGGAGACCAGGAAAAATACTGTAGACCTGCACAAGGCTGGGATGGGCTACAGGACAATAGGCAAGCAGTTTGTTGAGAAGACAACAACGGTTGGTGAAATTCTGCCTTCATTCTGCAGGCAACGCTGGTGATGGAGCTGACGTCAGGACTAAAAGCTCTGGGTAGAGCAGGCTGTGTCCTGCCACTAAGAACATAGAATGTTAGAGTTGGAAGAGACCACCAAGGTCATCGTGTCCAATCCCTTGCTCAATGTAGGATTCACTAAACCATCTCAGACAGATATCTGTCCAGCCTGTTTGAAGACTTGCATTGAAGGAGAACTCACCACCTCTTGTGGCCGCCTGTTCCACTCATTGATCACCCTGTCAAAATGTTTTTTTCTAATATCTAATCTGTGTCTTCTCCCTTTCAGTTTCATCCCATTGCTTCTCGTGTTTCCATGTGTAAATGAGAATAAGGGTGATCCCGCTACACTGTGACATCCCTTAGATATTTGTAGACAGCTATTAAGTCTCCTCTTAGCCTTCTTTTTTGCTAGTTAAACATTCCCAGATCCTTTAACTGTTCCTTGCAGGACATAGTTTACAGTCTGCTCACCATCCTGGTAGCTCTTCTCTGAACTTGCTCCAGATTAGTGTGAATAGGACATGTAGTGCCATGCAGTCAGGCAGTATGGGTGTGTGTGATGTCCAACTGGAGTAATCAGCTCCCTGTTTAAGTCTCCCTGTTGCTCAGTTCCTGTTTCATTTACAGGTTTCTTGTTTTAACCTCAACACATTTCCTTACTATTTTTCTGTTTTCCGATTTTGTACTTTGTCTGCCTTTCTTGCTCTGACCTGGCGACCTGATCATCCTGCCAGATTGCACCTCCACCCATCAGGATACTCTGTGACTCCAACCCAGGGGTCCCTGTGTAAGTCCAAATCCTTATTCAGGGGTTAAAGGCTGAAGGCTAGGGCAATTTCTGGGCTCTGGTAAATGGAGTAGCTAGTGCTAAGCCTGTCTGTTGTAGCCATTTTTAGAGATGCCAGGCAAGCACTGACAGAGCCACATTACAAATGCTAATAGAAAACATTTGCTGAGAATCATTTGAGAAGCAATTAGGAAAGGGGATCTGGGTAAGACTGGTTTTAATGCTAGTACTGTATTTTGAAAAATGGGTTATAACTTATGTCATCTTCTTTTCATTAGGAAGCTTTCCTGCCTCCCGGCCTCCTGATTGCTGGGGAAGGTGAACTCCAAAAGATTGACAAGCACTTTGCAATTTCGCCCATCAAATAAAATAAGACAACTTATTGAAATGTTTTTATATCTTTTCTGCCTGATGTTATTCTATCCATAGTGTGAATTTCGTGCACACACAGCACAGTACAGGCAAATCAGTATCAGATTAATTTCTCTATCAGCCTGAATTTCCAAAGCATACTGATATAGAGATGTTTGCATATGTCCAAGATGGAATTTATATGTCGGCTGCCAATAAGTACAGGTTCAACATGGACTGAGCTATGGAAAATGAGTAATGGTATTTGCATTGGGGTTATCACAGCAGCCAGCACGTTATACCTCCAAGTATCTCCAAGCATAAGAGTACTGTTAGGACTGCCTCATTGATTTTCTGGTGCCGAAACATTTTATGAACAACAGGCACTCTGTGAATAAATTAAAGTTTAGACCCATAGTGTCACGCAAGGTGTAGGAAAGATTAAGTGCAACACAAAGGGAAGAGGGGAAGGGAGCCCAGAAACAAGGGAAAGAGGGAGTGGAGACCTCCTAGGCTGATCTGATATCACCCTGTCTCCCCTATCGTCCCTATATTGGTTCCTCACCAATCGCTGCACAGGAACCTAACCCCTGTATTTCCCTAGAGCTTGGCCCTGGATAGGGAAGAGGGGGATGAGCAATAGTCAGTCCCCACTAACAACTAAAGACAACAAAGGAGACAAACACGGGGGAAAGTAACTTAACTTGAGCTGACTTCAGAGAGATTACACTGCATGTCCTCCCAACTCCAGAGAGGAAGTAAGCAGACTTCAATAGCTCCAAGCCTTCAAAGGAACATGTAAATATCACTGGCACCTCCCTGTAGCAAACAGAAAATATTTAAACAACCAGACCTGGGTGTCAATTAGCAGGAGGGAGGCAACTGCTGGGTCCTAAAGTGAGACAGATCTAATAAGGTGACTGTAATGCCAAACAAACAAAGAGATCTTCTGCAACCAACTGCAGGGCGACTGTCTGTCACATCTGACACACCCGTGACATATAGATAGCGTCCCTAAGCAGAAAAGGGCTGGGGACTGACAAGCTCTTAAAGATGAAAGAGCTGAGGTGGATATATGAGCTGGAAAGCCTAGGGGTCTAAATATTGAGTTTAACTTGCATAATTGTCTGCCTTGTTCTCTGACTCTGGATATTTTGTCAGTATGCATTTTTAACTTTATCTCTGTTCTTTTTTTTATAGGTCTTTCTTTTAAGAGCGAGACTTTTGAGGATGTGGAAATGGAGGAAGACAATACACATTTATCAAGAGTATTGATGAAACAATTGTCATGTATTGAGCATGGAATGTGCTCTGATGCTCGTCTTCCTTTTTTCCCTTCCTCTCTTTCTTTTTGTCTTTTCCTTCCATTTTTATACCTTTTCCTTTTTATTCCCCTCCCTCTTTTCTCTTCCCCTCCCTCTTTCTTTGTTTTTCAAATGCCCGTATGTTTTTCTGGTATGTTTTCAGTGTCATGGTGATAAGGTGTCAGCGGTGATTGCCCGGCCTCGGGGGGGTGTATTCCATCTGATGCCATTGAAGTAGTGATCAGGTGACCGCTCTCTGGGTGTCTTGGATACACTTACTTGTTGCAATGTGCGCCATTCACGCATGTGTGGTATGCTCGCACATCATCTGTGTCATGTGACCACTACTCCGGTGATGTCTGCCAGCTACCCACCCATGTTGGCCGGAGCACTCGTAGCACTTGACTGTGCTGGTTGCGGTGACATCCCCAGTGCGGGCATCTGATTGGAATGATGGGGATACACCTCAGGTCATATGATGTGGTTGTCAGTTTTAGGACCTTGGCGTGTTTTTCTACGGGGTATATGATTGGTCGGGGGGAGGCTGTATATTTGATATGCACATTTCAACACTTTTGATTGGTGGGGTGTAAATATAACAACACTGATGCTTCATTTTCATTGGTAATGACTGGTGTTGAGCGAGCATGCTCAACACTGCTCGGTACTCGCCCAAGCATCTCACTACTCGGGATGTTCGACGAGCACCGAGCATTTCCGGGTTACTCAGGCGGGAGCTCCGGTCTCCGCCCTGCATGTTTGGTGCTCTTTACAGAGCCAATGAACATGCAGGGATTGCCAGCCAGTCACTGTAATGCCGCAGCCATGTTGTTTGTGGGCATTACAGTGATTGGCAGGCCGCACAGCGTCACCTCGAGTATTTAAAACCGTGCGCCGCCATCTTGGACACAGTCACTCTAGATCAGACAGTGTAGGGACAGCGCTGCAGAGCTAGGGAGAGATTTATACTGCAAAATAGTTAGTGTAGGGTCTCTAAAGCCTGCCAAATCAAACAAACAGTCCTTCTCAGGACTGTTTTCCACACCCACCCACAAAGACGGCCACACGCTGGACCTCATCTTCACCCGCCTCTGTTCCCTATCTAACCTCTCTAACTCACCTCTCCCTCTTTCTGACCACAACCTACTCACATTCTCTTCTCTCTCCTCCCTGGGGCAACAATCCCCACTCCACAAACTTGCATACCCTCGTAGAAATCTCAAACACCTTGACCTACACTCTCTCTCTGAATCCCTCCTCCCTCTTACAGACATTAGTTCCTTACATGATGCAGATGCTGCTGCCACTTTATACAACACCACAACAGCTGCAGCTCTCGATTTGGTCGCCCCCCTCACGCATACCAAGGCTCGCACAATCAACAGACAAACCTGGCACACCAGACTAACTAAAGAACTGCGACGGGCCTCCAGGGTTGCTGAACGTAGATGGAAAAGGTCCCACTCCCATGAGCACTTCATCGCATTCAAACAGTCCCTCACTACCTTCAAGTCCACACTCACTGCAGCAAAACAAACATACTTTGCATCTCTCATATCCTCCCTGTCTCACAACCCTAAACAACTATTCAACACCTTCAATTCTCTCCTCCGTCCCCCAGTGCCTCCTCCCTCTCCTCTTATTTCAGCCGAAGACTTTGCCTCATTCTTCAAGCAGAAGATTGACACCATCAGACAAAGTTTTTGCCTAAAGCCCCCACCGCCCCTCCCCACACCTACTCAACCCTCCTCCTCCAAAGCTACATTCTCCACCATTTCTGAAGACCAACTTTCCTCCTTACTCTCCAAATCACACCTCACCACCTGTAAACTTGACCCAATCCCGTCCCACCTCATCCCAAACCTTACGACGATCTTCATCCCAGCCCTAGCCCACCTCTTCAACCTGTCACTAACAACTGGTGTCTTCCCCTCATGCTTCAAACATGCCTCAATCACACCCATCCTCAAAAAGCCCTTCCTTGACCCATCCTCCGTGTCTAGCTATCGCCCCTTATCACTTCTCACCTATGCCTCAAAACTACTGGAACAACATGTCCATTCTGAACTGTCCTCCCACCTCTCCTCCTGCTCCCTCTTTGACCGCCTACAATCTGGTTTCTGACCGCACCATTCTACTGAAACTGCACTGATTAAAGTCACAAACGACCTACTAACCGCCAAATCTAAGCGACACTACTCCATCCTCCTCCTCCTAGACCTGTCATCTGCCTTCGACACAGTGGACCATTCCCTCTTACTCCAGACTCTCTCATCTCTCGGCATCACAGACTTGGCCCTATCCTGGATCTCTTTATACCTAACAGACCGGACATTCAGTGTCTCCCACTCACACACCACCTCTTCATCTCGCCCCCTATCTGTCGGTGTCCCCCAAGGTTCAGTTCTAGGACCCCTGCTCTTCTCCATCTACACCTTAGGCCTGAGACAGCTCATAGAGTCTCATGGCTTTCATTATCACCTCTATGCTGATGACACACAGATCTACCTCTCTGGACCCGATATCACCTCCTTACTAACCAAAATCCCACAATGTCTGTCTGCTATTTCATCCTTCTTCTCTGCCAGATTTCTAAAACTTAACATGGACAAAACAGAATTCATCATCTTTCCGCCATCTCATTCAACCCTCCCAACTGACCTATCTATCAACGTCAATGGCTGCCCACTCTCCCCAGTCCCTCAAGCTCACTGCCTTGGGGTAACCCTGGACTCGGAACTCTCCTTCAAACCACATATCCAAGCCCTTTCCACTTCCCGCCGACTCCAACTCAAAAATATCTCCCGGATCCGCACATTCCTAAACCATGAATCTGCAAAAACACTAGTGCACGCCCTCATCATCTCCCGCCTTGACTACTGCAACCTCCTGCTCTGTGGCCTCCCCTCTAACACTCTCGCACCCCTCCAATCTATCCTAAACTCTGCTGCTCAACTAATCAACCCGTCCCCCCGGTATTCCCCGGCCTCTACTCTCTGTCAATCTCTTCACTGGCTCCCCATTGCTCAGAGACTCCAGTTCAAAACCCTAACCATGGCATACAAAGCCATTCACAACCTGTCTCCTCCATATATCTCCGACCTAGTCTCCCATTACATACCTGCACGCAATCTCCGATCCTCACAAAATTTCCTGCTCTACTCCTTTCTTATCTCCTCCTCCCACAACCGTATACAAGATTTCTCCCGTGCTTCCGCCCTACTCTGGAACTCTCTACTAGTGTTGAGCCACCCCCGTAGTGTTCGAGTTCGGTTCGGTTCGTCGAACACCCGTGTGTTCGCCGAACTGTTCGTCGAACTGTTCGTCGAACACCTTCGAACACCGTTAAAACCAATGGCAGGCAAACAAAAACACATAGAAACACATAGAAAACACCTTCAAAGGTGTCCAAAAGCTGACAAACTGCTCAGAAGACATAACTAACACATGGAAAAGTGACAAGTACATATAGTCATGCGAAAATAAAAGAGGTGGAGGAGTAAAAGAAGGGGGAGACACAGATATAGGCATGTCATGCCCTTCTAAAATCCAAAAAGTGAGAAGCCGACACGGCCAGTCCGCTCCTGCCCGTGCCACCTCCGTGTCGCCGGGTTTGTGCCAGAGCCGCGGTGAACCCTGACGGCCAGCCCCCCTCTCCCAATACTGGTGCCTGTCCGCTGGTGGGTCGAGTGAGCCCCCCTGTGGTGGAGGCAGCTCTAAGCTTTTTAATTTAAATTGTCTCTCTAATTTGAATGAATACACTTTAAATCCATTTACAAGGATCTATTGGAGGGCAAGTCTCATGCCAGCAGCCGCGGTAATTCCAGCTCCAGTAGCGTCCACTAAAGCTGCTGCAGTTAAAAAGCTTTTATAAGGATCGAGCTCGGCTGTCCACCGCAAGGCATCCTACTGCCAGTCCCAGCCCCTATGCCTTGGGGTGCCTCCTGATGCTCTTCACTAAGTATCCCATGGTCCCGAAGCATTTCCTTTGAAAAAATTAAGTGTCTAAACTACAGGTGGTGTAGCTTGCTTAACAGCCGGGATAATCCGCTGACTAGCAGACACTGCTACTAGGCACAAAGTATTTCCTGGGCTAGATGCAGTTAAAAATTTGTAATTAGATACTCTCGTTGGATGCTGAGAAAGCATTCCATAGAGTCTCCTGGCACGCCATATATGATTCTCTTAAAAAGCTTGGGGTAGGGGTCTAGGGGACCCTTTTATAGCCAAAGTCACGGCCCTGTATCGCAATACGTCACCTAGGCTGAAGATAAATGGAACTGTAGCACCCTGAGGGCTCGGTTGCTACAGACGTATTGCACCTCACCCAGAGGTGTGATATCTCACTCTCAGGTAAGGATGGAGTGTGGATCAGGACCCGACACCTGCATGCATTACACCACATTGCCGTGGGGCAGGGCGACCAATATGCCTCTGAGATGGGCACGACAGTCCCTGTCCCTGGCTGGAGTGGGGGGAGGGAACACTGAGGAAGGGGAACCCTGTAGTGCAGGAGCAGGGAGGAAGCAGTTCCTGGGTGCATTGAGAAGGGAGTATAAAAGGTGGGCACCATCTTAGTTCAGTGCAGAGAAGTCTGAGCAGAAGTGGCAGGGAGCAGGGGCTCTGCATGAGCTCTGCTCCGGAGGCGGGCCTAGTAACAGAGGCCCAGGCCTGGAAGAGGGAGAAGGAAGGAAGAGGAGTGGAGAAGGCTCCAGGAACGAGGAATGAAGGGATCCCAGGGGTGCGGACGGGCGAGTCGCCACCGCACGCCCGAATCCACCTGCGTGGAGGGGTCAGGCCAAAGGGGGAGACCGGTCCCCGAACTAGTGGAGGCAGGAAACGACCCTCAGCTAGAAACCGGAGGCTCTGACATTTTATGTGGCGCAGCCCCTCGCTACACCCGCTAGGAAGGCACCACATAGGGTCAGGGAAACTGGCGCCAAGTTTACCAAGAGGAGGCCCGAGGCAGCCGGACAGAATTGTTGGTAAGAAAGGCCAGACAAAGGACACACAAAGGGGGTCCTGTGAAGTGCTCCAAAGTTAACTGGGAGTTGTCTGAGCCCCTCACCTGGTGAGCACAGTACGACGTGGGCAGCCGTTACCTGCAGACATGGTCTGGATAATAAGAACTGTGAGTAAAGGCCCTGGACTGCATCACTGACTCCGTGTCGTTACTGCTGCTGCCCTGCACCATCACCCCCATCCTCCGCATACACTGCCCTGAGGCTATACTCCTCCCGTGGGGAGTTATGCTACGCTCTGCTGCACCCACAACACCAGCCTCAGCGGTCTGCCCTGTAGCGGCGGTTCACTCTGACCGCAATCCACGGGTGGCGTAGTCGGACATTTAAACATCAAAACCACATAAATAGTTCCGCCACTGGTTTGACCGCCCTGAGCCACGGAACCGGGTCGCCGCCACGAAGACTACAACCACCAGCATCCACCAAAAAGGGTCCGGCTCCGGGTGTCCCAAGGCCCAGGGGGTGCGTCAGAACATTTTCATCACCTTTCACAATCACCAATGGGACAAGGCAGGGATGTCCTCTGTCCCCTCTCTTATACATCCTAGTGACGGAGCACCTGCTCTCATCAATTCGCCATAACCCCAATATTAGGTGGATTGAGGTGGGAGGCACCGAGTACAAGTGCTCTCTATTTGCTGATGATGTCCTAGTATATATCACTCAATCACATATATCCATCCCTGCTGTTATGGCTGAAATAGATCACTTTGTTACATGGTAAAATTTTAAAATCAATGCAGCGAAGTCTGAGGCCCTCAATGTCTCCCTCCCCAAATCCATATAGGATTCCATCCAGTCCAACTTTCCCTTTGCCTGGCCCTCACAGGGTATCAAATACTTAGGAATTCCTATTCATAGAGACCTCTCCCATCTATGTTATCTTAATTTTGGGCCCTTTATTGAACAATTCCATACAGACCACGGTTGGCAAGTTAGAACTGTAAGATTCACTACGTGAACCACTGGTGTTTTGTGGAAAAGCACATGTACACTGCGTTCCAAATTATTATGCAAAAAGTGTTTAGGAGTTATAAGGGAAGAATTTGTTTGTTTGTCAGTTAAACTCATTGATGGTGATGTGTGTCAGGGCTCTTTATATCACTGTAAGCAATTGCAGACACCTGTGCTAATTAGTTTGGAAGGTGTGTCCAATGAAAGGCAAGACTACTTAAGAAGGCTCTCTCACATTATTAAGCAGCCTACATTTTCTGCCAAAATGGGAAAGAAAAAGGATATGTCGGCTGCTGAGAAGCAACAAATTGTGGAGTGTTTAGGTCAAGGCATGACTACAATCAACATTGTGCGATGATCAGGATGAAGTGTCTTGGCAATCAAGAAGTATGTAGCTGATTCACAGTACACACGTGTGCGTGCTGATAAGGGCAAATTGAGGACTCTTTCCTACAGGCAATTACGTCAGGTTAAAAGAGCAGCGGCAAGAAAGCCTTGTCATAGCAGCAGACAAGTTTTTGAAGCTGCTGGTGCCTCCAACGTCCCCCGAACAACAAGATGCAGGGTCCTTCAGAGGTTTGCAGCTGTGCATACGCCATCCTGTCGACCTCCTCTATCCACTTCACACAAGCAGAAACGGCTCCAGTGGGCCAAACATTACATGAAGACTGATTTCAAAACTGTTTTGTTCACGGATGAGTGCCGTGCAGCGCTCGATGGTCCAGATGGATGGAGTGGAGGATGGCTGGTTGATGGACACCCCATGCAAACACGGCTACAGCGCCAACAAGGAGGAGGTGGAGTAATGTTTTGGGCTGGAATCATGGGGAGAGAGATTGTCGGCCCCTTTAGGATCCCTGAAGGCGCTAAAGATGAACTCCATAATGTATGTGGATTTTCTCAAATAGCACTTCCTGCCATGGTTCAAGAAGAAGAACCGTGTATTTCACAGCAAGATCATTTTTCTGCATGATAATGCACCATCTCATGCTGCACATAAAACATCTGCATCTCTGGCTGATATGGGCATAAAAGGGGACAAACTTATGGTGTGACCCCCATGCTCCCCTGACCTCTACCCCATTCAGAACCTTTGGAGCATCATTAAAAGGAGTGTCTATGATGGCGGGAGGCAGTTCACATCTAAGCAACAGCTCTGGGAGGGTATTCTGTCCTCATGCAAAACAATTGAAGCAGAAACCATCCAAAACCTGACAAATTCAATGGACGAGAGAGTTCAGAAGCTCCTTTCGAACAAGGGGTCCTATGTGAAAATGTAACATCACCTAGAATAAAGTTTTGAGTTGAAAACTGTTTGATTTCAGTTTCTAACAACCTGCTAATGCTTATAATTTCAAAAATGACCATTTTCTTGGTCTTTATTAAAATGAAAAGGTTGATCGAAAAGTTTGGGGGATCTAAGAGTGTGGCAACCCAGTAGTCATGATTACTTCGAATTCTGACAATATGAGGGTCATGCTGCAGGTAGTGCAGCAAGAAGGCACTTATGTGTCTTGCGCATCTCGGAGCCCCAAAATTATTTTCCGGGCTAGATGCAGCTAAAAATTATTTTTAATTTTAAATCTGGTGGAGCTTATTATAGATGGCCTAATAGGATCAGTGCTGCACACTGCTACAAAGCCCAAATTATTTTCCAGTCAAGATACAGATAAACATGATTAGTAATTTGAAAGCTTAAAACGGTTGGTAGGGTGATTTTAAACAATCATCAAGCTTTTACTCTCCCCAGGATGACACAGGGGTAGAAAAGTCGTTTCGGATCCATGATTTGTTCATCTTTATGAACGTGAGTCTGTCTACATTATCAGTGGAGAGCCGCGTGCGCTTATCTGTCAGCACACCACCAGCAGCGCTGAACACACGTTCAGACAGAACGCTGGCTGCGGGGCATGACAAGATCTCCAAGGCGTAAGTGGCTAGCTCCGGCCATTTATCCAGATTGGAAGCCCAAAAAGAGCAAGGGTCCAGTGACACAGTCGTGGCTTCAATGTTTACTTGGAGATACTCCTGTACCATCGTCTCTAGGCGTTGACTATGTGTCAGACTTCTTGTCTCCTGTGGCCTTGCAAAGGATGGGCTAAAAAAGTGGTGAAATGATTCCGCAAAATTGATGTTACCAGCAGATACTGTGGTTCTGTTACGGTTTGAGTGCTGAACACTTGACGGTCCCACGGTTGGCAAGTTGGAACTGTGAGATTCACTACGTGCACCACTGGTATTTTGTGGAAAAGCACATGTAAGATTCTGCAACAGTCTCTGCTGATACTCCTGCATGCGTGCATCCCTTTCTATGGCAGGAATAATTTCTGCAAATTTACTTTTGTACCGGGGATCTAACAGTGTGGCAACACAGTAGTCAGGATTATTTCTAATTCTCACAATTCGAGGGTCATGTTGCAGGTAGTGCAGCAAGAAGGCACTCATGTGTGTTGCGCATCCAGGAGCACCAAGTCCCTGTTATGTTGGTGGCGAGGTAACAATCATGCTTCCTTCCTCTGTCCTCTCCCCCCAACCTCGCACAACAGAAATGTGATCAAGGTCTCCCTCATCTGATGAGTCTTCCATCAGTTCGTCCTCCACTTCTTCCTGGGCTCCTGCACCTTCTTCACTAGTTTGGCTGCTACCATGCGCCCTGGTAAAACCATCTCCCCCACCCTCACATGCCTGCCGCCTTGGTGCTGCCGACCGTCTGGACCTTGCAGATGTTAGCCCTTCCGCATACAACTCCTCCTCCTCTACTTCCTCCACCTCCTCTTGTGCCACCACCTGACTCCGAATTCGGTCAGTATAGATGGACTAATACAACAAGTCCCACACACAGCTAGAAGCCCAAATATTTTTTCAGAGGTACTGTAGATGCAGATAAAAATTATTTTGAATTTGCAACCTGATGGAGGTCAGTATAGATGGACTAGTAGAGAAAGTCCGACACACTGCTAGAAGGCCAAATATTTTTTCAGAGCTAGATGCAGAAAAAAATTAGATTCAGTTTGCAACCTGATGGAGGTCAGTATAGATGGACTAATAGAGAAAATCCCACACACTGCTAGAAGGCCAAATATTTTTTCAGAGCTAGATGCAGAAAAAAATTAGATTCAGTTTGCAGCCTGATGGAGGTCAGTATAGATGGACTAATAGAATGATGCTATGCCCAAAAGATTTTACTTCACTAGGTGCAGTAAAAAAATTGGTATTCTATACACAGGTGGTATATCTTGCAACACAGATAGGCTACTCCACTGACTAACACACTCTGCAATAGGCCAAAAAGGATTAGCTTTGCTAGATTCAGCCAAATGCAGTGAAAAAAACTTGCACAGCACTGGCACAGACCTGCCTGGCAAAAACTGATAGGAACTGATGTAACCTAGTCCTGAAAAGGACTCCAATTACAATTAGTCTTTACTCCCACAACCTATCTATTTAAGAGCACAGACCTGCCTGATAAAAGTCGTAGGAAATGCTGTAACCTAGTCCTTAAAAGGACTGCAATCACAACTATTCCCTACTCCCAAGCTATCTGTATATTTGTGCGAAAATTGGCTTGAAATTAACAAGGTATAGCGCACACAGCAACAGCGGTGCCGTCTAACACGCAGCTGCAGCAGTGAGAAAATGGTGGCGACGGGGAAAATGGCTTGGTCTTATAGGGCAAGGACATGTGACATACACTGCCAATGACACATGCCCTTGCTTGTGTGAAAAAAAGCACTTCGCTCCGTGTGTGCGCTGCTGATAGGCTGACAGATTGCACCTCCCCACTGTAAATGCGGGAAAGAGAAAAAAAAATGGAGATCTTCATTGTTCCTGCAGAGATCCATCCCCTGCCCCTCCCCCCACCCCGCTGTACACTCAAACTGCGTATTAACATTAATTTTCATCATTACTGAGAAAAAATCCAGCTATGATTTTGGTGCACGAACAGTTATCGAACATAACCTCGAACAGCCGAATTTTTCTCAAATTGTTCGTGTTCGCCGAACGGCTCGAACACCGCCCAAAACAGCTCGAATTTGAGATTGGCGAACAGTTCGAGTAGAACAACGCTCATCTCTACTCTCTACCCCAACGTATCAGACTCTCGCCTACCGTGGAAACCTTCAAAAGGAACCTGAAGACCCACCTCTTCCGACAAGCCTACAACCTGCAGTAACCACCGCCCCACCACACCGCTGCACGACCAGCTCTACCTTCACCTACTGTATCCTCACCCATCCCTCGTAGATTGTGAGCCTTCGCGGGCAGGGTCCTCGCTCCTCCTGTACCAGTCGCTGTCACATTGTGCTCAAGATTATTGTAATTGTTCTTGTATTATACCCCTTTTTCACATGTAAAGCGCCATGGAATAAATGGCGCTATAATAATAAATAATAATAATAATAATATCCATCCCAGATATCAGGCAGGCAGGCAGGCTGTATAGGAGACGCAGTGGTTATACCAACAAACACTGCATTACAGTCCTGTGTGCTCCTGCTGGTGAAATTTCTAGACTTAGCCCCAGGTCTCAGGGGCCAGGAAAAATTCATTTTCTTTCATCTAAATCCTGTTTGTCTTTTTCCTCAGTCAGACTGTACAAATACGCGTCTTATTAACCTTTTGGTATCCCCCCCCCCCTAAAAAAAAAAAATTGAGTGTGTCGCTGATTGTTCAGACACAATTATATCTGTTTAAAAGAGTCTGGTGTAGGCCAGAGAACTAGAACTGTGTTTTTCCTCTTCCATGGTTCAAATCTGGGTGTTATCAACCTGCTTGCCTTTTTTCCATAAAAAAAAAACAGTTTGAGTGTGTTGCTGACTGTTCAGACACCAATATATCTATTTTAACAAGTCTGGTATACACCAGGAAATTATAACTGTGGTTTTGCAGTTCCACAGTTCAAATCTCTGTATTATCCACTTTTTTGTCTTTTTTGCATAAAAAAAAACATTTTCAGTGTCTCGCTGACTGTTCAGACACCAATATATCTGTTTAAAAGAGTCTGGTGTAGGACAGAGAACTAGAACTGTGTTTTTCCTCTTCCACGGTTCAAATCTGGGTGTTATCAACCTGCTTGCCGGTTACTTCCTGATTCTTATAGCTGCTGTGGGCGCACTCCTAATGCGTCCCCAGCCTAATGCTGTGAGTCACTGGATATTTAAACCCCCTCCACCCAGAAGGAGGTGGCTGAGCAACACTAACTTTCAGTGTTCTTCTTGCCTCTGAGTTGCCAGGTCTTGTCTTGTATCTTGTCTGTTTCTGCCACCCTGGGGGCCGCATACCCAGGCCTGTTATCTTGTCTGTTTCTGCCACCCTGGGGGCTGCATACCCAGGCCTGTTATTTCTGTCTTCTAGTCTGTTTCCGCCACTCTGCAGGCTGTATACCCAGGCCTGTTATCTCTGACTTTCTAGTCTGTTTCCGCCACTCTGGGGGCTGTATACCCAGGCTCATTCTTGTATCTCATTGCAATAGCAGTTCCGGTCTGAACTGTATCCTAGCCTGTTACCTGTTTGTCTCTATGTCCGTACCTTCCATTTTCCTGCAGTATCTGAACCTGCACCTAACTCCAACTCGTTGTCTCTGTACTTCTGTTTGTGAGTTTCGTGTCCACTCGCTAGTTCATAGTAAGTACCTTGTGTGTATCTGATTCTGCTTGTCCCTTTTCCCTTCCTCTGTATCTTCCTCCTGTGTTCTTGCCATCTTCCTGTATTTTACAGTCTGTTCCATGTGAACAGAGCCCTGTCCTCTCTGTCTGCACCTTCGGCCCTGTTCGGCTCTGCTTGCTCACCGCGCCAGCGGTTTCTCTCTGCTTTGACTTGCCCACCGCTCCGTCGGCTTCCCTCTGCTCTGCCTTACCCACCGCTCCGGCGGCTTCTCTCTGCTCTGACTTGCTCACCGCGCCAGCGGTTTCTCTCTGCTCTGACTTCCCCACTGCTTCGGCGGCTTCCCTCTGCTCTGTCTTACCCACCGCTCCGGTGGCTTCTCTCTGCTCTGCCTTGCCCACAGCTCCGGCGGTTCTGCTCTGCTCTGCCTTGCCCATCGCACCTGCGGTTTTCGCTCCTCTCTGCTTGCTCACCGCACCAGCAGTTCCTCTCTGCTCTGCCTTGTCCTCCGCTCCGGCGGTTCCGCTTTACTCTGCTTGACTACTGCATCTGCGGCTCTGTACCTGTCTCCCACTCTGTACTGGACCCTATCCAGCCTGCACTCCAACCTGCTAGTACCTCCCTGTCTGCACTCCAGCCGTGCTTGCCAGTGCCCACCTGTCTGCATACCAGCTGTGCTTGCCAGTGCCCACCTGTATGCATACCAGCCGTGCTTGCCAGTGCCCACCTGTCTGCATACCAGCCATACTTGCCAGCACCCACCTGTCTGCATACCAGCCATGCTTACCAGTATCCACCTGTCTGCATACCAGCCGTGCCTGCCAAAACCCACCTGCCTGTATGCCAGTCTAACCTGCCTGTTCCTGCATTCCCCGGTGTGGGTCAACAACTGTGACCGGGGTCTGACCTGGAGTAGCACCTGGTCCCTCTGCTCGGTTCCTCCTTGGTTCACGTAGTCAACTAAGCCGCCATGCGACCATGGTCGGATCAGGTTAATACTTAGTTACGCCCCTCCAGGCACTCCTCAGTTCATGGTACAGTGGGATCACTAATCATGCTCACGCCAGTCAGTCCGGGCGCGAGCGTAACACAAGTCTGGTATACACCAGGAAATTATAACTGTGGTTTTGCAGTTCCACGGTTCAAATCTCCTTTTAATTACCCTTTTGCCATTGATAGTGCGAGTGTAAGCTATTTTACTTCATTTACAATGGGCAAGGAGCGTGGCAAGGGACGTGGAACTGGACGTTCTGGTGATGGTGCGTGCAGAGGATGAGGCCGTGGCCAAGGTGAAAATGTGCCACAACCAACAGCCACATCTTCTCGCTCCCAGTTCTTGACCGAATTACTAGGGAAGCACACAACAGCACCACTATTGCGAACTGATCAATGTGAACAGGTTATTATTTGGATAGCAGATAATACTTCCACTCACCTGGGCACCACCACCTCCGGTCTGTCTTCCACATGGTCAAGTGTTAGTAGCCGTGAGTCTCGACTGCATACTCCTCCTCACCCTGATGCTCCTTCCTCCCACCATGCCGAGTGTCATCAGACAGCAACTGATCCCACAGTTGGACACTCTGAAGAGCTGTTCACTGGTCCATTTCCATATTTGTGCCCCCTTGCCTGCTCCACTTGAAGTGGTGGAAGAGGAGATCTCATGTAGCGATGGCCAAATATTTGAACAGCCACGGCCACAGGAAGGCGACGCTGGCAATTTGTCACAAGAGGTGGACGATGACGAGACACAATAGCCGCGAAGTGAGGAGGAGGACCGTGGTGCGGAAGTGGAAGAGGAGGAGGTGGTGGATGATCTAGTAACTGACCCAACGTGGCAGGAGGACACGCAGAGCAAGGCCTGCAGCACACAGTGGGAGGGGGCAGTGTACCCCAATAGGCAGGAAGAAGCAGTGTGGTGGCCACAGACAGAAGATGGGCAACCGTTCCCCGTAACACCAACACGAGGGACGTTGCCAGTACAACCGGTAGGTCTTCCAGAGTCTGGAATTTTTTTAAAGACTCTGCTGATAACCCCAAAAAGGCCATTTGTACCTCTTGCCAGGCCAGCATCAGCAGGGGTGACAAATCTACCAGCCTGACCACCACCAGCATGATCAGGCACATGTCAGCAAAGCACCCGACTTTGTGGGGCGGACCCCAGGGTCCACGACCAGTGTCAGTGGGTGTCACCACTGCTTCTTCCACTGTTGTGCATGTAAGAGAACCCCCTGTTGTGCGTGCAAGGCAATCCTCTGTCCATACTGCATGCAAAGATGCCCCCTCCTCTCAGTCTTCACTTGTTATGGCAGTTTCTCAAGAAACAGCATCAACGTCCACGTCCACATCCCACCACAGCGTTCAATTGTCCATATCCCAGACCTTTGAACGAAAGCGCAAATTCGCAGCCAATGCCCCACAGGCCACAGTCCTAAATTCGCACATTTCACGACTGCTTGCGTTGGAAATGCTGCCTTTTAGGCTGGTGGAGACGGAATCCTTCCGCAACCTTATGGCGGTGGCCGTCCCTCGGTACTCGGTCCCCAGCCGACACTATTTTGCCCGGTGTGCCATCCCCGCACTACACAAGCACGTGTCCAAAACATCTGCCGTGCGCTCAGCAATGCAGTTACTGGGAGAGTCCACCTGACAACGGACACGTGGACAAGTGCTTGTGGCCAGGGACGGTACATCTCTCTGACGGCACACTGGGTAAACATAGTGGAAGCCGGGACCCAGTCGGACCTTGGGACGGAACACATCCTCCCCACACCGAGGATTGCGGGCCCTATGTCAGTCAGAGTTGCCCCCACAGTGTACAGCTCCTGCGCATCATCCTCCTCCTCCTCCTCATGTTCAGCCTCCATCTCAGAAATCACCACATCAGTTACAAGCTGGAAGCACTGCAGTACTGCCTCAGCCAAGCGGCAACAGGCTGTGCTGAAACTCATAAGCTTAGGTGATAAACCTCACACTGCTTGTGCATTGTGGACAGCTGTGAAAGAGCAGGCAGATCTGTGGCTGAGACCGCTGAACCTACATTCAGGCATGATCATGTGTGACAATGGCCGTAACCTGGTGGCGGCTCTGAGGCGAGGCGAGATCACACACGTACCATGCCTGGCTCATGTGCTCAACCTCGTGGTTCAGCGGTTTCTTAAATCGTACCCTGAGTTGCCAGATCTGCTCGCCAAAGTACGCCGCCTGTCAGCTCATTTTCGGAAGTCGGCTACAACTTCCGCCGCCCTTACTGTGTTGCAGCAGCGTTTGCAACTTCTGGCACACCGACTGATGTGTGTTGTCCCCACACGTTGGAACTCTACCCTCCACATGTTGCAAAAGATTTGTGAGCAGAAGAGAGCAGTTGTGGAGTACCGGCTGCAACAAGGCCATCGATATTCAGGTCAGACTCCACACGTAAGACCTCAGGAGTGGACCTGGATGTCTGACATATGTACCATCCTGACAAACTTTGAGGAGTCCACCAAGATGGTGAGTGGCGATGATGCCATCATTATCATCAGCATTCCACTTGTCTGTCTTTTGCAACGCTCTCTGCAGAGAATTAAAGAGGAGGCATTGCAGCCAGAGTATGATGAGATGGATCAAGAAGCCGTAGCGGGCGATTACACACAGCCCAGCCTCATATCATCCCAACGTGCATTGGGGGACATTGAAGGAGAGGAGGAGGAGGAGGAAGAACAGGAACTGCTATCATGCGCTGTAGACGGTAGTACCTGTACAACTGTCATACCGTCGGTTCGGCGTGGGTGGCCGGAGGACAGGGGGGAAGAGGAGGAGAAGGAGGAGAGCATGGTCAGTCTTCATCTTGGTGAGGACACCGAAGTCTTGCCCGTTACCAGTCTGGCACGCATGGCTGACATTATTTTACGCTGCTTTAACAGTGACCCTCGCGTTGTCAAACTGTTGGGTGACAGTCATTACTGGTTGGTGACACTTTTAGACCCCCGCTACAAGGAGAACTTTCACTCTCTTATTCCTGAGGTGGAGTGGTCTACAAAAATGGGGTAGTACCGGAAGGCCCTTGCTGCAGAACTGTTAAAAAAACTCCCATCTGAACACACTAGCGTCAAAGTCACAGTTCGTTGACCAACCAAGGCGTACAGGCAAGAGAGACGCAACTCCAATCCAGCAGAGGCAGGGAACACTGTCAACGTTCTGGGACAGTTTTCTGAGACCTGACCAGCTTACAGGCCCTGAGGCGCGGGGTACTCTCACAAAGAGTGGAAAGTTTCTAAAGATGGTGAGGAAGTACCTTGCCGACCGTACCAGCGTCCTCCATGATTCCTCTGTGCCTTTTAATTATTGGGTATCCAAGCTGGACACTTGGAATGAACTCGCTCTGTATGCCTTGGAGGTCCTGGCCTGCCCTGCCACTAGCGTGTTATAGGAGCGTGTTTTTAGTGCAGCTGGGGGAATTATAACTGATAAGCGCACTCGCCTGTCAACTGACAATGCTGACAAGCTGTAAAGAGAGGAGAGAACAAGGCGCAATGGGTGACTCAGTATTGCAATTGTTAGAGGGGTGTGAGGATGGCTACTAACCTTATGAAGTTGTGCACCTCTGCACAACCCCAGTGTAAAGCTCCACAAGCTCCGCTCTGTTGGTGGCTGTCATCTATTTCCAGCGGCGTTCACAAATCCTGATCTCTCGGTGGTGGATCACGTGGTCAGGTTAGTTGCATGTAACGCCGAGATGGACGCCCAGCTTCACCAACACCCCCGGCAGCGTTCCGGAGGGGTTAGGGCAGCGCAGCTTGGAAAACCAGGGTAGTGATTCTAATTAAATTCCTCCCACAGGTGAAAGAACAATAAGTTAAAGGCAGCTCTACCGCACCCCAACAGGGGGAAAGGGACAATAAATGGATATGAATAGCGGTACCAGAGCGCCAATAACAGGGCAAAAATATTAAAAGGACTGATTTATTAATATACACACAACGCGTTTCGGTGGACACAGCCACCTTCATCAGGTGTGACAAGCAGCAAACAATTGATCCTTATATACATTGACTAGGTATACAATTACTTAAAAGGGGCGGGGTCAGATACAGAGTAATACCTCTATATTAACCCCTTGAGTTCATATATGCTCAATAGAGTAAAAAGGATTGTTATAAAATAATGCCTAATGAAGCATATAGGGTTCTTATAAAAAGGATTCGCTGTAAAAAAACAACAACTTGTGAATCCTATAATCTTAATACTTCATAGGATATATTGTCATCTACCACCCTATATTTTAGATTATATAAAAAAATAATAATAATTTTTACATACAACATAAAACAATGCATAAATATAAAGTATAAAATTACAATCAGTTTCTATCATTATAATTAGGAAAAGTAGACGAAGAAAGGAAAGAGAAAAAAAAGAGAAAAAAAAAAAATTCCAAAACCCCCCCCCCCAAAAAAAAAAAAAAAAAAAATAATAAAAAAAAAAAAATAAAAAATTTTTCTTTAAATTTTTTCTCCCTTCTCTCTTTCTCCTCCCTCCTCCCCTCCCTCTCTCCTTTCCCCTCTTCCCTCCTTCTCTCTCTCCTCCCCCCTCCTCCTCCATATAAAAGATATATATAATAAATTTGCTAAAATATGAAAACAATTATTTAAAAAGTTGTCTTCTCTATATTAAGGTTCAAACCTTCAGGAGACAAGGTTCCCATTTTGAAAATCCAATAATTTTCACGTGTAATGAGACGATTTAGTCTATCAGGGTGTGTATCAACTATATGATCAATGATAGTTAGTTTTAGGTTATTAGGATTTTTTTGATGTTCTTTTAAGAAATGATTAGAAACACTATGTAGGGGAAAGCCGTGTCTAATATTTTGGCGATGTTTATTTAATCTGGAGGGCATCTCCTGGATAGTGCGGCCAATGTATTGCAGGCCGCAGGTGCACTGGAGCAGATAGATCACATATGAGGACTGACATGTAAGTCTAAAGCGAATGGGATATATCTCTCCAGTGACCGCAGAGACGAATGTTTTGGCTCCGTTATCAATGGATTGACAGCATAAGCATTTAGGGACATTACATTTATAACATCCATTATTGCTAATAGGAACTGAATGGTTCGGTCTTCTACCAATTGTTGTATTGCTAGGGGCTATATAGTTTCCTAGATTTTTACTCCTCCGATATATGACATGAGGAAATTCCGGTAAATGACCAGTTAATATTGGATCATTACTTAAAATGAACCAGTATTTTTTTAATAAACTGGATAACACTTGCGTAGGTTTACCATAGGTAGTAATCAGATTTAAACTGAAATCGTTGTATGGCTCTTGGCTGGTATTCTTGGATTTGTTGATACACAGGTTCTGTGATAGGGATCTAGTTTTGGAGAAAGCATCCTCTAATAATTTCCGGGGGTATCCCTTAGCTCTAAAACGTTTTTGTAAAACCTTCTGGAATCTAAGGTTATATAATGGATGTTATAAATGTAATGTCCCTAAATGCTTATGCTGTCAATCCATTGATAACGGAGCCAAAACATTCGTCTCTGCGGTCACTGGAGAGATATATCCCATTCGCTTTAGACTTACATGTCAGTCCTCATATGTGATCTATCTGCTCCAGTGCACCTGCGGCCTGCAATACATTGGCCGCACTATCCAGGAAATGCACTCCAGATTAAATAAACATCGCCAAAATATTAGAAACGGCTTTCCCCTACATAGTATTTCTAATCATTTCTTAAAAGAACATCAAAAAAATCCTAATAACCTAAAACTAACTATCATTGATCATATAGTTGATACACACCCTGATAGACTAAATCGTCTCATTACACGTGAAAATTATTGGATTTTCAAAATGGGAACCTTGTCTCCTGAAGGTTTGAACCTTAATATAGAGAAGACAACTTTTTAAATAATTGTTTTCATATTTTAGCAAATTTATTATATATATCTTTTATATGGAGGAGGAGGGGGGAGGAGAGAGAGAAGGAGGGAAGAGGGGAAAGGAGAGAGGGAGGGGAGGAGGGAGGAGAGAGAGAGAAGGGAGAAAAAATTTAAAGAAAAATTTTTTATTTTTTTTTTTTTATTATTATTTTTTTTTTTTTTTTTTTTGGGGGGGGGGGTTTTGGAATTTTTTTTTTTTCTCTTTTTTTTCTCTTTCCTTTCTTCGTCTACTTTTCCTAATTATAATGATAGAAACTGATTGTAATTTTATACTTTATATTTATGCATTGTTTTATGTTGTATGTAAAAATTATTATTATTTTTTTATATAATCTAAAATATAGGGTGGTAGATGACAATATATCCTATGAAGTATTAAGATTATAGGATTCACAAGTTGTTGTTTTTTTACAGCGAATCCTTTTTATAAGAACCCTATATGCTTCATTAGGCATTATTTTATAACAATCCTTTTTACTCTATTGAGCATATATGAACTCAAGGGGTTAATATAGAGGTATTACTCTGTATCTGGCCCCGCCCCTTTTAAGTAATTGTATACCTAGTCAATGTATATAAGGATCAATTGTTTGCTGCTTGTCACACCTGATGAAGGTGGCTGTGTCCACCGAAACGCGTTGTGTGTATATTAATAAATCAGTCCTTTTAATATTTTTGCCCTGTTATTGGCGCTCTGGTACCGCTATTCATATCCATTTAATGCTGACAAGCTGACCCTTATCTAAATGAACAATGACAGCAGAGTAACATAAAGTCAAATCCACTGTGTTGTTTCGGGAGGTGTATTCCCATGCACCGCTTCACACCTACACATGGGTATACGCTTCCTCATTTCAGCTGTTTTTTGCCCTTATCCTTATCCTCAGCCTCCACCACCACTATACCACCAGGGTGACCGTGGTCCATCTTGCCAGCATTACAAGTTCCTCCGTCCTAATTTTTGGCAGTTTTTGCTTGGAAGGCATAGGCAAAGACTATGGGAGACAAACTCCCCAATAATGGAAATAATGTTTTTAATATGCTGCACTGCATGGCTCTTGTAAGGGGCATTAAAACCGTCTTGTTAAGCTACTGTGACCTCCACGTCTCTTCCAAGGGGCATTAAAACCATCTTGTTAAGCTACTGTGACCTCCACGTCTCTTCCAAGGGGCATTAAAACCATCTTGTTAAGCTACTGCGACCTCCACCACTCTTCCAAGGGGCATTGATATTGTCTTTTTATTCAACTGTGACCTCCACGTCTCTTCCAAGGGGCATTTAAACCGTCTTGTTAAGCTACTGTGAACTCCACCACTCTTCCAGGGGGCATTAAAACCATCTTGTTTAGCTACTGTGACTTGCATGCCTCTTCCAAGGGATATTAAAACCGTCTTGTTAAGGTACTGTGACCTCCACGTCTCTTCCAAGGGGCATTAAAATCATCTTGTTAAGCTACTGTGACATCCACCACTCTTCCAAGGGGCATTAAAACCACCACTTTTCAAAGGGGCATTGATATTGTCTTTTTATTCCACTGTTACTTCCACGTCTCTTCCAAGGGTCATTAAAACCGTTTTGTTAAGCTACTGTAACCTTCACGTCTCTTACACAGGGCATTGATATTGTCTTTTTATTCCACTGTAACCTCCACCACTCTTCCAAGGGGCATTAAAACCTTCTTGTTAAACCACTCTGAACTCCACAGCTCTTCCAAGGGGCATTGAAATGTTGTTTTTCATTAACTCTAACCTCCACGACTCTTCCAAAGGGCATTGCATTTCCTCCTAATTTTAGTCAGCTTTTACTTTTCATTGCATAGGTGAACACTAAGGGAGACACACTCCCCAATAATTGGTAGAAGGTTTTTAGTACGCTGTAATCCACGTCTGTTTCAAGGGGCATTGCAGTTCCTCATAATTTTTGGAAAGCCTTCCATTTACTGCTTAGGCCAACAGTGTACAGGAGACCCAGTTGCTATAAATGGAAAAAACGGTTTAGTTAAGGCCCTCTGACCTCCATGTCACTTCCAAGGGGCATTGGAGTGCCTCGAAATTTTTGGTAGGCATTGCACTCACTGTATGCCCTATAACTGTGTAGCCGAACCGCTCCTTTTGGTACAGAAACATATCCTACAAGATATGTGTGATTGACTGGCCTGATATTGATGTGAATTGTCCCTGTTCCTCCTGCTCTTTGTCCTTTGCCACCACCTCATCTATCATTCATCACCTGAAGCTTGTTTTTATCGGGAGTCATAGAACTGGGATAGTAGCAGGAAAACATCCAGCAATCCTCGGAGGAGGTAGGATATGCGCCAAAACGCTGACCACCTCAGGCCTAGCCGCTACTACATACATGCGCTTGCATTCCAAGGAACAGAAAGCTAAGGAGATGGATGGCCTCATGACCATGAATAATTTACTCGTTGTGTAGGAGGCCGACCACTGCTGCTTTCTACCTTCTGAACTTTGTGTTGAAGCCTGATTGACCCAGTACCCGCAATTCTCTATGTCTGGAGGACGTGTTGCATCCCAGTGTCCAACTGTGTCCCGGCTTCCACAATATTAACCCAGTGTGAAAGCTTCAGTGAGATGGACCATCCCTGGCCACATTCACTTGTCCACGTGTTTGTGGTTAGGCTGTCCTTCAAATAGGGGCGGCTGGGCACCGTTTATGGACACCCGACCGCCCCCAGGCGGCTGGGGACCGTGTGTGGGCACCCGGCCGCTGGGGACTGAGTATGGATACCAGGCCGCCGACGCAGCCATGATGTGGTGGCCAGATTCCGCCTCCACATGCCTAAAAGGCCCAATTTCAAGTGCAAGCAAGCAGTATGGTATTGCAGCCTGGGGGTGCGTGGGTGGCAGGCTGCATACTTGCACTTACATTGCAAGGAATGGGGGAGGTACAATTGAACCCTGCCCTGGGACAAGGACTTGCACAGGGATAGTTACAAGTCTGCATCTTCTGATGCGGCAAGGATCACTTCTGATGGGCACACTTTTAGGCAGTGACCTGGGTGTCAGAGATGCTTCCAGGTGTCTTCCCCATGCTCTTCCCATGTCTTTTCAGCACTGTATGCATGTGTCACACAGCACATGGGCAGATAAGATTGTAAAATGTTAAAATGACATTTCCCGGTGAATGCATTTGTCACGGTTGAAAGCAATACAAAAGTTCAAAAACACATAAAAAATGCAAAGCCCAAGGTGTAGAGGAGTATTTTTGTTTTTGGTTATTTATTTTACCTTATACACAAGTCTTTACCCCGGAAAGGATGTTCCTTAACATATTTCACAGTTTCAGTTTAGTTTTTGAACGTTTTATTGTGAGCCCGTAAAAGTGGCTTAATACCTCTGACCACGTTGTTGACAGCAGTGACCTGGGGGACAGAAATGCTTCCTGGGGCGATGCCCATGCTGTCTCTATGTCTTTTGAGCTCTGTCACTATCGTTTTGGGCACTTTTTAGGCTTTCTACAGACTGCCGGGGGTGCCGCCGCAAAAATGCTCGGGTCTCCCATAGACATATAACATTGGGCTCGTTGCTCGCTCTGCGTGTCTTCCTGCCACGTTGGGTCAGATACTAGATCATCCACCACCTCCTCTTCTTCCACTTCCGCACCACGGTCCTCCTCCTCACTTTGTGGCAATTGTGTCTCGTCATCGTCCACCTCTGACAAATTGCCAGCGTCGCCTTCCTGTGGCCGTGGCTGTTCAAATATTTGGCCATCGCTACATGGGAACTCCTCTTCCAACACTTCAAGCGGAGCAGGCGAGGGGCACAAATATGGAAATGGACCAGTGAACAGCTCTTCAGAGTGTCCAACTGTGGGATCAGTTGCTGCCTGATGACACTCGGCATGGTGGGAGGAAGGAGCATCAGGGTGAGCAGGAGAATGCGGTCAAGACTCACGGCTACTAACACTTGACCATGTGGAAGACAGACCGGAGGTGGTGGTACCCAGGTGAGTGGAAGTATTATCTGCTATCCAATTAATAACCTGTTCACACTGATCAGTTCGCAATACTGGTATTGTTCTGTGTTTCTGTGACACCCCAGGGGTCTGGTTGCCACAGTGATAGAGATATTATGTCTGAGAGCAGGTGGGAGGTCTCTTGGTCAGGAATCCTATGCATGCCACACCTCCTGCCCAGTCCTGGGAGGGGAAGAACTTCCCCTAGAAAAACCTGGGGCTGAGACAGGGTTAGAGAGTTCAGAGGGAGAGTGCAGCCAGGAGGGCTGACAGGGAGCTGTGGCTCCGGCTGGGCCCAGCTCCTGGGCCATGCCAGAAGTAGAGAAGAGAAGCAGCATAGGAAGAAACATCAGGAGCTCTGTGGGAGCAGTGTTACAAAGAGTCAGGGGCTGGCAGCTGCAGAGCTCGCCCTGACTGAGAAGATTTCTTACCGGACCCGGAGTCCGAGGCTGTGGGGACTAACTCCTACCCAGCAGCAGAATCCGTCAGGCAGGGGATTTCAGGTCCTCTGGCCCAGAAACCCGAAGGCACGGTCACACGCATGGGACCAGCACCGCCGTCGTGGAGCGGAAGCTACTAGAAGGCCCCGAGTCACCGGCCATACGGGTGAGCACCACACGGTACACTCAGGGACGTGGGCTACTTATACTCGCTTCTAGCAAGGTAGCCAGAAGAGTATCGTTAGTTTGGGAGGCCTACAACTCCGCCTGGCCAGGGGAGATCCCATCTGCTCAAGGACTGACCAGGCCCCAACCGCTAGCCAGTACTCCGGCAGGGTCTATCTTTGTCACCAGTAAAGACCCTGAACTACACCGCATCGTCTCTGAGTGCTTCCTGCTACCCCCATCATCCACGTCGGCTGCCCTGAGGCCATACCCCTCCCGTTGGGGGTTATACCATCCCCGCTGCACCATCCTTCCACCGGCCTCAGCGGCAGCTCCAAAGCTGCATTCAACGGGTGGCGTAGTCATCCAACATCTACTGCTAATAGACTCGCCACTTAGTTTGACTCCCTGGGCACGGACCGGGTCACCGCCACGAGACTACTACCCCCATCTGATCCGGCTCCGGGTAAGCCCCCGTGCACGCGATGCCGCACGACACAGAAGGCCCAGGGGCGCGTCAACTTTTGGCGTAGTCGGCAGGATCTCGTGCCTGCAACCACCGGGTACTGCGTGCCTGAAAAAGACTGTTCAAACTTACCAGTGGTGAAGATTCCCGCCATCCGGCGCCATCTTCTGTCTTCTTCCCGCCATCCGCGAAGTTTTCTCGCCATCCGGCGCCATCTTCTGCCTTCTTCCCGCCATCCGTGGAGTTTTCCCGCCGTTGGACGCCATCTTGAAGATGCCGCGCGGGAAGAAGAGGGGCGTGGACTCCGAAAGCGCGCGAGAACTGAAGCCCCGCCTCACGTCCGGACGTTGCGTAAGGTCCTGGAAGGAGCCCAGCAGACGCCGACGTCACAGGAGCGCGACGGAAGGTCCTCAACCCTGACGATCCACTGCGGAGCCGCGGCCTACGGAAGAGGATCATCGCAAGGTAGGCCACGGTCCACTAGGGGGGAGGAAGGATGCTGGATACGGAGGAAAGCTTCACCGCTTCAACCCCCGCCAGCGCCACCGCTGTTGCGGTCATGCCTTTCACCATGCCCTATATCCCGGGGGCAGCCTGGCTACCCCAGTACTCAGGGAGTCACATACCCTGCATGACTTTAGAGAAAAGCTGGATAGCCTCTTCCAGGTGTACCCCCTCACAGAGGAGCAAAAAGTGAGCATCCTGGTGGCCCAATTAACCGGGGCAGCCCAAAGGGAGGTAAAGTCCTGGCCACCTGGGAGGAGGACTGTCGTAGAGATACTAACCCAGCTAACCGAGGAGCAGCTGCAGTACTACCAATACGAGGAAAGCCAAGAGGACCCGGACGGGTCTGAGGACTACCCTCAGGAGGGAGCACAAAGAGGACATAGCTACTGAAGGGAAGTAGCGTGAATAAAGAGCTTTACATAGTTACCCGTTAGGGTACAAGGACTGCTGCTAATTAAAATATGGTCCCCGTTGGGATTAGTGAATTGTTCCCCGTGTGTCCCTATCCCTTACCAGGCTGAGGACTGTGAGCAGCCATCCCCTATCCCTTACCAGGCTGAGGACTGTGAGCAGCCAATCCTTATCCCCACTGGCCGAGGACTGAGAGCGGCCATATCCTGTAAATAATTATGTGTTTCTAGTAATTTATAGGAGTCCTTGGTGGATTTACCGGGAATCCTTTGTACAGTTAGTGGAGCGTAACCCAGGATGGACTAAAAGACTGTTAAGGACTCGGGGCAGGACAGACCCCTACCTGGTTACGTCTCCCTATTTTGGTGAAATGGACACCTTTGTTTCCTTCAAAGACTGCACCCGGTTGCGGACATGCCGTGACCACCTTTATGTGTTTTTCTTATTGTATTATTATTGTTATACCCTGTTATGTCTTTCTAAAAAAAATATGTTTAGTCCCGGAGTACTAAATTTCACTAGGGGGGAATGTGACACCCCAGGGGTCTGGTTGCCACAGTGATAGAGATATTATGTCTGAGAGCAGGTGGGAGGTCTCTTGGTCAGGAATCCTATGCATGCCACACCTCCTGCCCAGTCCTGGGAGGGGAAGAACTTCCCCTAGAAAAACCTGGGGCTGAGGCAGGGTTAGAGAGTTCAGAGGGAGAGTGCAGCCAGGAGGGCTGACAGGGAGCTGTGGCTCCGGCTGGGCCCAGCTCCTGGGCCATGCCAGAAGTAGAGAAGAGAAGCAGCATAGGAAGAAACATCAGGAGCTCTGTGGGAGCAGTGTTACAAAGAGTCAGGGGCTGGCAGCTGCAGAGCTCGCCCTGACTGAGAAGATTTCTTACCGGACCCGGAGTCCGAGGCTGTGGGGACTAACTCCTACCCAGCAGCAGAATCCGTCAGGCAGGGGATTTCAGGTCCTCTGGCCCAGAAACCCGAAGGCACGGTCACACGCATGGGACCAGCACCGCCGTCGTGGAGCGGAAGCTACTAGAAGGCCCCGAGTCACCGGCCATACGGTTGAGCACCACACGGTACACTCAGGGACGTGGGCTACTTATACTCGCTTCTAGCAAGGTAGCCAGAAGAGTATCGTTAGTTTGGGAGGCCTACAACTCCGCCTGGCCAGGGGAGATCCCATCTGCTCAAGGACTGACCAGGCCCCAACCGCTAGCCAGTACTCCGGGAGGGTCTATCTTTGTCACCAGTAAAGACCCTGAACTACACCGCATCGTCTCTGAGTGGTTCCTGCTACCCCCATCATCCACGTCGGCTGCCCTGAGGCCATACCCCTCCCGTTGGGGGTTATACCATCCCCGCTGCACCATCCTTCCACCGGCCTCAGCGGTCTGCCCTGCAGCGGCAGCTCCAAAGCTGCATTCAACGGGTGGCATAGTCATCCAACATCTACTGCTAATAGACTCGCCACTTAGTTTGACTCCCTGGGCACGGACCGGGTCACCGCCACGAGACTACTACCCCCATCTGATCTGGCTCCGGGTAAGCCCCCGTGCACGCGATGCCGCACGACACAGAAGGCCCAGGGGCGCGTCACTTCCCTATTAATTCGGTCAAGAACTGGGAGCGAGAAGATGTGGCTGTTGGTTGTGGCACATTTTCACCTTGGCCACGGCCCAGTCCTCTGCACGCGCCATCACCAGAACGTCCAGTTCCACGTCCCTTGCCACACACCTTGCCCATTGTAAATGAAGTAAAATAGCTTACATTCGCACTATCAATGGCAAAAGGGTAATAAAAAGGAGATTAGAACCGTCGAAGAGGAAAACCACAGTTCTATTTCTCTGGCTTACACCAGAATCTTTTAAACAGATATATTTGTGTCTGAACAGTCAGTGAGACACTGAAAATGTTTTTTTTTATGGAAAAAAGACAAAAAAGTGGATAATACAGAGATTTGAACCGTGGAACTGCAAAACCACAGTTATAATTTCCTGGTGTATACCAGACTTGTTAAAATAGATATATTTGTGTCTGAACAGTCAGCGACACACTCAAACTGTTTTTTTTTATGGAAAAAAGGCAAGCAGGTTGATAACACCCAGATTTGAACTGTGGAAGAGGAAAAACACAGTTCTAGTTATCTGGCCTACACCAGACTCTTTTAAACAGATATATTTGTGTCTGAACACGCTCGCTCAACACTACTCCAGATCTAAATCTCATAGATTACCTGTAGAGAGATTGCTGTTGGGAAAAGGCACCCTTCAAATACAAAATACTTCAGGGTGCTTAACTATTCACTCCCCTAAAGTCAGTACTTTGTATAGCCTCCTTTTACAGCAATTACAGCTGCAAGCCGCTTTGGATAAGTCTTTATGAGCTTTCCACATTTTGCCACTGTTACTTTTGCACATTCCTTAAGGAAAAACTGCTCCAGCTCACTCAAGTTAGATGATTTCCTCTAGTGAACAGCAATCTTCTAGTCTGACCACAGATTCACAATTGGATTCAAGTCTGGGCTTTGACTAGGCCCCTCACATTTACACGTTTCCCCTTAAACAACTCGAGTGTTGCTTTAGCAGTATGATTTGGGTCATTGTCTTGTTGGAAGTTGAACCTCTGTCACAGTCTCGAATCACTGACAGACTGAAACAGGTTTTGCTCAAGAATATTCCTGTATTTCAAACCATCCATCTTCCCCTCAACTTGATGCATTTCCCCTGTCCATGCTGCCGAAAAACATCCCCACAGCATGATGCTGCCACCACCATGTTGTTCTTAGGGTGATGAGCTGTGTTGGTTGGTGAAGAAGCAACATACAAGGGACATGTTACGATTAAGACTACTAAAAGTTGAAACGCGTTAACACCAGAACACTGTCCTGTTTGCGACTTGATTTTAATGAAAATGTAATAAAGCTGCCAAGATTTTACCTGGAGACACCGGCTTTTTTGCTATAATAGATGTGTTTAGTTTGGCACCAGACATAGCGTTTACCTTGGTGGCCAAAAGTTAAATTTTGGTCTCATCTGACCACAGCACCTTCCTCCATACATTTGGGGAGTTTCTTACATGTCTTTTGGCAAACTCAAAATGAGCCTTACAATTTTTGTGCATAAGTAAAGACATTTTTTATGCCCACTGTTCCATAAAGGCCACCTCTATGGAGTGTATGGAGTGTGGTCGTATGGACAGATACTCCAGCCTCTGCTTGGGAACTCTGCAGCTCCTCCAGGGTTA
The DNA here is from genome assembly GCF_046119375.1 of Phyllobates terribilis. Taxonomy (NCBI): domain Eukaryota; kingdom Metazoa; phylum Chordata; class Amphibia; order Anura; family Dendrobatidae; genus Phyllobates; species Phyllobates terribilis. Next base: position 16,690,467 of record NW_027362766.1, read on the forward strand.
CCTTTGGTCTCTGTTCTACCTCTTTGATTAATGCCCTCTTTGCCCAGGCTGAGATTTTTGGTGGGCGGTCCTCTCTTGGTAGGCTTGTGTTGGTAACATATTCTTTCCATTTGATGATAATGGATTTGATGGTGCCCTGGGGGATCACCAGAGATTGGGATATTTTTTGGTTACCCTTTGTTCCTGTCTTGTTTAGAGAACGCCTTGGTCTTCTTAGTAGAGATGAGCATTGTTCTACTCGAACTGTTCGCCAATCTCAAATTCGAGCTGTTTTGGGCGGTGTTCGAGCCGTTCGGCGAACACGAACAATTTGAGAAAAATTTGGCTGTTCGAGGTTATGTTCGATAACTGTTCGTGCACCAAAATCATAACTGGATTTTTTCTCAGTAATGATGAAAATTAATGTTAATACGCAGTTTGAGTGTACAGCGGGGTGGGGGGAGGGGCAGGGGATGGATCTCTGCAGGAATAATGAAGAACTCCATTTTTTTTTCTCTTTCCCGCATTTACAGTGGGGAGGTGCAATCTGTCAGCCTATCAGCAGCGCACACACGGAGCGAAGTGCTTTTTTTCACACAAGCAAGGGCATGTGTCATTGGCTGTGTATGTCACATGTCCTTGCCCTATAAGACCCAGCCATTTTCCCCGTCGCCACCATTTTCTCACTGCTGCAGCTGCGTGTTAGACGGCACCGCTGTTGCTGTGTGCGCTATACCTTGTTAATTTCAAGCCAATTTTCGCACAAATCTACAGATAGCTTGGGAGTAGGGAATAGTTGTGATTGCAGTCCTTTTAAGGACTAGGTTACAGCATTTCCTACGACTTTTATCAGGCAGGTCTGTGCTCTTAAATAGATAGATTGTGGGAGTAAAGACTAATTGTAATTGCAGTCCTTTTCAGGACTAGGTTACATCAGTTCCTATCAGTTTTTGCCAGGCAGGTCTGTGCCAGTGCTGTGCAAGTTTTTTTCACAGCATTTGGCTGAATCTAGCAAAGCTAATCCTTTTTGGCCTATTGCAGAGTGTGTTACTCAGTGGAGTAGCCTATCTGTGTTGCAAGATATACCACCTGTGTATAGAATACCAATTTTTTACTGCACCTAGTGAAGTAAAATCTTTTGGGCATAGCATCATTCTATTAGTCCATCTATACTTACCTCCATCAGGTTGCAAATTGAATATAATTTTTTTCTGCATCTAGCTCTGAAAAAATATTGGGCTTCTAGCTGTGTGTGGGACTTGTTGTATTAGTCCATCTATACTGACCTCCATCAGGTTGCAAACTGAATATATTTTTTTCTGCATCTACCTCTGAAAAAATATTGGGCTTCTAGCTGTGTGTGGGACTTGTTGTATTAGTCCATCTATACTGACCTCCATCAGGTTGCAAATTAAAAATAATTTTTATCTGCATCTACAGTACCTCTGAAAAAATATTTGGGCTTCTAGCTGTGTGTGGGACTTGTTCTATTAGTCCATCTATACTGACCTCCATCAGGTTGCAAATTGAATATAATTTTTATCTGCATCTAGCTCTGAAAAAATATTTGGCCTTCTAGCAGTGTGTGGGACTTTCTCTATTAGTCCATCTATACTGACCTCCATCAGGTTGCAAATTAAAAATAATTTTTATCTGCATCTACCTCTGAAAAAATATTTGGCCTTCTAGCAGTGTGTGGGACTTGTTCTATTAATCCATCTATACTGACCTCCATCAGGTTGCAAACTGAATATATTTTTTTCTGCATCTACCTCTGAAAAAATATTGGGCTTCTAGCTGTGTGTGGGACTTGTTCTATTAATCCATCTATACAGACCTCCATCAGGTTGCAAACTGAATATATTTTTTTCTGCATCTACCTCTGAAAAAATATGTGGCCTTCTAGCAGTGTGTGGGACTTTCTCTATTAGTCCATCTATACTGACCTCAATCAGGTTGCAAACTGAATATAATTTTTTTCTGCATCTAGCGCTGAAAAAATATTTGGCCTTCTAGCAGTGTGTGGGACTTGGTCTATTAGTCCATCTATACTGACCTCCATCAGGTTGCAAATTCAAAATAATTTTTTGTCTGCATCTAGCTCTGAAAAAATATTGGGCTTCTAGCTGTGTGTGGGACTTGTTGTATTAGTCCATCTATACTGACCTCCATCAGGTTGAAAATTAAAAATATTTTTTATCTGCATCTACACTACCTCTGAAAAAATATTTGGGCTTCTAGCGGTGTGTGGGACTTGGTCTATTAGTCCATCTATACTGACCTCCATCAGGTTGCAAATTGAATAAAAAAATTTTCTGCATCTAGCTCTGAAAAAATATTTGGGCTTCTAGCGGTGTGTGGGACTTGGTCTATTAGTCCATCTATACTGACCTCCATCAGGTTGCAAATTAAAAATAATTTTTTTCTGCATCTAGCTCTGAAAAAATATTTGGGCTTCTAGCAGTGTGTGGGACTTGGTCTATTAGTCCATCTATACTGACCTCCATCAGGTTGCAAATTAAAAATAATTTTTTTCTTCATTTAGCTCTGAAAAAATATTTGGGCTTCTAGCAGTGTGTGGGACTTGTTCTATTAGTCCTTCTATACTGACGTCCAGCAGGTTGCAAATTGAATATAATTTTTTTCTGCATCTAGCTCTGAAAAAATATTTGGGCTTCTAGCGGTGTGTGGGACTTGGTCTATTAGTCCATCTATACTGACCTCCATCAGGTTGCAAATTAAAAATAATTTTTTTCTGCATCTAACCCAGCCAATAGTTTTGGCCTAATACCACAGTTTGGCCACTCAGCTCTGCTCGGTTACCATCCATTGTTTTTTTGTGCAAACAACTCCAGAGTTGTGAATTAGTTAACCACCAAAATGAGTGGAAAAAGGCCTGCTGCTGGTGGAAAGGGGAATATGCGTGTTGGGAAGGGGAAAAAAGGTTGTGTCCATGGGGTAGGTGCAGAAGAAAGACCATCTTCCAGCCAAACTAAAATGTCTACTTCTTTTAGCGGACAATGTGATAAGATCCCTTTCTTACGGCCACGCCAATCGCTACAAATTCCAGATGAGGCACAAAAACAGCAGGTGCTTCAACGGATATCAAGTGCTCCTTTAAGTGGGCTCTCCTCCACATCAACTTCAACATCACAAATACTCCAGTCCTCAAAGGTGTCACCCAAATCGCACTTGCTTCCTCACAGCTCCCAAATCTCCAGCTGCCCGTCTGAGTATGAGGTAGAACAGATGGTTGAGTCTGCAGAGCTGTTTACTCATACTATAGCCTGGGAATCAGAGGTCGACTCCAGCGCTTCTGTGAATCCAGACGAGGAAATGATCTGCACTGATGCCCAGAATCTTTATGAGTCGGATCCAGGACCAGACGCAGAAGGTTCTGACCATAATGTAGACCCTCATTCCCAAACTGTAACTCCTGTTGGTGGAGACAATGAGGAAGACGATGATAAGACTCAAATACCTGATTGGAGTGACAACTTTAGTTTTTTGTCAGGGCAGGAACAGGTTGGCTCTGAGGACGACGGGTGTGATAACGCACAGGGTGATGATGATGAGGTCGGAGATCCCACTTACTGTCAACCCACAGTCAGCCAAGAGATGAGGTCAGCAGAGGAGGTGGAGGAAGATGCTAGTGACGACGAGGTCAGGTTGCGCCTTCCTGGACAGAGACGTAGTACAGGAAGCACGTCAACAACTGCATCCTCAAACACAACTCTGCCTCTCACCACAAGTCGTGGTGGCTCTTCAGGTCGCATGGGTGCTAAGCCTTGCATAGTCTGGGTATTTTTTCAGATCGATAAAGATGACCCAACTCGTGTTATCTGTAACATTTGTCAGCAAAAGCTAAGTAGAGGCCAAAAAATACATAGTTTGAGTACTTCATGCATGAACCGGCACATGGACATGAAGCATAAGTTGCAGTGGGAAGCTCAGTGTGCTACAATGCGGTCTAGCCGGCCGGGCCAACCACCGTCTGCCATATCTTGTGCATCCGCGGCCTCTTCATCCTCTGTGACTGGGGGGACAGCAGTCACACCTGTTTTGGGGCGCAGACCTGCCACCTCTTTACCCGCAACAGCCAGCGTGATTGGCAGGTCATCATTTTCTTTGGAGGTGGTAACACCAGCTGGTCTTGAGCGCTTTCCGACATCGATAGCACCACCTTTGGATCAAGGCAACCTAACATGTCCGCCTGCATCTTCCTCACAGACCGGCAGTTTGCCGGGGACACCCTTAACAACCCCGTCTAAGCACAATAGCCAGCCCTCGGTCCCTCAGATGTGGACAAGTAAAAGACCATTTCCTCCTAGCCATGAGAAAGCTAAGAGGTTGAATTTCACCATCTGCAAGCTCTTGGCTACAGAAATGCTGCCTTTCCGCCTGGTGGACACAGAGGATTTTCGAGACCTTATGTCCGTCGCAGTGCCCCAGTACCAGATGCCCAGTCGGCACTACTTCTCAAAGAAAGGTGTGCCTGCGCTCCACCAGCATGTCGCACACAACATCACCGCTTCTTTGAGAAACTCTGTGTGTGACAGGGTGCATTTCACCACAGACACTTGGACGAGTAGGCATGGACAGGGGCGTTACATGTCGCTGACTGGGCACTGGGTAACTATGGTGACAGCAGGACAAGGGGCTGCTGTCCAAGTCTTGCCGTCCCCACGAGTTGTGCGTCAATCCTCTTTATGTCAAAGTTCCTCCACTGCTTCTGCCTCCTCAACCTCCTCTCGGTCTTCCACCTGCACCCAAAGCCTGTCTGGTCATGCCACAAGCTTTCTAACTGCGCAGAAGGGATCCTGCACACCTCCTTACTATGCTGGCAGTAGGGCTCAACGTCATCAGGCGGTTTTTACATTGAAATGTCTGGGAAATGTGAGTCACACAGCTGAGGAGTTGTGGTCAGCTCTGGAGAACCAATTTCATGAATGGTTGTCTCCACTGGACCTGAAACCAGGGAAGGCCGTGTGCGACAATGCTGCAAACCTGGGTGCGGCCCTTCGCCGGGGCAATGTCACACACGTGCCTTGTATGGCTCACGTGTTGAACCTGGTTGTCCAGCAATTTTTAGCCCACTATCCCAGACTAGATGGCCTTCTGCAGAGGGCACGGTCGCTGTGTGCTCACTTCCGCCGTTCGCATCCCGCAGCTCAGCGACTTACATCTCTACAGAAGTCGTTGGGCCTGCCACTTCACCGGCTAAAATGCGATGTGCCTACCCGGTGGAATTCAACTCTGCACATGTTGCAGCGACTGTGGCAGCACCGACAAGCCCTGGTGCAATACGTTCTGACGTATAGCCTGGGCCAACGAGATTCAGAGGTGGGGCAAATCACGCTGGAGGAGTGGTCTCAGATCAGGGACCTATGCACCCTTCTGCACAGTTTTGAAATGGCGACGAAGATGTTTAGTGCTGACGATGCCATTATCAGCATGACTATTCCGGTGATTTACATGCTGGAGCACATGTTAAACAGAATTCGGAGTCAGGTGGTGGCACAAGAGGAGGTGGAGGAAGTAGAGGAGGAGGAGTTGTATGCGGAAGGGCTAACATCTGCAAGGTCCAGACGGTCGGCAGCACCAAGGCGGCAGGCATGTGAGGGTGGGGGAGATGATTTTACCAGGGCGCATGGTAGCAGCCAAACTAGTGAGGAAGGTGCAGGAGCCCAGGAAGAAGTGGAGGACGAACTGATGGAAGACTCATCAGATGAGGGAGACCTTGGTCACATTTCTGTTGTGCGAGGTTGGGGGGAGAGGACAGAGGAAGGAAGCATGATTGTTACCTCGCCACCAACACAACAGGGACTTGGTGCTCCTGGATGCGCAACACACATGAGTGCCTTCTTGCTGCACTACCTGCAACATGACCCTCGAATTGTGAGAATTAGAAATAATCCTGACTACTGGGTTGCCACACTGTTAGATCCCCGGTACAAAAGTAAATTTGCAGAAATTATTCCTGCCATAGAAAGGGATGCACGCATGCAGGAGTATCAGCAGAGACTGTTGCAGAATCTTACATGTGCTTTTCCACAAAATACCAGTGGTGCACGTAGTGAATCTCACAGTTCCAACTTGCCAACCGTGGGACCGTCAAGTGTTCAGCACTCAAACAGTAACAGAACCACAGTATCTGCTGGTAACATCAATTTTGCGGAATCATTTCACCACTTTTTTAGCCCATCCTTTGCAAGGCCACAGGAGACAAGAAGTCTGACACATAGTCAACGCCTAGAGACGATGGTACAGGAGTATCTCCAAGTAAACATTGAAGCCACGACTGTGTCACTGGACCCTTGCTCTTTTTGGGCTTCCAATCTGGATAAATGGCCGGAGCTAGCCACTTACGCCTTGGAGATCTGGTCATGCCCCGCAGCCAGCGTTCTGTCTGAACGTGTGTTCAGCGCTGCTGGTGGTGTGCTGACAGATAAGCGCACGCGGCTCTCCACTGATAATGTAGACAGACTCACGTTCATAAAGATGAACAAATCATGGATCCGAAACGACTTTTCTACCCCTGTGTCATCCTGGGGAGAGTAAAAGCTTGATGATTGGTTAAAATCACCCTACCAACCGTTTTAAGCTTTCAAATTACTAATCATGTTTATCTGTATCTTGACTGGAAAATAATTTGGGCTTTGTAGCAGTGTGCAGCACTGATCCTATTAGGCCATCTATAATAAGCTTCACCAGATTTAAAATTAAAAATAATTTTTAGCTGCATCTAGCCCGGAAAATAATTTTGGGGCTCCGAGATGCGCAAGACACATAAGTGCCTTCTTGCTGCACTACCTGCAGCATGACCCTCATATTGTCAGAATTCGAAGTAATCATGACTACTGGGTTGCCACACTCTTAGATCCCCCAAACTTTTCGATCAACCTTTTCATTTTAATAAAGACCAAAAAAATGGTCATTTTTGAAATTATAAGCATTAGCAGGTTGTTAGAAACTGAAATCAAACAGTTTTCAACTCAAAACTTTATTCTAGGTGATGTTACATTTTCACATAGGACCCCTTGTTCGAAAGGAGCTTCTGAACTCTCTCGTCCATTGAATTTGTCAGGTTTTGGATGGTTTCTGCTTCAATTGTTTTGCATGAGGACAGAATACCCTCCCAGAGCTGTTGCTTAGATGTGAACTGCCTCCCGCCATCATAGACACTCCTTTTAATGATGCTCCAAAGGTTCTGAATGGGGTAGAGGTCAGGGGAGCATGGGGGTCACACCATAAGTTTGTCCCCTTTTATGCCCATATCAGCCAGAGATGCAGATGTTTTATGTGCAGCATGAGATGGTGCATTATCATGCAGAAAAATGATCTTGCTGTGAAATACACGGTTCTTCTTCTTGAACCATGGCAGGAAGTGCTGTTTGAGAAAATCCACATACATTATGGAGTTCATCTTTAGCGCCTTCAGGGATCCTAAAGGGGCCGACAATCTCTCTCCCCATGATTCCAGCCCAAAACATTACTCCACCTCCTCCTTGTTGGCGCTGTAGCCGTGTTTGCGTGGGGTGTCCATCAACCAGCCATCCTCCACTCCATTCATCTGGACCATCGAGCGCTGCACGGCACTCATCCGTGAACAAAACAGTTTTGAAATCAGTCTTCATGTAATGTTTGGCCCACTGGAGCCGTTTCTGCTTGTGTGAAGTGGATAGAGGAGGTCGACAGGATGGCGTATGCACAGCTGCAAACCTCTGAAGGACCCTGCATCTTGTTGTTCGGGGGACGTTGGAGGCACAAGCAGCTTCAAAAACTTGTCTGCTGCTATGAAAAGGCTTTTTTGCCGCTGCTCTTTCAACCTGACGTAATTGCCTGTAGGAAAGAGTCCTCAATTTGCCCTTATCAGCACGCACACGTGTGTACTGTGAATCAGCTACATACTTCTTGATTGCCAAGACACTTCATCCTGATCATCGCACAATGTTGATTGTAGTCATGCCTTGACCTAAACACTCCACAATTTGTTGCTTCTCAGCAGCCGACACATCCTTTTTCTTTCCCATTTTGGCAGAAAATGTAGGCTGCTTAATAATGTGAGAGAGCCTTCTTAAGTAGTCTTGCCTTTCATTGGACACACCTGCCAAACTAATTAGCACAGGTGTCTGCAATTGCTTACAGTGATATAAAGAGCCCTGACACACATCACCATCAATGAGTTTAACTGACAAACAAACAAATTCTTCCCTTATCACTCCTAAACACTTTTTGCATAATAATTTGGAACGCGGTGTACATGTGCTTTTCCACAAAACACCAGTGGTTCACGTAGTGAATCTTACAGTTCTAACTTGCCAACCGTGGTCTGTATGGAATTGTTCAATAAAGGGCCCAAAATTAAGATAACATAGATGGGAGAGGTCTCTATGAATAGGAATTCCTAAGTATTTGATACCCTGTGAGGGCCAGGCAAAGGGAAAGTTGGACTGGATGGAATCCTATATGGATTTAGGGAGGGAGACATCGAGGGCCTCAGACTTCGCTGCATTGATTTTAAAATTTTACCATGTAACAAAGTGATCTATTTCAGCCATAACAGCAGGGATGGATATATGTGATTGAGTGATATATACTAGGACATCATCAGCAAATAGAGAGCACTTGTACTCGGTGCCTCCCACCTCAATCCACCTAATATTGGGGTTATGGCGAATTGATGAGAGCAGGTGCTCCGTCACTAGGATGTATAAGAGAGGGGACAGAGGACATCCCTGCCTTGTCCCATTGGTGATTGTGAAAGGTGATGAAAATGTTCTGACGCACCCCCTGGGCCTTGGGACACCCGGAGCCGGACCCTTTTTGGTGGATGCTGGTGGTTGTACTCTTCGTGGCGGCGGTCCGGTTCCGTGGCTCAGGGCGGTCAAACCAGTGGCGGAACTATTTATGTGGTTTTGATGTTTAAATGTCCGACTACGCCACCCGTGGATTGCGGTCAGAGTGAACCGCCGCTACAGGGCAGACCGCTAAGGCTGGTGTTGTGGGTGCAGCAGAGCGTAGCATAACTCCCCACGGGAGGAGTATAGCCTCAGGGCAGTGTATGCGGAGGATGGGGGTGATGGTGCAGGGCAGCAGCAGTAACGACACGGAGTCAGTGATGCAGTTCAGGGCCTTTACTCACAGTTCTTATTATCCAGACCACGTCTGCAGGTAACGGCTGCCCACGTCATACTGTGCTCACCAGGTGAGGGGCTCAGACAACTCCCAGATAACTTTGGAGCGCTTCACAGGACCCCCTTTGTGTGTCCTTTGTCTGGCCTTTCTTACCAACACTTCTGTCCGGCTGCCTCGGGCCTCCTCTTGGTAAACTTGGCGCCAGTTTCCCTGACCCTATGTGGTGCCTTCCTAGCGGGTGGAGCAAGGGGCTGCGCCACATAAAATGTCAGAGCCTCCGGTTTCTAGCTGAGGGTCGTTTCCTGCCTCCACTAGTTCGGGGACCGGTCTCCCCCTTTGGCCTGACCCCTCCACGCAGGTGGATTCGGGCGTGCGGTGGCGACTCACCCGTCCGCACCCCTGGGATCCCTTCATTCCTCGTTCCTGGAGCCTTCTCCGCTCCTCTTCCTTCCTTCTCCCTCTTGCAGGCCTGGGCCTCTGTTACTAGGCCCGCCTCCGGAGCAGAGCTCATGCAGAGCCCCTGCTCCCTGCCACTTCTGCTCAGACTTCTCTGCACTGAACTAAGATGGTGCCCACCTTTTATACTCCCTTCTCAATGCACCCAGGAACTGCTTCCTCCCTGCTCCTGCACTGCAGGGTTCCCCTTCCTCAGTGTTCCCTCCCCCCACTCCAGCCAGGGACAGGGACTGTCGTGCCCATCTCAGGGGCATATTGGTCGCCCTGCCCCACGGCAATGTGGTGTAATGCATGCAGGTGTCGGGTCCTGATCCACACTCCATCCTTATCTGAGAGTGAGATATCACACCTCTGGGTGAGGTGCAATACGTCTGTAGCAACCGAGCCCTCGGTGCTACAGTTCCATTTATCTTCAGCCTAGGTGACGTATTGTGATACAGGGCCGTGATTTTGGCTATAAAAGGGTCCCCTAGACCCCTACCCCAAGCTTTTTAAGAGAATCATATATGGCGTGCCAGGAGACTCTATGGAATGCTTTCTCAGCATCCAACGAGAGTATCTACTTACAAATTTTTAACTGCATCTAGCCCAGGAAATACTTTGTGCCTAGTAGCAGTGTCTGCTAGTCAGCGGATTATCCCGGCTGTTAAGCAAGCTACACCACTTGTAGTTTGGACACTTAATTTTTTCAAAGGAAATGCTTCGGGACCACGGGATACTTAGTGAAGAGCATCAGGAGGCACCCCAAGGCATAGGGGCTGGGACTGGCACTAGGATGCCTTGCGGTGGACAGCCGAGCTCGATCCTTATAAAAGCTTTTTAACTGCAGCAGCTTTAGTGGACGCTACTGGAGCTGGAATTACGCGGCTGCTGGCATGAGACTTGCCCTCCAATAGATCCTTGTAAATGGATTTAAAGTGTATTCATTCAAATTAGAGGGACAATTTAAATTAAAAAGCTTAGAGCTGCCTCCACCACAGGGGGGCTCTCTCGACCCACCAGCGGACAGGCACCAGTATTGGGAGAGGGGGGCTGGCCGTCAGGGTTCACCGCGGCTCTGGCACAAACCCGGCGACACGGAAGTGGCACGGGCAGGAGCGGACTGGCCGTCTCGGCTTCTCACTTTTTGGATTTTAGAAGGGCATGACATGCCTATATCTGTGTCTCCCCCTCCTTTTACTCCTCCACCTCTTTTCTTTTCGCATGACTATATGTACTTGTCACTTTTCCATGTGTTAGTTGTGTCTTCTGAGCAGTTTGTCAGCTTTTGGACACCTTTGAAGGTGTTTTCTATGTGTTTCTATGTGTTTTTGTTTGCCTGCCATTGGTTTTAATGGTGTTCGAAGGTGTTCGACGAACAGTTCGACGAACAGTTCGGCGAACACACGGGTGTTCGACGAACCGAACCGAACTCGAACACTACGGGGGTGGCTCAACACTAGTCAGGACTCCAGGACGGAGTGGAACAAGCGTTAAGAGTGATGGGTGGGGGTCAGAGTCCTGCATACGAGTACGCTGGATCCTCCGTGGCCTGGAAATAGAAAGGACATGTTGGAGAGTTACACTTGTTGGCCAACTTGCCGGAGTGGGGACCCAGGGCATGCTGCAACAGGCTGAATTATTTTAGAAATAAAATGCCTTTCTAATGGAATGAGTATAAAGAGTTAATAAAGCTGTGACCGATCCTCACCCATCCAGTTGTAAGAGTTACATTATTGGGTTGTCCATGAAAGGGGGGCGGTAGGGGGGCTGAGCATCTGGGTTTGGTTGGGGGTCCCCAGAGTCTGCCTAGGCTAGATTAATTTAAAAATTCTTATTAGATACACAGGCGGTGCAGCTTGCTTCGCAGCTGGGCTACTACGCCCAAAGTATTGCCTAGGCTAGATGCAGTTAAAAATTCTACGCTGACTAGCAGACACTGAAGATTTGGAGCAGACCTCTGAGTAAACAGATCTTCAGACTCAACCATCTGTGTTACCCCAAGCCATAGTGTATGTAGTTTCTTACAGTTAAAAGGGGGGGGTGCGACCCAACCCACCTGGAATTGACGATGCCAACGTCACGTAAGACACAGCAAGGGGACTCCCAAAATTGTGGCACAGACACCACTTAACCCTAGAACGCATACCTGTGGCCTTGCAGGCCCGCCCAGTTAATTGTTTTCTATTTTCTGCAAGATTGCTTTAGTTAGAATTTTGAAACTCTAGGTATTCTTCATGTATATAGTTGTTTGTCATTTGAGTTTGAGTTATTCCATGTTATTTGCACACGGGCCTAAAGGGCCCCAGGTATGTGAAAGTGTAGATTTTTATGGTCATGCGTTCTAGGGTTAAGTGGCATCAATTGCCCCACTGTTGCTTAAAACGGTTGGTGAGGTGATTTTACCAAATCCCCAAGCTTTTAGTCTCCCAAGGATGACACAGGGGTAGAAATGTCCTTGCGAATCCATGATTTGATCATCTTTATGAACGTGAGTCTGTCTACATTCTCAGTGGGCAGCCGCGTGCGCTTATCTGTCAGCACACCACCAGCAGCGCTGAACACACGTTCAGAGAGAACGCTGGCTGCATGGCATGACAAGATCTCCAAGGCGTGAGTGGCGAGCTCCGGCGATTTTTCAAGATTGGAATACCAAAATGAGCAAGGGTCCAGTGACACAGTCATGGCTTCGATGTTCACTTGGAGATTCTCCTGTACCATCCTCTCTAGGCATTGACTATGTGTCAGACTTCTTGTCTCCTGTGGCCTTGCAAAGGATGGTCTAAAAAAGTGGTGAAACGATTCCACAAAATTGCTGTTACCAGCAGATACTGTGTTACTGTTACTGTTTGAGTGATGAAGACTCGACAGTCCCACCGTTGGCAAGTTAGAACTGTGAGATTCACTACGTGCACCACTGGTGTTTTGTGGAAAAGCACATGTAAGATTCTGCAACAGATACTCCTGCATTCGTCAATACCTTTTATGGCAGGAATTATTTCGGCAAATATACTTTTGTACCGGGGATCTAAGAGTGTTGCAACCCAGTAGTCGGGATTACTTTGAATTCTGACAATCCGGGGGTCATGTTGCAGGTAGTGCAGCAAGAAGGCACTCATGTGTCTTGCGCATCCAGAAGGACCAAGTCCTTGTTGTGTTGGTAGCGAGGTAAGAATCATGCTTCCTTCCTCTGCCCTCTCCCTCCAACCTCGCACAACAGAAATGTGATCAAGGTCTCCCTCATCTGATGAGTCTTCCATGCCCATTGCCAGTTCGTCCTCCACTTCTTCCTCGGCTCCTGCACCTTCCTCAACAGTTTGGCTGCTACCATGCGCCCTGGTTAATCCCTCTCCCCCACCCTCCCATGCCTGCCGCCTTGGTGCTGCCAACCGTCTGGACCTTGGAGATGTTATCCCTTCCGCATACGACTCCTCCTCTACTTCCTCCACCTCCTCTTGTCCCACCACCTGACTCCGAATTCTGTTTAACATGTGCTCCAGCATGTAAATCACCGTAATAGTCATGCTGATAATGGCATCGTCAGCACTAAACATCTTCGTCGCCATTTCAAGACTGTGCAGAAGGGTGCATAGGTCCCTGATCTGAGACCACTCCTCCAGCGTGATTTGCCCCACCTCTGGATCTCGTTGGCCCAGGCTATACGTCAGAACGTATTGCACCAGGGCTTGTCGGTGCTGCCACAGTCGCTGCAACATGTGCAGAGTTGAATTCCACCGTGTCGGCACATCGCATTTCAGCCGGTGAACTGGCAGGCCCAACGACTTCTGTAGAGATGTAAGTCGTTGAACTGCGGGATGCGAACGGCGGAAGTGAGCACACAGTGACCGTGCACTCTGCAGAAGGCCATCTAGTCCGGGATAGTGGGATAAAAATTGCTGGACAACCAGGTTCAACACGTGAGCCATACAAGGCACGTGTGTGACATTGCCCCGGCGAAGTGCCGCACCCAGGTTTGCAGCATTGTCGCACATGGCCTTCCCTGGTTTCAGGTCCAGTGGAGACAACCTTTCATGAAACTGGGTCTCCAGAGCTGACCAAAACTCCTCAGCTGTGTGACTCACATTTCCCAGACATTTCAAAGTAAACACTGATGCGTTGAGCCCTGCTGCCAGCATAGTAAGGAGGTGTGCAGGATTCCTTCTGCGCAGTTAGAAAGCAGGTGGCATTACCAGACAGGCTTTGGGTGCAGGTGGAGGACCGAGAGGAGGTTGAGGAGGCAGAAGCAGTGGAGGAAGTTCGAGATAAAGAGGATTAACACACAACTCGTGGGGACGGTAAGACTTGGACAGCAGCCCCTTGTCCTGCTGTCACCATAGTTACCCAGTGCCCAGTCAGCGACATGTAACGCCCCTGTCCATGCCTTCTCGTCCAAGTGTCTGTGGTAAAGGGTACCCTGTCACACAGAGAGTTTCTCAAAGAAGCGGTGATGTTGTGTGCGACATGCTAGTGGAGCGCAGGCACACCTTTCTTTGAGAAGTAGTGCCGACCGGGCATCTGGTACTGGGGCACTGTGACGGACATAAGGTCTTGAAAATCCTCTGTGTCCTCCAGGTGGAAAGGCAGCATTTCTGTAGCCAACAGCTTGCAGATGGTGAAATTCAACCTCTTAGCTTTCTCATGGCTAGGAGGAAATGGTCTTTTACTTTTCCACATCTGAGGGACCGAGGGCTGGCTGTTGTGCTTAGACGGTGTTGAGTAGGGTGTCCCCGGCAACTGCCGGTCTGTGAGGAAGATGCAGGCGGACATGTTAGGTTGCCTTGATCCAAAGGTGGTGCTCTCGATGTCGGAGAGCGCTCAACACTAGCAGGTGTTTCCACTTCCCAATGAACTGACGACCTGCCAATCACACTGGCTGTTGCGGGTAAAGAGGTGGCAGTTCTGCGTCCAAAAACATGTGTGACTGCTGTCCCCCCAGTCACAGAGGATGAAGAGGCTGCGGATGCACAAGATGGGGCAGACGGTGGTTGGCCCAGCCGGCTAGGCCGCATTGTAGCACAGTGAGCTTCCCACTGCAACTTATGCTTCATATCCATGTGACGGTACATGCATGAAGTACTCAAACTATGTATTTTTTGGCCTCTACTTAGCTTTTGCTGACAAATATTACAGATAACACGAGTTGGGTCATCCTTATCGATCTGAAAAAATGCCCAGGCTATGCAAGGCTTAGAGCCCATGTGACCTGAAGAGCCACTACGACTTGTGGTCAGAGGCAGAGTTGTGGTTGAGGATGCAGTTGTTGACGTGCTTCCAGTACTCCGTCTCTGTTCAGGAAGGCGCAACCTAACCTCGTCGTCAATAGCATCTGTGATGCTTCGCTGCGCTTGGTATCACAGATCCTACAAGAGTGCATTGATGGAATCCTCCACAAGAGGCCCCCATAAACATTCACACATCTCCACCTTCCACCTCAGACCAGCAGAGGGAGCCCGTTAGGGATATAAATAGGGAAGGTGGAGCTAGGCAGTTCAGTTCCTCTGAAGAGTTCCTGCAGTAGAGAAGCCTAAGAGATGTCAGTCTGCAGTGGAGCTCAGTCTAGTCTAGAGAACGCAGTTAATAGTTCAGCAGTGGAGCACGAGGCTCCTGCTTGCTAGATTCAGGGAGCCCAGATAGAGCTTAAGGTGTGCCGGTGCCGTAAGATCAGTGAAGCGCGGCAAGCTGCCGTTAGTGTGTATAGCCTAGTGAGGGCCCGAGTAGGCCGAAGGCGAGTGGCGAGTTAGTACATAAGGGGCAGAGGAGCTTAACCAGCTCACCCCGAAGCATTTACCGGACACAGGATCCGAGCTTACCGGTATCTCTATGACCCAGTAAGGCATAACCGGAATCCCTGGAGAACTACAAGTCCCAGGATCGCTAAGGTGCTGATATGTAACAGAGCCAGGAGACACTTAGGCCCCGCATACTGGGAACGTGAACTCCAAGAGAAGGCCCTACCACAAGGTCAGCCAGCGCAGGACAGAGACAAATTTAGGCCTAGCTCCAGGCAGGTCAGAAACTTACTACGCAGAGGCAAGAAACAGGAGGCCCTACACCCGCTCATTGGGGAGGATCCTGATATGCACCCTTCACCCTACAGTGCTCCGGGATGTGCCTGAATTTCCACCAGTAAAAGGTACTGAAGTGACTACCGTGTCCGTTCCCGTTCTTGCTCTGACCCAGCTGGGTCTCGCCTGTCCTGCATTCCCCCTGCATACGCTGCCCTGAGACCTAGCTCCACCTGTGGGGAGCTATACCATCGAGCTGCCTTATCACCGGCCTCAGTGGACTGCTGCAGCGCTGGTGCTTGTCACCAGATACCACAGGTGGCGTCATGAACTCTTATAAAAATAACAATAATCCACCCTTTTAAAGAGAGACCCCAGGGTACGGGCCAGGGAGCCGACCACAGCGACATCCCCAAGGCCAGGCAAATGCCCGGGTACCGAGTCATCCCCATCCCCAGGGCTAGTCACATCCTCCTCCACCTCCTCTGCTGACCTCATCGACTTTCTGACTGTGGGTTGACAGTAAGTGGGATCTCCAACCTCGTCATCATCACCCTGTGTGTTATCACACCCGTCGCCCTCAGAGCCAACCTCTTCCTGCCCTGACCGAAAAGTCAAGTTGTCACTCCAATCAGGTATTTGAGTCTCATCATCGTCTTCATCATTGTCTCCACCAACTGGAGTTACAGTTTGGGAACAAGGGTCTACATTATGCTCAGAACCTTCTTCATCTGATCCTGGATCCAACTTATAAAGATTCTGGGCATCGGATCAGATCATTTCCTCATCTGGATTAACAGAAGCTCTGGAGCAGACCTCCGTTTCCCAGGCTATAGTATGAGTAAACAGCTCTGCAGACTCAACCATCTGTGTTACCCCATACTCAGACGGGCAGCTGGAGACTTGGGAGCTGTGAGGAAGCAAGTGTGATTGGGGTGACACCTCTGAGGACTGGAGTATTTGTGATGTTGAAGTTGAGGTGGAGGAGAGCCCACTTGAAGGAGCACTTGATATCCGTTGAAGCACCTGCTGTTTTTGTGCCTCATCTAGAATTTGTAGCGATGGGCGTGTCCGTAAGAATGGGATCGTATCACATTGTCCACGAAAAGAAGTCGACATCTTAGTTTGGCTGGAAGATGGTCTTTCTTCTGCAGATGTTACTCCCCCCCCCACCGTGGGGGGCCTCGACCCACCGGCGGACAGGCACCAGTATTGGGATGGGGGGCTGGCCGTCAGGGTCCACCGCGGCTCTGGCACAAACCCGGCGACACAGAGGTGGCACAGGCAGGAACGGACTGGCCGTGTCGGCTTCTCACTTTTTGGATTTTAGAAGGGCATGACATGCCTATATCTGTGTCTCCCCCTCCTTTTACTCCTCCACCTCTTTTCTTTTCGCATGACTATATGTACTTGTCACTTTTCCATGTGTTAGTTTTGTCTTCTGAGCAGTTTGTCAGCTTTTGGACACCTTTGAAGGTGTTTTCTATGTGTTTCTATGTGTTTTTGTTTGCCTGCCATTGGTTTTAACGGTGTTCGAAGGTGTTCAACGAACAGTTCGACGAACAGTTCGGCGAACACACGGGTGTTCGACGAACCGAACCGAACTCGAACACTACGGGGGTGGCTCAACACTACTTCTTAGTGTTGTTTGGTTAGTGGTGTCTCTTACTCAATGGAGTACAGCTTCTGTGGCCTTTCAGAAAAGGCAAAGTGTATATACTGACAGACATGTGACACTTATATTGCACACAGGTGGACTTCATTTCACGAAACTTGAGACTTATGAAGGGAATTGCTTGCGCCATAAATCTCTAGGGGTTTCATAACAAAAGGGGTGAATACATATGCACATTAATGATGAGCGAGCGTGCTCGCTCCTGCTTTGTACTCACTGCTCAAGATGCTTGGCACTCAGTGAGTACTTCCGGGATGCTCGAGCGGGTGCTTGAGTTCTCACCCCGCATGTTTGGTGCTGTTTTAACATCGAATAAACAGCGGGAATTGCCTGCCACTCACTGTAATATCACAGCTATGTTGGTTGTGGCATTACAGTGATTGGCTGGTCTTATAGCGCCATCGGGTCTATATCAGACCCGGTGACCCTATGCTCATCACAGTCTACCCTTCAGACAGACAGAGTAGGAAAAGCTGCTGCTGAGCTAGGGAGAGAATTGGCAGTTTATTAGTGAGGTATTAGGTATTCCACAGCCAGGGCTGCCACCAGGAATTTTGGGTCCCCTAGAGACTCCGCCCAGGCTCCACCCCAGCTCCATCTCTACCCCTTGAACCTTCCAAAGTGCCACCGCCCACTCTTGGAAAAAGTCTACTTTCTGCACCACGTCCTCACCAATCACACATTAACAGTTCCCATCGAACACCATCTCACATACATAACCATGAGCTCGAGATGCTCGGTGCTCGACAAGTATTTCCGGGTTGCTCAGGCGGGAGCTCGGGTCTCCTCCCTACATGTTTGACGCTCTTTAGAGAGCCAATGAACATGCAGGGATTCCCTGCCACGCAGTGTAATGCCGTAGCCATGTTGGTTGTGGGCATTACAGTGATTGGCTAGCCGCACAGCATCATCAGGTGTAAATAAGACTGGGCGCCGCCATGCTAATCACAGTCTACCCCGGAATCAGGCAGAGTAGGGAGAGGTGCTGCTGAGCTAGGGAGAGATTTGATTGTTTAGAGTTAGTATAGGTATTCCACAACATATATCTATAATATCCATCTGAAATAACAGTCCTTCTGAGGACTAATCCAGCTGCATCTATTCAGTGGTGACAGCAGGAGTTAGGCAGGCAGGCAGTTTATGTGGCAGACTGCAGTGCATACAGCACAAGAGGCTCCATTCCAGTTCTGTCTGCTGCTGTTACAGATATTTCTAGAAATAGCCCCGGGTATCAGGGGCCAGGGATACATTTTTTTTTATCTTAAGCCTGATTATTTGCTTAAAAAGCAATCCAGAGAACAACGCTTTTCTGCTCCATTTGCTTGTTGCCACTGCATCATACTGCCAGATTCTTTCCATATTATAGCGATAAAAATCCAAAAATTTGTAGTGAACGTGGAAAAAATTTAAATTTTGTTGCAGTGTGCTAGTAAAGTTATTGACACGAGGTCACTGTGAAAAATAGTAACCTACAGGCCAGCTATTTAAAACTGTGGTTTTCTGTCACACGTATCACATATAAGTGAGCTCCAAATTTAGCCATTTCTGACCTCCATTTAAATTTAGTTCCAGTGTCTCAGTGAAGTTATTGACATGAGGTAGCTGTGCAAAATAGTAACCTACATGCCAGCTATTTAAAACTCTGGTTTTCCGTCACATGTATCACATAGCACCGCGGTTCAAATCCAGCTATTTGTAGTGAACGTGGAAAATATTGTCCTCCATTTAAAATGGGCAAGGCCCGTGGAAAGGGACGGGGAAGTGGACGTGCTGGTGATGGTGCATGCAGGGGATGAGGCCGAGGCCATGGGCAAGCTGAAATTGTGCCACAAAAAAACCCACATCTTGTCGCTCGACCTTCCTGTCCCAATTAATAGAAGACCGCAAAACATCACTATTGAACACAGAGCAGTGTGAAAAGGTTATTGGTTGGATAACAGATAATGCTTCCAGTCACTTAGCCACCACCACCACCCTGTCTTCCACACGGTCAAGTCTCAGTAGCTGTGAGTCTGGACTGCATATTCCTCACCGTAAACCTCCTTCCTCCCACCATGCCGATTGCCCGGAGACAACTGATCACACACTTGGACACTCCGAAGAGCTGTTCACTTTTCCATTTATAGATTTGGGCCTCTCGCCTGGTCCACTTGAAGCGGGGCAAAAGAAGATCGCATGTAGCAATGTCCTAATATTTGAGCAGCCACGGTCACACAAAGGCGATGGTGGGAAATTGTCACAAGAGGTATCCACCTCTGATGATGAGACACAATTGCCAGAAAGTCAGGAGGAGGACCAGGGTGCGGAAGTGGAAGACGAGGTGGTGGATGATATGGTAACTGACCCAACCTGGCAGCAGAAGATGCAGAGCGAGGACAGTAGCACACAGGGGGAGGCAAAGCACCCCAACAGCCAGGAGGAAGCAGTGTGGTGGCCGCAGACAGAAGGCAGGCAACGGTTCCCCATAACACCAACACAACAGAAGTTTCCAGTACAACTGTTAGGTCTTCCCGAGTCTGGTTGTTTTTTAAAGACTCTGCCGATTACCCCAAAAAGGCCATTTGCAAAACCTGCCAGGCCAGCATCAGCAGTGGTAGCAAAACTAGCAGCCTGACCACCACCAGCATGATCAGGCACATGGCAGCAAAGCACCCGACTAAGTGGCCCGAACCTCAGTGTCCAGCAATAGTGTCAGCGGGTGACACCACTGCTTGTTTCGCTGTTGTGCGTGCATGCCAATCCCCTCTCCATGGTGCATGCCAAGATGCCTCCCGCCCTGCATCTGTTGTTGAACACTCTCAACTAGCACCATCAGCAAGCTTTCCGCAACCTGATGGGGCGGCCATCCTTTAGTACTCGGTCCTCAGTCACCACTATTTCTCCCAGTGTGCCACCCCCGCATTACACAAGCACTTGTCCCACAACATTAGCCGTGCCCTCAACAATGCAGTTACTGAGAAAGTCCACCTAACCACTAGTGTTGAGCCACCCCCGTAGTGTTCGAGTTCGGTTCGGTTCGTCGAACACCCGTGTGTTCGCCGAACTGTTCGTCGAACTGTTCGTCGAACACCTTCGAACACCGTTAAAACCAATGGCAGGCAAACAAAACACATAGAAACACATAGAAAACACCTTCAAAGGTGTCCAAAAGCTGACAAACTGCTCAGAAGACATAACTAACACATGGAAAAGTGACAAGTACATATAGTCATGCGAAAATAAAAGAGGTGGAGGAGTAAAAGAAGGGGGAGACACAGATATAGGCATGTCATGCCCTTCTAAAATCCAAAAAGTGAGAAGCCGACACGGCCAGTCCGCTCCTGCCCGTGCCACCTCCGTGTCGCCGGGTTTGTGCCAGAGCCGCGGTGAACCCTGACGGCCAGCCCCCCTCTCCCAATACTGGTGCCTGTCCGCTGGTGGGTCGAGCGAGCCCCCCTGTGGTGGAGGCAGCTCTAAGCTTTTTAATTTAAATTGTCTCTCTAATTTGAATGAATACACTTTAAATCCATTTACAAGGATCTATTGGAGGGCAAGTCTCATGCCAGCAGCCGCGGTAATTCCAGCTCCAGTAGCGTCCACTAAAGCTGCTGCAGTTAAAAAGCTTTTATAAGGATCGAGCTCGGCTGTCCACCGCAAGGCATCCTACTGCCAGTCCCAGCCCCTATGCCTTGGGGTGCCTCCTGATGCTCTTCACTAAGTATCCCATGGTCCCGAAGCATTTCCTTTGAAAAAATTAAGTGTCTAAACTACAGGTGGTGCAGCTTGCTTAACAGCCGGGATAATCCGCTCACTAGCAGACACTGCTACTAGGCACAAAGTATTTCCTGGGCTAGATGCAGTTAAAAATTTGTAATTAGATACTCTCGTTGGATGCTGAGAAAGCATTCCATAGAGTCTCCTGGCACGCCATATATGATTCTCTTAAAAAGCTTGGGGTAGGGGTCTAGGGGACCCTTTTATAGCCAAAATCACGGCCCTGTATCGCAATACGTCACCTAGGCTGAAGATAAATGGAACTGTAGCACCCTGAGGGCTCGGTTGCTACAGACGTATTGCACCTCACCCAGAGGTGTGATATCTCACTCTCAGGTAAGGATGGAATGTGGATCAGGACCCGACACCTGCATGCATTACACCACATTGCCGTGGGGCAGGGCGACCAATATGCCCCTGAGATGGGCACGACAGTCCCTGTCCCTGGCTGGAGTGGGGGGAGGGAACACTGAGGAAGGGGAACCCTGTAGTGCAGGAGCAGGGAGGAAGCAGTTCCTGGGTGCATTGAGAAGGGAGTATAAAAGGTGGGCACCATCTTAGTTCAGTGCAGAGAAGTCTGAGCAGAAGTGGCAGGGAGCAGGGGCTCTGCATGAGCTCTGCTCCGGAGGCGGGCCTAGTAACAGAGGCCCAGGCCTGGAAGAGGGAGAAGGAAGGAAGAGGAGCGGAGAAGGCTCCAGGAACGAGGAATGAAGGGATCCCAGGGGTGCGGACGGGCGAGTCGCCACCGCATGCCCGAATCCACCTGCGTGGAGGGGTCAGGCCAAAGGGGGAGACCGGTCCCCGAACTAGTGGAGGCAGGAAACGACCCTCAGCTAGAAACCGGAGGCTCTGACATTTTATGTGGCGCAGCCCCTCGCTACACCCGCTAGGAAGGCACCACATAGGGTCAGGGAAACTGGCGCCAAGTTTACCAAGAGGAGGCCCGAGGCAGCCGGACAGAAGTGTTGGTAAGAAAGGCCAGACAAAGGACACACAAAGGGGGTCCTGTGAAGTGCTCCAAAATTATCTGGGAGTTGTCTGAGCCCCTCACCTGGTGAGCACAGTACGACGTGGGCAGCCGTTACCTGCAGACGTGGTCTGGATAATAAGAACTGTGAGTAAAGGCCCTGAACTGCATCACTGACTCCGTGTCGTTACTGCTGCTGCCCTGCACCATCACCCCCATCCTCCGCATACACTGCCCTGAGGCTATACTCCTCCGTGGGGAGTTATGCTACGCTCTGCTGCACCCACAACACCAGCCTCAGTGGTCTGCCCTGTAGCGGCGGTTCACTCTGACCGCAATCCACGGGTGGCGTAGTCGGACATTTTAACATGAAAACCACATAAATAGTTCCGCCACTGGTTTGACCGCCCTGAGCCACGGAACTGGGTCGCCGCCACGAAGACTACAACCACCAGCATCCACCAAAAAGGGTCCGGCTCCGGGTGTCCCAAGGCCCAGGGGGTGCGTCAGAACATTTTCATCACCTTTCACAATCACCAATGGGACAAGGCAGTGATGTCCTCTGTCCCCTCTCTTATACATCCTAGTGACGGAGCACCTGCTCTCATCAATTCGCCATAACCCCAATATTAGGTGGATTGAGGTGGGAGGCACCGAGTACAAGTGCTCTCTATTTGCTGATGATGTCCTAGTATATATCACTCAATCACATATATCCATCCATGCTGTTATGGCTGAAATAGATCACTTTGTTACATGGTAAAATTTTAAAATCAATGCAGCGAAGTCTGAGGCCCTCGATGTCTCCCTCCCCAAATCCATATAGGATTCCATCCAGTCCAACTTTCCCTTTGCCTGGCCCTCACAGGGTATCAAATACTTAGGAATTCCTATTCATAGAGACCTCTCCCATCTATGTTATCTTAATTTTGGGCCCTTTATTGAACAACTCCATACAGACCACGGTTGGCAAGTTAGAACTGTAAGATTCACTACGTGAACCACTGGTGTTTTGTGGAAAAGCACATGTACACTGCGTTCCAAATTATTATACAAAAAGTGTTTAGGAGTGATAAGGGAAGAATTTGTTTGTTTGTCAGTTAAACTCATTGATGGTGATGTGTGTCAGGGCTCTTTATATCACTGTAAGCAATTGCAGACACCTGTGCTAATTAGTTTGGCAGGTGTGTCCAATGAAAGGCAAGACTACTTAAGAAGGCTCTCTCACATTATTAAGCAGCCTACATTTTCTGCCAAAATGGGAAAGAAAAAGGATGTGTCGGCTGCTGAGAAGCAACAAATTGTGGAGTGTTTAGGTCAAGGCATGACTACAATCAACATTGTGCGATGATCAGGATGAAGTGTCTTGGCAATCAAGAAGTATGTAGCTGATTCACAGTACACACGTGTGCGTGCTGATAAGGGCAAATTGAGGACTCTTTCCTACAGGCAATTACGTCAGGTTGAAAGAGCAGCGGCAAAAAAGCCTTGTCATAGCAGCAGACAAGTTTTTGAAGCTGCTTGTGCCTCCAACGTCCCCCGAACAACAAGATGCAGGGTCCTTCAGAGGTTTGCAGCTGTGCATGCGCCATCCTGTCGACCTCCTCTATCCACTTCACACAAGCAGAAACGGCTCCAGTGGGCCAAACATTACATGAAGACTGATTTCAAAACTGTTTTGTTCACGGATGAGTGCCGTGCAGCGCTCGATGGTCCAGATGGATGGAGTGGAGGATGGCTGGTTGATGGACACCCCACGCAAACACGGCTACAGCGCCAACAAGGAGGAGGTGGAGTAATGTTTTGGGCTGGAATCATGGGGAGAGAGATTGTCGGCCCCTTTAGGATCCCTGAAGGCGCTAAAGATGAACTCCATAATGTATGTGGATTTTCTCAAACAGCACTCCCTGCCATGGTTCAAGAAGAAGAACCGTGTATTTCACAGCAAGATCATTTTTCTGCATGATAATGCACCATCTCATGCTGCACATAAAACATCTGCATCTCTGGCTGATATGGGCATAAAAGGGGACAAACTTATGGTGTGACCCCCATGCTCCCCTGACCTCTACCCCATTCAGAACCTTTGGAGCATCATTAAAAGGAGTGTCTATGATGGCGGGAGGCAGTTCACATCTAAGCAACAGCTCTGGGAGGGTATTCTGTCCTCATGCAAAACAATTGAGCAGAAACCATCCAAAACCTGACAAATTCAATGGACGAGAGAGTTCAGAAGCTCCTTTCGAACAAGGGGTCCTATGTGAAAATGTAACATCACCTAGAATAAAGTTTTGAGTTGAAAACTGTTTGATTTCAGTTTCTAACAACCTGCTAATGCTTATAATTTCAAAAATGACCATTTTTTTGGTCTTTATTAAAATGAAAAGGTTGATCGAAAAGTTTGGGGGATCTAAGAGTGTGGCAACCCAGTAGTCATGATTACTTCGAATTCTGACAATATGAGGGTCATGCTGCAGGTAGTGCAGCAAGAAGGCACTTATGTGCCTTGCTCATCTCGGAGCCCCAAAATTATTTTCCGGGCTAGATGCAGCTAAAAATTATTTTTAATTTTAAATCTGGTGAAGCTTTAGTATAGATGGCCTAATAGGATCAGTGCTGCACACTGCTACAAAGCCCAAATTATTTTCCAGTCAAGATACAGATAAACATGATTAGTAATTTGAAAGCTTAAAACGGTTGGTAGGGTGATTTTAACCAATCATCAAGCTTTTACTCTCCCCAGGATGACACAGGGGTAGAAAAGTCGTTTCGGATCCATGATTTGTTCATCTTTATGAACGTGAGTCTGTCTACATTATCAGTGGAGAGCCGCGTGCGCTTATCTGTCAGCACACCACCAGCAGCGCTGAACACACGTTCAGACAGAACGCTGGCTGCGGGGCATGACAAGATCTCCAAGGCGTAAGTGGCTAGCTCCGGCCATTTATCCAGATTGGAAGCCCAAAAAGAGCAAGGGTCCAGTGACACAGTCGTGGCTTCAATGTTTACTTGGAGATACTCCTGTACCATCGTCTCTAGGCGTTGACTATGTGTCAGACTTCTTGTCTCCTGTGGCCTTGCAAAGGATGGGCTAAAAAAGTGGTGAAATGATTCCGCAAAATTGATGTTACCAGCAGATACTGTGGTTCTGTTACGGTTTGAGTGCTGAACACTTGACGGTCCCACGGTTGGCAAGTTGGAACTGTGAGATTCACTACGTGCACCACTGGTATTTTGTGGAAAAGCACATGTAAGATTCTGCAACAGTCTCTGCTGATACTCCTGCATGCGTGCATCCCTTTCTATGGCAGGAATAATTTCTGCAAATTTACTTTTGTACCGGGAATCTAACAGTGTGGCAACCCAGTAGTCAGGATTATTTCTAATTCTCACAATTCGAGGGTCATGTTGCAGGTAGTACAGCAAGAAGGCACTCATGTGTGTTGCGCATCCAGGAGCACCAAGTCCCTGTTGTGTTGGTGGCGAGGTAACAATCATGCTTCCTTCCTCTGTCCTCTCCCCCCAACCTCGCACAACAGAAATGTGATCAAGGTCTCCCTCATCTGATGAGTCTTCCATCAGTTCGTCCTCCACTTCTTCCTGGGCTCCTGCACCTTCCTCACTAGTTTGGCTGCTACCATGCGCCCTGGTAAAACCATCTCCCCCACCCTCACATGCCTGCCGCCTTGGTGCTGCCGACCGTCTGGACCTTGCAGATGTTAGCCCTTCCGCATACAACTCCTCCTCCTCTACTTCCTCCACCTCCTCTTGTGCCACCACCTGACTCCGAATTCTGTTTAACATGTGCTCCAGCATGTAAATCACCGGAATAGTCATGCTGATAATGGCATCGTCAGCACTAAACATCTTCGTCGCCATTTCAAAACTGTGCAGAAGGGTGCATAGGTCCCTGATCTGAGACCACTCCTCCAGCGTGATTTGCCCCACCTCTGAATCTCGTTGGCCCAGGCTATACGTCAGAACGTATTGCACCAGGGCTTGTCGGTGCTGCCACAGTCGCTGCAACATGTGCAGAGTTGAATTCCACCGGGTAGGCACATCGCATTTTAGCCGGTGAAGTGGCAGGCCCAACGACTTCTGTAGAGATGTAAGTCGCTGAGCTGCGGGATGCGAACGGCGGAAGTGAGCACACAGCGACCGTGCCCTCTGCAGAAGGCCATCTAGTCTGGGATAGTGGGCTAAAAATTGCTGGACAACCAGGTTCAACACGTGAGCCATACAAGGCACGTGTGTGACATTGCCCCGGCGAAGGGCCGCACCCAGGTTTGCAGCATTGTCGCACACGGCCTTCCCTGGTTTCAGGTCCAGTGGAGACAACCATTCATGAAATTGGTTCTCCAGAGCTGACCACAACTCCTCAGCTGTGTGACTCACATTTCCCAGACATTTCAATGTAAAAACCGCCTGATGACGTTGAGCCCTACTGCCAGCATAGTAAGGAGGTGTGCAGGATCCCTTCTGCGCAGTTAGAAAGCTTGTGGCATGACCAGACAGGCTTTGGGTGCAGGTGGAAGACCGAGAGGAGGTTGAGGAGGCAGAAGCAGTGGAGGAACTTTGACATAAAGAGGATTGACGCACAACTCGTGGGGACGGCAAGACTTGGACAGCAGCCCCTTGTCCTGCTGTCACCATAGTTACCCAGTGCCCAGTCAGCGACATGTAACGCCCCTGTCCATGCCTACTCGTCCAAGTGTCTGTGGTGAAATGCACCCTGTCACACACAGAGTTTCTCAAAGAAGCGGTGATGTTGTGTGCGACATGCTGGTGGAGCGCAGGCACACCTTTCTTTGAGAAGTAGTGCCGACTGGGCATCTGGTACTGGGGCACTGCGACGGACATAAGGTCTCGAAAATCCTCTGTGTCCACCAGGCGGAAAGGCAGCATTTCTGTAGCCAAGAGCTTGCAGATGGTGAAATTCAACCTCTTAGCTTTCTCATGGCTAGGAGGAAATGGTCTTTTACTTGTCCACATCTGAGGGACCGAGGGCTGGCTATTGTGCTTAGACGGGGTTGATAAGGGTGTCCCCGGCAAACTGCCGGTCTGTGAGGAAGATGCAGGCGGACATGTTAGGTTGCCTTGATCCAAAGGTGGTGCTATCGATGTCGGACAGCGCTCAACACCAGCTGGTGTTACCACCTCCAAAGAAAATGATGACCTGCCAATCACGCTGGCTGTTGCGGGTAAAGAGGTGGCAGGTCTGCGCCCCAAAACAGGTGTGACTGCTGTCCCCCCAGTCACAGAGGGTGAAGAGGCCGCGGATGCACAAGATATGGCAGACGGTGATTGGCCCGGCCGGCTAGGCCGCATTGTAGCACACTGAGCTTCCCACTGCAACTTATGCTTCATGTCCATGTGCCGGTTCATGCATGAAGTACTCAAACTATGTATTTTTTGGCCTCTACTTAGCTTTTGCTGACAAATGTTACAGATAACACGAGTTGGGTCATCTTTATCGATCTGAAAAAATGCCCAGGCTATGCAAGGCTTAGCACCCATGCGACCTGAAGAGCCACCACGACTTGTGGTGAGAGGCAGAGTTGTGTTTGAGGATGCAGTTGTTGACGTGCTTCCAGTACTACGTCTCTGTCCAGGAAGGCGCAACCTGACCTCGTCGTCACTAGCATCTTCCTCCACCTCCTCTGCTGACCTCATCTCTTGGCTGACTGTGGGTTGACAGTAAGTGGGATCTCCGACCTCATCATCATCACCCTGTGCGTTATCACACCCGTCGTCCTCAGAGCCAACCTGTTCCTGCCCTGACAAAAAACTAAAGTTGTCGCTCCAATCAGGTATTTGAGTCTTATCATCGTCTTCCTCATTGTCTCCACCAACAGGAGTTACAGTTTGGGAATGAGGGTCTACATTATGGTCAGAACCTTCTGCGTCTGGTCCTGGATCCGACTCATAAAGATTCTGGGCATCAGTGCAGATCATTTCCTTGTCTGGATTCACAGAAGCGCTGGAGTCGACCTCTGATTCCCAGGCTATAGTATGAGTAAACAGCTCTGCAGACTCAACCATCTGTTCTACCTCATACTCAGACGGGCAGCTGGAGATTTGGGAGCTGTGAGGAAGCAAGTGCGATTTGGGTGACACCTTTGAGGACTGGAGTATTTGTGATGTTGAAGTTGATGTGGAGGAGAGCCCACTTAAAGGAGCACTTGATATCTGTTGAAGCACCTGCTGTTTTTGTGCCTCATCTGGAATTTGTAGCGATTGGCGTGGCCGTAAGAAAGGGATCTTATCACATTGTCCGCTAAAAGAAGTAGACATTTTAGTTTGGCTGGAAGATGGTCTTTCTTCTGCAGATGTTGCTGTTGCTTTAACACCTACCCCACGGACACAACCTTTTTTCCCCTTCCCAACACGCCTATTCCCCTTTCCACCAGCAGCAGGCCTTTTTCCACTCATTTTGGTGGTTAACTAATTCACAACTCTGGAGTTGTTTGCACAAAAAAACAATGGATGGTAACCGAGCAGAGCTGAGTGGCCAAACTGTGGTATTAGGCCAAAACTATTGGCTGGGTTAGATGCAGAAAAAAATTATTTTGAATTTGCAACCTGATGGAGGTCAGTATAGATGGACTAATAGACCAAGTCCCACACACCGCTAGAAGCCCAACTATTTTTTCAGAGCTAGATGCAGAAAAAAATTATATTCAATTTGCAACCTGCTGGAGGTCAGTATAGAAGGACTAATAGAACAAGTCCCACACACTGCTAGAAGCCCAAATATTTTTTCAGAGCTAGATGCAGAAAAAAATTATTTTTAATTTGCAACCTGATGGAGGTCAGTATAGATGGACTAATAGACCAAGTTCCACACACCGCTAGAAGCCCAACTATTTTTTCAGAGCTAGATGCAGAAAAAAATTATATTCAATTTGCAACCTGCTGGAGGTCAGTATAGAAGGACTAATAGAACAAGTCCCACACACTGCTAGAAGCCCAAATATTTTTTCAGAGCTAAATGAAGAAAAAAATTATTTTTAATTTGCAACCTGATGGAGGTCAGTATAGATGGACTAATAGACCAAGTCCCACACACTGCTAGAAGCCCAAATATTTTTTCAGAGCTAGATGCAGAAAAAAAATATTTTTAATTTGCAACCTGATGGAGGTCAGTATAGATGAACTAATAGACCAAGTCCCACACACTGCTAGAAGCCCAAATATTTTTTCAGAGCTAGATGCAGAAAAAAATTATTTTTAATTTGCAACCTGATGGAGGTCAGTATAGATGGACTAATAGACCAAGTCCCACACACTGCTAGAAGCCCAAATATTTTTTCAGAGCTAGATGCAGAAAAAATTTATTTTTAATTTGCAACCTGATGGAGGTCAGTATAGATGGACTAATAGACCAAGTCCCACACACTGCTAGAAGCCCAAATATTTTTTCAGAGCTAGATGCAGAAAAAAATTATTTTTAATTTGCAACCTGATGGAGGTCAGTATAGATGGACTAATAGACCAAGTCCCACACACTGCTAGAAGCCCAAATATTTTTTCAGAGCTAGATGCAGAAAAAAATTATATTCAGTTTGCAACCTGATGGAGGTCAGTATAGATGGACTAATAGAATGATGCTATGCCCAAAAGATTTTACTTCACTAGGTGCAGTAAAAAAATTGGTATTCTATACACAGGTGGTATATCTTGCAACACAGATAGGCTACTCCACTGAGTAACACACTCTGCAATAGGCCAAAAAGGATTAGCTTTGCTAGATTCAGCCAAATGCTGTGAAAAAAACTTGCACAGCACTGGCACAGACCTGCCTGGCAAAAACTGATAGGAACTCATGTAACCTAGTCCTGAAAAGGACTCCAATTACAATTAGTCTTTACTCCCACAACCTATCTATTTAAGAGCACAGACCTCCCTGATAAAAGTCGTAGGAAATGCTGTAACCTAGTCCTTAAAAGGACTGCAATCACAACTATTCCCTACTCCCAAGCTATCTGTATATTTGTGCGAAAATTGGCTTGAAATTAACAAGGTATAGCGCACACAGCAACAGCGGTGCCGTCTAACACGCAGCTGCAGCAGTGAGAAAATGGTGGCGACGGGGAAAATGGCTTGGTCTTATAGGGCAAGGACATGTGACATACACTGCCAATGACACATGCCCTTGCTTGTGTGAAAAAAAGCACTTCGCTCCGTGTGTGCGCTGCTGATAGGCTGACAGATTGCACCTCCCCACTGCAAATGCGGGAAAGAGAAAAAAAAAATGGAGATCTTCATTGTTCCTGCAGAGATCCATCCCCTGCCCCTCCCCCCACCCCGCTGTACACTCAAACTGCGTATTAACATTAATTTTCATCATTACTGAGAAAAAATCCAGTTATGATTTTGGTGCACGAACAGTTATCGAACATAACCTCGAACAGCCGAATTTTTCTCAAATTGTTTGTGTTCGCCGAACGGCTCGAACACCGCCCAAAACAGCTCGAATTTGAGATTGGCGAACAGTTCGAGTAGAACAACGCTCATCTCTACTAACCACGGACACGTGGACAAGTGCATATGGGCAGTGACGGTACATCTTGCTGATGGTACACTGGGTTAACATAGTGGAAGCCAGGACCCAATCGGACCTTGGGACAGAACACGTCCTCCCGCCGCCGAGGATTGCAGACCCTGGGTCAATCAGGGTTGCCCCCACATTCTACAGCTCCTACACCTCATCCTCCTCCTCCTCTTCAGCCTCCATCTCCAAAATGACCACATCAGAAACAGGCTGGAAGCACTGCAACACTGCCTCAGCCAAGCGACAACAGGCTGTGTTGAAGCTAATATCCTTAGGTGACAAACCGCACAATGCTGAAGAGTTGTGGACAGCTCTGAAAGAGCAGGCAGACCTGTGGCTGGCACCGCTGAACTTATAGTCAGGCATGGTCATGTGTGACAATGGCCAGAACCTGTTGTCTGCTCTGAGGCGAGGCGAGCTCACACACGTGCAATGCCTGGCCCATGTGCTTAACCTCGTGGTTCAGCAGTTTCTCAAAGCCTACCCGGATCTGTTGGATCTGCTTGTCAAAGTACACTGCCTGTGTGCCCATTTTAGAAAGTTAGTTACAGCTTCAGCCGCCGTTGCCATGCTTCAGCAACGTTTGCAGCTTCCGGCTCACCGACTGATCTGCGATGTCCCTACACGTTGGAACTCTACATTGCCGATGTTGGTAAGGATTTGTGAGCAGAAGAGGGCAGTTGTTGACTAGCAGCATCAACAAGGCCGTCGGTATTCAAGTCAGACTGCACACATAAAACCTCAGGAGTGAACATGGATGTCAGACATATGTACCATCCTCCAAAACTTTGAGGACTACACCAAGTTGGTGAGCGAAGATGATGCCATAATTAGCGTCACCATCCCGATTGTCTGTCTTCTGAAACGCTCTCTGCTCTCAATTAAAAAGAACGCATTGCAGGTGACTCGCCCCCTGGGCCGTGGGGCACTCGGATCCGGGCAGTAGGGGAACGATGGGAGTAGTAGTGGCAACCCGGTTCCGTGACTCAGGGTGGTCAGGCCAGTGGTAGTCCGTTATGCGCTGATGATTATGTCTGACTACGCCACCCGTGGATTGCGGTTATTAGGAACCGCCGCTGCATGCAGACCGCTGGGGCCGATGATGTATGCAGCTGGGATGGTGTGACTCCCCGCGGGAAGAGTGCGGCCCCAGGGCAGTATAATGGATGGTGGGAGTGATGGTGGTGAGAGTCCCAGTACCGATAGTGCTGGAGGCGCGAAGGAGCACACAGACAACAGGTTGCAGTCCAGGGCCTTTACTAAAACAGGTAAACTGACCCATAAACAGTCCCGGCTAGGAGGGGACCTGGATGTCTGAGAGCAATGGGGAAATTGGCCCTGGTCAGGGTGAGGGTGTAGGCCTACCGTGCTTTCTGTGCTCCTTCTGGCTATCTCCTCCTTATAGGGTAACAGCCCACGTTTCCGAGCTTTCCGTGTACTCTCACCTGTATGGCCTGCGACGTGGGTTCCTTTCTGCTCCCGGCCTGGTACGGCTTTACTGGTCCCTTCTGTTGTGGCAGAGCCTCCAGGTTTCTTAGGCCAAGGAACATACAGTCCCCTGCGGACTGGTTATCTGCTGTGGGATGTGGAATCCTCCCAGCCTCAGACACCAAAGTCTGGTAAATTAAGTCCTTTATCTGCTAAGACAGGCTCACTTCGCCTCTTGTCTCTGGCTTGTGGCTCTCCTCCTGCCACACTTCCTCTTAGATGCAATACAACTTTCTGTCCCTGCTCTGCTCTGGGACAAGTCTCAGTACTGAGACAGGTCATCCAGTTCTCTCTAACCCTGCCCCCAGTTCCAGCTTTTATAGGGGCAGCCTGCTCCCCCTACTGGCCTGAGACAGGAGGTACAGCATGCTAATGTTCCCCTGGCTAGAGAACCTCCCCCTGCTCTCAGACACAGCTTTATTACATTTTGTGGCATCCAGGCCAGAGTGACACACAGGCGGAGCATGATGAGATGGAGCAAGGAACCATACAGGGTGATTACAAACAGCCAAGCTTCATCTCATCCCAACGTGGATTGGATGACAATGAGGAAGAGAAGGAGGAGGAGGAAAAACAGGAGCTAGTTTCCTGCGCTATAGATGGTACTACCTGCACAACTGCCATGCTGTCTGTTCAGCGTGGATGGCCTGAGCACAGGGAGGAGGAAGAGGAGGAGGATGAGAGCATGGTCAGTCGTCCTCTTGGTGAGCACACAGAAGTCTTGCCTCTTTGCAGTCTGGCACAGATGGCTGAGTTTATGTTCCGCTGCCTTTCCCGTGACCCTCGCGTTGTCCAAATTTTGGGTGACAGTCATTACTGGTTTGTGACACTTCTAGACCCATGCTATAGGGAGAACTTTATGTCTCTTATTCCTTTGCAGGACAGGCCTAATAAAATGGGGCAGTACGAGAAGGCCCTTGTTGCAGAATTATTGAAAAAATTCCCATCTGAAAATGCTGGCAGCAGAGGTCACAGTTCGTTGGACAACCAAGTACAGGTGAGAGAGCCACAAAAGCAATCCTGCAGAGGCAGGGGAACATTGTCAACGTTCTAGGACAGTTTTTTCAGATCCTCCCTTCGGACAGACCCTGAGGCGTGGGGTACTCTCACAAGGAGTGGAAAGTTTCAAAAGATGGTGAGGGAGTACCTTGCCGACCGTACCAACGTCCTCCGTGATTCCTCGGTGCCTTATAATATTAGGTATCCAAGCTGGACACGTGGCATGAACTCGCTCTCCATGCCTTGGAGGTCCTGGCCTGCCCTGCCACTAGCGTTTTGTCAGAGCGGGTTTTTAGTTGCACTGGTGGAATTATAACTGATAGGCGCATCTGCCTGTCAACTAAAAATGCTGACAGGTTGACTCTTATAAAAATGAACAAGGCCTGGATTGGGCCAGACTTCTCAACACCACAGAATGATAGCAGCGTAACATAAACTCAAATACAGTGCCTTTTTTTGGGGAGGTCTAACTTTATTCCCATGCACCTCTGTCTTCGCTTCCAGACATGGGTATATGCTTCCTGATTTTGTCTATTTGCTCTTGTGCTCCTCCTTCTCCGCATCCTCATCCTCCACCACCATACCACCACCATATGTACCATATTAACATATCTATGCCCCTTGCAAGGGGCATTGGAGTTCCTCCAAATTTTTGGCAGCCTTTGCTTCCCTGGCAAACACTATCGGAGACCCACTTCCTAATAATGGGAACATTGTTTTAAGGAGGCTCTCTGATCTCTACGTCTCTTGCAAGTTGCATTGGAGTTCCTCCAAATTTTTGGCAGCTGTTGCTTCACTGCATAGGCCAACACTATGGGAGACCCACTTCCTAATAATGGGAACATTGTTTTAAGGAGGCTGATTCTGACCTCTACTTCTCTTGCAAGGGGCATTGGAGTTCCTCCAAATTTTTGGCAGCCCTTGCAGTTACTGCATGCGCAATAACAGTATAGGAGACCCACTCGTTAATAATAGGAACAACAAAGCACAGCCGGCTGTTGGCTCTCTAACAATAGCGAGGGCTGACTGCTGGCCCTTTAAGAATAGTAAGGGCCACCTGATACCCCTATAAAAAAATAGGCTTTGTGACTTTCAGAGTCCCTCCATCATAAATAAAACAGAATGTGTCTGATGATGTGTCACACACCACATGGCCGGATAAGGTTGTAAAATATTAAAATGACATTTCCCGGTGAATGCATTTGTCTTAAAAAATAACGTAAAAAAAAAACAACACACAGTAGAATCTTTCTTTAGTATAAAAACCAGAAGCGCCAATTTAATCTCAGTGTAATCACATTGTTCAGCTCCTCCACCTCCTCCTCCAGTTCGGCCTCCATCTCCGAAATGACCACATCAGTCACAAGCTGACAGCACTTCAGCACTGCCTTGGCCAAGCGGCAACAGGCTGTGCTGAAGATCACATGCTTAATGCTTAGGTGACAAACCGCCCACCACTACAGAGTTGTTGAAAGCTGTAGCAAAGCAGTCTGATCTGTGGCTCTCACCGCTGAACATACAGCCATGCATGGCCATGTGTGACAATGGGCGGAAACTGGTGATGGAGAAATGAGAGCCGGAGTAGATACGGTTTCCCTCTATGTCAGTCCTTTCACCGAGCTAAAGAATATGACTGTGGTGAAATTCAACTCCCACTGAGAAGTAGTTTCAAACTGAAAACATTGGGCCCACCAGAGGATTTGTTTCTGTGGGCTCACCTTTCTCACCAGCTCAAGAGCCCCATAGCTGCTGCAAAGTTTGCGCTATCATGAACTCTCATGATGGAGAAGCCAGGGACGACCCGAGGATTCTCTGGTGGGACCGTCCAACCCTGCCGAGAAGCAGTCCTGGCTAAGAAAAGTGTGTGGGAAGGATCCCGGACACTCTATGGCTGCTTTTTTACTGAGGTGGAAACCCACGCAAACACAGGGAGAGCATTCAAAATCCTTGCAGATTTTGTCCTTGCTGGGATTTGAACCCAGAATCCCAGCGCTGCAAGGCTTCAGTGCTAACCACTGAGCCAAGGTGCTGCCGTTCACCCTCTGGTATCTAACAGGCTGGAGAATCTTGCACCTACTGCCACTCTATCTTCAGCTCCTTTCTGAGAAACTAATGTATTTGGGCAGCCACTCAGTCTACTAAATAGAATTCCTGAGAAGGAAATTGGGGATGGCTTCGCTACTGGTACTGGGGGCAGTGCTAATACAATGGCGTCGTACCATAGTCCACTGGAAATAAAACAGGCTGGTAGGAGGCAAGCAAATTCCCACAGAAAAGTACCAGCAGTAATGCTCTGGGACCCTTGCTTGTGGAAGGCGGAGACGATACTGGGAGAAATAGTGGTGTCTGGGGACCGAGTATGAACACCCGGCCGCTGCCGGCATGAGGTTGTGGACAGCTTCCTCCTCCACGAGCCTAGAAGGCCACATTTCAAGTGAAAGCAGCTTTAGAGGACTTCCTGGGAGAAATGACAGCTGGGTAGATATGGTTTCCCAAGTCCTTTCACCAAGCTAAAGAATATGGCTGTGGTGAAATACGACTCTCAGCAATAAAAAGCTGTGGACTGGCTCTGTACCATCCTTGGCCACATTGACTTGACCACATGTTTGTGGTTAGGCGGTCCTTCCCAGTAAGTCCGCTGGGAAGGGCACGGATAATGTTGTGGGACCCATGCTTGTTGAAGGAGGAGGCGACACCAGGAGAAACAATGGCGGCTGGAGACCAAGTATGGAGACCCGGCCTCCGCCACCATGAGATTGTGAACAGCTTCCGCCTCCTCGAGCCTAAAAGGCCACATTTCAAGTGCTAGCAGCTGTCCAAAAATGTGGCAGTATAGTATTGCAGCCTATGGGTGGGTGGGTGGGTGGCTGGCTGCATATTTGCACTTGCATTCCAAGGAATGGGGTAGGGACAACTGAAAGCTACGGTGGGACAAGGACGTGGACATGTGCATGGCGGGAGGCATCTTTGCATGTGCCAAGGGTCACTTATGATGGGCACACTTTTAGACAGTGACCTGGGAATCAGAGATGCTTCCAGGGGTCCTCCCCATGCTGTTCCCATGTCTTTTCAGCACTGTATGAATGTGTCTAATGATATGCCACACACCACATGGCCAGATAAGGTTGTAAAATGTTAAAATGACATTTCCCAGTGAATGCATTTGTCTTGATTGAAAGCAATGCAAAAGTGAAAAAACGCATCAAAAACGCTACGTGTGAACATAGCCCAAGGTGTGGAGGAGCATTTTTGTTTTTGGTTATTTATTTTGCCTTATATACACTGTGTGCAGAATTATTAGGCAAGTTGTATTTTAGAGAATTATTTTTATTATTGATCAACAACTATGTTCTCAATCAACCCAAAAGACTCATAAATATCCAAGCTTAATATGTTTGAAAGTTGGAGTGTTTTTTTTTTTAGATTTGGCTATGTTAGGAGGATATCTGTTTGTGCAGGTAACTATTACTGTGCAGAATTATTAGGCAACTTAATAAAAACCAAATATAATCCCATCTCACTTGTTTATTTTCACCAGGTAAACCAATATCAGTGCACAAAATTTAGAAATAAACATTTCTGACATGCAAAAACAAAAACAAAAATAGTAGTGATCAATATAGCCACCTTTCTTTATGATGACACTCAACAGCCTCCATCCATAGATTCTGTTTTCGATCAACATTGCATGCAGCAGCCACCATAGCCTCCCAGACACTGTTCCGAGAGGTGTACTGTTTTCCCTCCCTGTAGATCTCACATTTTATGATGGACCACAGGTTCTCTATGGGGTTCAGATCAGGTGAACAAGGGGGACATGTCATTATTTTTTCTTCTTTTAGACCTTTACTGGCCAGCCACGCTGTGGAGTAGTTGGATGCATGTGATGGAGCATTGTCCTGCATGAAAATCATGTTTTTCTTGAACGATACCGACTTCTTCCTGTACCACTTCTTGAAGAAGTTGTCTTCCAGAAACTGGCAGTAGGTCTGGGAGTTGAGCTTCACTCCATCCTCAACCCGAAAAGGTCCCACAAGTTCATCTTTGATGATACCAGCCCATACCAGTACCCCACTTCCACCTTGCTGGCGTCTGAGTCGGAGGGGAGCTCTCTGCCCTTTACTGATCCAGCCTCTGGCCCATCCATCTGGCCCATCAAGAGTCACTCTCATTTCATCAGTCCATAAAACCTTTGAGAAATCAGTCTTAAGATATTTCTTGGCCCATTCTTGACGTTTTATCTTATGTTTCTTGTTCATAGGTGGTGGTTTTTCAGCCTTCCTTACCTTGGCCATGTCCCTGAGTATCGCACATCTTGTGCTTTTTGATACTCCAGTAACGTTGCAGCTCTGAAATCTGGCAAAACTGGTGGCGAATGGCATCTTGGCAGCTTCCCGCTTGATTTTCCTCAATTCATGGGCAGTTATTTTGCGCCTTTTTTGGCCAACACGCTTCTTGCGACCCTGTCTGCTATTTGCCATGAAACGTTTGATTGTTCGGTGATCATGCTTCAAAAGTTTGGAAATTTCAAGACTGCTGCATCCCTCTGCAAGACATCTTACAATTTTGGACTTTTCAGAGCCCGTCAAATCTCTCTTCTGACCCAAAGGAAAGGAAGTTGCCTAATAATTAAGCACACCTTATATAAGGTGTTGATGTCATTAGTCAACACCCCTCCTCATTACAGAGATGCACATCACCAGATTTACTTAATTGGTAGTTGGCTCTCAAGCCTATGCAGCTTGGAGTAGGACAACATGTATAAAAAGTATCATGTGATCAAAATACTAATTTACTAATTTGCCTAATAATTCTGCACACAGTGTACAAGTCATTACCCTGGTCAGGATGTTCTTTAAGATATTTCCCAGGAAAATCCATTTTGTTTAGTTTTTGAATGTTTTACTGTGAGTCCATAAAAGTGGCGTAATACTCTGACAACATTGTTGACAGCAGTGACCTGGGAGTCAGAAATGCTTCCAGGGGTCTTCCCCATGCTGTTCCCATGTCATTTGAGCACTGTTCCCATTGATTTCCGCAATTTTTAGGCCCTCTGCAGACCGCCGGGGGGGTCGCCAGAAAATGCTCGAGTTTCCCATAGACTTACATTGGGCTCATTACTTGGTCCGAACACTCGAGCATTCCAATTTTCTCGACCCAAACAATGAGTACCCGAGAATTTTAGTGCTCGCTCATCACTAATCACTACCACATAGTGACCGAAAAATACCACATACAAGGAACAAATACCGCCACACCACATATTACCACCACATAGTGGCCGAATATTACAATACTGATCATTGTCAGAAAAATATTAAGAATTTCTCCCTCCCAGAGCTCTCTTCATCCCCTCCCCATAGTATTTGTCAAAAGAGAAGAGCTTACACTTTGACCAGTGGCATCTATGTTAAATTAACACACACAGTAGAAGTGACTTGTAAGCAAATGCTAGCACAAAGGGTGCTACCAAGCCCAATTAACACAGGCTTGCGATAAATCTACATCTAGGTGAGAAGGTTGTATTCCCAGGACATCAAAAAGAATTAAACAGAAGTGTACAGCCGGGCCTGCGCCGACACGAAATATGGAATAGCTAAAGTTCCATACGTCCGATAATAATACAGAGTAACATAGTTTTTAAGGTTGAAGGAAGACTAAGTCCATCTAGTTCAACCCATAGCCTAACATGCCGATCCAGAAGAAGGCAAAAAAAAACCATGTGCAAACACTAAGCTCCGCATTGGGGAAAAAAAATCCTTCCTGACTCCACATACGGCAATCAGACTAGTTCCCTGGATCAACACCCTATCAAGGAATCTAGTATATCTAACCTGTAATATTATACTTTTCAAGAAAGGCATCCATGCCCTTCTTAAATTTTAGGAGTGAATCACTCATTACAACATCATGCGGCAGAGAGTCCCATAGTCTCACTGCTCTTACAGTAAAGAATCCGCGTCTGTGATTATGATTAAACCTTCTTTCCCAGACGTAGAAGATGCCCCCTTGTCCCCGTCTCAGGACTCAGAGTAAAAAGATCAGTAGAAAGGTCTTTGTACTGTCCCCTCATATACTTGTACATAGTAATAAGATCACCCCTAAGCCTTTTTTTTTCCAAACTAAATAACCCCAAGTGTAATAACCTGTCTTGGTATTGCAGACCCCCCAGTCCTCTAATAACCTTGGTCGCTCTTCTCTGCACCCTCTCTAGTTCAGCTATGTCTTTCTTATACACCGGAGACCAGAACTGTACACAGTATTCTAAGTGTGGTCGCACTAATGACTTGTATAGAGGTAAAATTATCTTCTCCTCATGAGCATCTATGCCTCTTTTAATGCATCCCATTATTTTATTTGCCATTGCAGCAGCTGCCTGACACTGGCCACTAAACGTGAGCTTGTCGTCCACCAATACACCCAGGTCTTTTTCAGTGACAGTTTTGCCCAGTGTTTTATAATTAAGCATATAATTATACATTTTATTTCCTCTGCCCAAGTGCATTACCTTACATTTATCCCCATTAAAGCTCATTTGCCATTTATCAGCCCAAAAATTGTCCACCTCTGTATTGATTACTCTGCAGAGTTTAGTGTCATCTTCAAATATTGAAATATTACTCTGTATGCCCCCTACAAGGTCATTAATAAATATGTTAAAAAGAAGGGGGCCCAATACTGACCCCTGTGGTACCCCACTGTTAACTGAGACCCAGTCTGAGTGTTTTCCATTAATAACCACCCTTTGTTTCCTATCACTGAGCCAGTTTTTAACCCACTTACATATATTTTCCCCTATCCCCATTGTTCTCATTTTATGTATCAACCTTTTGTGTGGAACGGTATCAAAAGCTTTTGAAAAGTCCATATACATAACATCCACTGCATTTCCTTGGTCCAGTCCAGAACTTGCCTCCTCATAAAAGCTGATCAGATTAGTCTGACAGGAATGGTCCCTCGTAAACCCCCTGTTGATATTGGGTCATGAGGTTATTCTTCTTCAGATACTCTAGTATAGCATCTCTTAGGAAACCCTCCAGGATTTTACCCACAGTAGAGGTTAAGCTTACCGGCCTATAATTTCCAAGTTCAGTTTTTGTCCCCTTTTTGAATATTGACACCACATTTGCTATACGCCAGTCCTGGGGTACAGACCCTGTTATTATGGAATCTTTAAAGATTAAAAATAATGGTCTATCTATGACGTTACTTAATTCCTGCAGTACTCGCGGGTGTATCCCATCCGGGCCCGGGGATTTGTCAACTTTAGTTATTTATAGACGCCGCCGTACTTCCTGCAGGGTTAAGAAAGTGACATTTAATGGAGAATTTTTGTTATCACTGATCATGTTTTCTGCTATGTGATTTTCTTGTGTAAATACTGTTGAAAAAAAATCATTTAGCATATTGGCTTTTTCCTCATCCTCATCCACCATTTCACCCAGACTATTTTTAAGGGAGCCAACACTATCATTTTTTAGTTTCTTACTATTTATGTAATTAAAGAATATTTTGGGATTATTTTTACTTTTTCTGGCAATGAGTCTCTCTGTCTCAATCTTTGCTGTCTTGATTTGGTTTTTACAGAATTTATTTAACTTTCTGTGTTTATTTAATGCCTCATCACTACCTACTTGCTTTAGTTCTCTAAATGCTTTCTTTTTGTCTCTTATTGCGCCCCTTACAGCTCTATTTAACCATAGTGGTTTCCTCCTATTTCTAGCATGTTTATTCCCATAGGGTATATATTGTGCACAGGTCCTATTCAGGATGCTAATAAATGTCTCCCATTTTGAAAAAGCCTGCTGATAGTACCAGGTGCCTGAAGCACAGTGGGCCAGGTATTTAAACCCAGGGCTCAGAGGAAAAGCTCTGGAGGTGTTTGTTTCTCTCCCTCGAGACCAAGATGGAGACTATGAGGCCGTCAAGCAGGCCTTGATAAAAAAAGTACCAGCTAGCTCCAGAAGTTTACCAGAAGAAGTTCAGAGCCCTCCAACGTGGACCACATGATAGCTACAGTGATGTGGTGGATGGGCTCAGAACCAACTTTGAGCAGTGGATCTGAGGACTGTCAGTCACCACCTTTGAGGATCTAAAGGATCTGATGGTGAAGGATCAGTTTCTTCGTCTTTGCCCAGTGGAAGTGCAACAGTTTGTGCTGGACCGGGAGACAAAGGAGGCTGCCCAAAACAGCCCAGATCGCAGATGCCTATGAGGCCAACCGCACACCAGAGGTGCAGA
Organism: Phyllobates terribilis; assembly: GCF_046119375.1. Classification (NCBI taxonomy): domain Eukaryota; kingdom Metazoa; phylum Chordata; class Amphibia; order Anura; family Dendrobatidae; genus Phyllobates; species Phyllobates terribilis. Next base: position 16,731,701 of record NW_027362766.1, read on the forward strand.
AGTCGGCCGCCGCCAGCATGGAAAGGGGGCAAGCCTAAAACCACCCCCAGTATTCTAGCCAGCTGGCCCTCAGCGGTTTCCGCCCCATCTTCCAGCACCCGGCCTGCATTTGCCTCCCGAAAGTCTTATATTTGTGACCAAATGGGTCACATCAGCCTTGTCTGCCCGTAGAGGCAGAAGACAAAAACCACACCTGAGGCCCCAGCGCCTACTGCAGCCATTCTTTTTGTGGGTGGGGAAGTTGGCTCGGCCCATGAGAACTTACAACCGGTTACTGTGGGCAACACTGTTACTGTTGGTCTTAAGGACACTGGGGCAGAACACACCCTCATCCGTCCTGAGTTCGTGTTACCCGAAGAACTCATTCCTGGAAAGACCCTGACTGTCACCAGGCTTGGGGGTGTTCTCCGTCCCATATCAATGGCCCAAGTTTTCCTGGACTGGGGTGCGGGGAGGGGGTTAAGGGAAGTGGGGGTGTCGGAGTATCTCCCCACTTATGTGCTATAGGGAACTGATCTGGGATGGTTGGTTGTCTGATACATTTATAACAACCCTCCCAGATCTGATATGTTATGTAATGCCACTGTCCATACTGTCAATGTCATGCATAACAAAAATGTGTGCTGTGGTAAAGGGGAACTCAGCCACCTCACCTCACGGGGTGAAGCTGCTGAGGATCCCCTAAAGCGAGTCAGTATAAGCAATAAGGGCAATGGGAGCAGGCACGGACACCAGGAAGCAGATCGTTCCGTGCAGGTGACCAGTGCCACGCCAGATGGTGACATGGTCAGTGGTAGCTGCCCCATGACTAGCACGGCTCCAGGGGTAACGGGAAAGGACGGGGAGAAACATGGGGATCATAGGGAAAGTGGTCCCGTCCCGCCGACCAGTGTCACGACGGACTGTGACATGGCCGGTCATAGCTGCCCCGTAGCTAGCACGGCCCCCCAGGTAGCCATGAGAGATGAAAGGGTAAGCCCCACAACCAGTCAAGATAAAATAAAGGTGTGTCCCCCTGTCTGTCAGGAGTATGAGAGGAAGGTACCCACAGCCTGTCAGAGGTGTGGGGAAAATGTATCCTGAACCGGTCAGGGTGATCGAAAAGCTGGATCCCCAGTCGATCAGAGTGGTGGGTGAGTTTTGCCCATGGCTTGTTGGATAAGCAGGATGGGTGGGCCGCGAGGTAGGCTTAAGGGGCGATCAGTAAATCGGCCCCTACGCTACCTCCAAGAGGGGGAGATGTAAGAAAAATATTGAGAAAAGTATAAGCAAAGGATCATGGTCAAATCAAAGTGGGGCACCCCCCTCCAACTATACTGAATCGTCTCTGCGATCTTATAGTAAGTCTTCTTTAATCCTTATTATTTTGTGTAACTGCATATGTACTGTATTGTCCCCTTTTGTAAAATCTTTGTATATTTTTCCTAAACACAGCCTCCCTTTTGGATTCATTTTAAATTTGATAGTCCTGTTTCTTTTGCTCTGTAATCGTTCCCTCCTCCGAAGCCATATACGCTACCAGAACGCAGGCATCCGACAACCATTCGGTGGTGGCAGCGAATAATAATAATTGGGCTATCGTGGAGCTGGCAGTAACCGTACGGAGGCGTATACACATATTCCATGTGTTGGAATCCAGAGGTATGTATGCCATACTCTTTCTGCTCGCTTGCCGATAGCTACATAGTGAGTAATTAGGATCACAACCTCGCACACGTATCATGCCTGGCTCATGTGCTCAACCTAGGGGTTCAGCAATTTCTCAAAATCTATCTGCCTGATATGCTTGTGAAAGTATGCTGCATATGTGTCCATTTCTGAAAGTCATCTACAGCTTCCACCGCCCTCGCCGTGCTTCAGCATTTCAGCTCCCAGCTCACCGACTGGTGTGTGATATCACCACACGTTGGAACTCAACGTTGGATATGTTGGGAAGGATTTGTGAGCAGCAGAGGACAGTTGTTGAGTACCAGCTTCAACACACCCATAGGTATTCGGGTCAGCCTCCGCACATAAGAGCTGATAGGTGTGCATGGATATCTGACATCTGTGCCATTCTCCAAAACTTTGAGAACTCCACCAATATGGTGAGCGGCGATGACGCCATAATTAGCATCACCATCCCGCTTCTCTGTCTACTAAAATGCTCGCTGCTCACAATTACAGAGGAGGCATTGCAGGCAGAGCACGATGAGATGGAGCAAGGAACTATGCAGTGTGCATCACACAGCCCAGCCTCATCTCATCTCAACGCAAATTGGATGATAATGAAGAGGAGGAGGAACACGAGCTGTTTTCCTATGCTTCAGACGGTACTACCCACACAACAGTCATACTGTTTTTTCAGTGTGGATGGCCTGAGGAAAAGGGAGAACGAGGAGGAGAACAAGGGGGAGGATGAGAAAGAGGAGAGCATGGACAGTCATCCTCTTGGTCAGGATAGGGAAGTCTTGGCTGTTGGCAGTCTGGCACACATGGCCGACTTTGTTCCACTGCCTTTCTCGTGACCCTCACATTGTATGCATTTTGAACAACAGTAATTACTGGTTGGTCACACTTCTAGACCTGTGCTACAAGGAGAACTTTCTGTCTCTCCTTCCTGTGGAGGAGAGGTCTAATAAGATGGTTCAGTACGAAAAGGGCCCTGTTGAAGAATTATTCAAAAGATTAGCAACTGAAAACGCTGGCAGATGAGGTCACAGTTCATTGGACAACCAAGGAGTGCAGGCGAGAGAGGCACAAATACGATGTAGCCGAAGCAGGGGAACACTGTCAAAGGTGTGGGACTGTGTTTCTCAGACCCTCCCAGCACCCAGGCCCTGATGCACGGGGTACTCTTATAAGACAGGAAAAGTTTTGGAAGATGCTGAAGGAGTACCTTGCCGATCGTACCAACGTCCTCTGTGATTCCTCTGTGTCTTAGAATTATGGGCTATCCAAGCTGGACACGTGGCATGAATTGGCTCTCTAAGCCTTGGAGGTCCTGGCCTGCCCTGCCTCCAATGTTTTGGCAGAGTGGGTTTTTAGTGCCGCAGGGGGTATTATAACTGATAGGCACATACGCCTGTACACTGAAAATGCTGACAGGTTGACTCTTATCAAAATGTACAAGGGCTGGATTGGGGCAGACTTCTCAACACCACCAGATGATAGCAGCGGAACATGAAGTCAAATGCAGAGGTTTTTTTGGGGGGGTCTATTCCCATGCACCTCTTCACTCCCAGACATGGGGACATGGGTATTCGGTTCCTGATTTTGTTGTCTTTCTCCTTCTTCTCATCCTCCACCACCATATAACCTGGGTGACCGTGATGCAACACCCACATAATTTTTAAGAATGTTTATGATGCCTGTAGGAAATTTTTTTAGAGGCTTACCGTTAACATACTGTGTGTTATACAGTATATTTATGTATACACCCCAGGGGTAAATGTTTTTTAGCCCATGCACTTAGTGCATGGGCATTAACAGTATAGGAGACCCATTCCTTAACAATGGGAACATTTTGTAAAAGTGTCACGCTGTCTCTGCATACAGGAGGTCAGGGGCCTAAGCTGACCCTAAGCTGGGGCCCTGACTAATCCCTCTACCTGGAGGTACTGTTAAAGGTACAGAGGTCCAGGCCGCCAGCGTAACCCCTACCTCCTGAGGATCCCTGCACCTCAGTAATCTAGTCCTGAGAAGGACCCCAATCACAACAATAGGGGACAGGAAATAATATGCCAACACTCAGTACTTAGACGAACGAGACAGTACAAGGGTCAAACCAAAAACCACCTTGCATACAAAAACTACTCACAACAACAGAGGGAACATCAACGGGAAAGGAGATAAATGATAAAGCGAGGAAGGGAAAAATCACACCAAATACACTTAACTCTGAAACTCCAAATACCACGATCCGCTCTGTTTGTCTGTATGAAATGCTTTCACCGACACTTCCCTAACAGACCGGCAGGCATTTGAAGGAGTCCCACTACAGCAGCATTGATTGCAGCTGGGCGAGGCTGGACCTCGTCTAGCACAGAGAGAGAGAGAGTTAACTCCCTCACTGCCGAAAAACACAAAGCACCAAAAACTCAGCTGCGAGAAGTCAGGCTGTGTAATCGTGACGATCTTCGTGGCGACACACCCGTGACAGTACCCCCCCTTCTACGAGGGGCCTCCGGACCCTCAGGGCCAGGTTTATCCGGGTGAGTCATGTTGAAGGCCCGAATTAATCGGTCTGCGTTAATATCCGACGCAGGAACCCACATCCTCTCCTCAGGACCATACTCCTTCCAATGAACCAGGTACTGAAGGGACCGGAGATTAAAGCGTGAATCGATGACCCTCGATACCTGGAACTCCAAGTTACCATTGACCACCACTGGAGGGGGAGGTAAAGGTGACGGTACCACCGGCGCCACATACCTCTTAAGCAACAATCTGTGGAACACGTTGTGGATTTTAAACGCAGGGGGGAGGTCAAGACGGAATGCCACCGGATTAATTATAGAACTGATCCTGTACGGCCCGATGAACCTGGGACCCAGTTTCCAGGAGGGAACCTTAAGTTTTATATTCCTGGTAGACAACCATACCCGATCGTTCACACTTAGGTCCGGACCAGACACTCTCCTCCTATCAGCCATACGTTTGTATCGGTTCCCCATAGTATTCAGATTCTTCAGCACCCCTCTCCATACTGAAGCGAGTGATGAGGAAAATCGTTCCTCCTCAGGAACCCCCGAAGAGCCCCCCCTACTGAAAGTACAAAACTGGGGGTGAAAACCATATGCCCCAAAAAACGGGGACTTACCAGTGGACTCGCTCCGCCTATTATTAAGAGCAAACTCTGCCAGAGGTAAGAAAGAAGCCCAGTCCTCCTGGTTCTCTGACACAAAACACCGGAGATATGTCTCCAAGCTCTGGTTCATATGTTCCGTCTGACCATTGGTCTGAGGATGAAAAGCCGATGAGAACGATAAATGCATCCCCCGCCATGTACAAAACGCCTTCCAGAATTTGGACACAAACTGAGACCCCCGATCTGACACCACCTCGGAGGGTACCCCGTGAAGCCTCACAATCTCCCCAATGAACACCTGCGCAAGAGTTTTAGCATTAGGAAGAGCAGGAAGAGCGATAAAATGTGCCATCTTGCTGAACCTGTCCACTACAACGAGTATGACCGTTTTACCCGAAGACGGCGGGAGGTCCGTAATAAAGTCCATAGACAGATGAGTCCAAGGACGCTCCGGGATCTTCAAAGGTAAGAGGGCCCCAGACGGACGGGTATGTGAGGTCTTAGAGCGCGCACAAACCCCACAGGACGCGACAAAAGTTACCACCTCCTTATGTAAGTTAGGCCACCAAAACCGACGCGAGAGGAGATCCACCGTTGCTTTACTCCCCGGGTGTCCTGCAAAAACTGAGTTATGGTGTGCCTCGATCACCTTTTGTCGCAACTGATCTGGAACAAACAGTCTCCCCGGAGGTCCAACAGGGGCATCCCCCTGAGCCTTCAATACCTCCTCCTCAAGCTCAGAGCATACTGCCGAAACCATCACCACCTCCTGAAGGATAGGAACCGGGTCGTCCGTATTCCCGGCCCCAGGGAAACTACGAGATAAGGCATCCGCCTTTACATTTTTTGACCCAGGACGATATGTAACGACAAAATTAAACCTGGTAAAAAACAATGACCACCTAGCTTGTCTGGGATTCAGACGTTTTGCGGACTCCAGATATAGCAGGTTCTTGTGATCGGTGATGACGGTGACCGGATGGACTGCCCCCTCTAAAAAATGGCGCCACTCCTCAAAAGCTAACTTAATGGCCAAGAGTTCCCTATTGCCGACATCGTAATTCCTCTCAGCGGACGACAATTTTTTAGAGAAAAAGGCGCACAGATGCCACTTACCAGGGGACGAACCTTGTGACAATACTGCTCCCACCCCTACCTCGGAAGCGTCTACCTCTACAATGAATGGCTGTGACGCATCAGGTTGAATGAGTATGGGTGCGGAGGCAAAACATTTTTTCAAGGAGGAGAATGCTTGACAAGCCTTGTCAGACCACCTAGAAAAATCCGTCCCCTTTTTAGTCATGTCTGTGAGAGGCTTAACCATGGACGAGAAATTACGAATGAACTTCCGGTAATAATTAGCAAACCCCAGGAAACGTTGTAGTGCCTTAAGATTCTCTGGCCGATCCCACTCAAGAACTGCCCGCACTTTCCCAGGGTCCATACGAAAACCGGACGCTGAAACCAGGAAGCCTAAAAACTGGAGTTCCTGTACGGCGAACACACACTTTTCCCATTTGGCATACAGTTTATTATCCCGCAAGATCTGTAACACCTGCCTAACGTGCTCCTGATGAGACACCAGATCCGGAGAGTAAATTAAGATATCATCCAGATATATGACAACAAACTGTCCCACCAGGCGGCGAAAAATGTCATTAACAAAGTGTTGGAACACCGCCGGGGCATTAGTCAGACCGAATGGAATGACAAGGTTCTCATAATGCCCCTCCGGAGTGTTAAACGCCGTCTTCCACTCATCCCCCTCCTTCATCCTAATCAAATTGTACGCCCCCCTGAGATCCAACTTAGAGAAACATTTGGCGCCCACGATCTGATTAAAGAGATCGGGAATAAGTGGGAGCGGATACGGATCTCGGACCGTAATCCGATTAAGTTCACGGAAATCCAGGCAAGGGCGTAGGCCTCCACCTTTCTTCTTAACAAAGAAGAACCCCGCGGCCACCGGTGAAGATGAAGGTCTAATATGCCCCTTAGCCAGACTTTCTGAAATATAATCCTTCATGGCCTGCCTCTCAGGACCAGAAAGGTTATACAACCTAGCTTTAGGTAACTTGGCCTCAGGGAGCAGTTTTACAGAACAGTCATGCACGAGATGAGGAGGTAGTTCCTGACACCCTTTCTCCGAGAATACATCCTCAAAGTCTGCCAGAAATGGAGGCAAGACCCTAGGAGTAACCGCACCGATGACCATATTCATGCAGTTTTTATTACAGAATTTACTCCATTGGCTTATCTCTCTGGATTGCCAATTAATAACCGGGTTATGCTTAGTTAACCAAGGAAGGCCCAACACTATAGGAGTAGGAAGACCCTCCAACACGTAGCAAGACAACAGTTCTTTATGTATCGCCCCCACTTGAAGTTTTACATTATGCACAGCTTGCAAAAAACTTCCCTGACCGAGAGGCCTGGCATCGATCGAGAATATGGGGATGGGTTTCGCCAACTCACTCAATCGCATACCTTGAACCCGGGCAAACCGAGCGTCCACCAGATTAGCCCCGGCCCCACTATCCAGAAGAACAGATATCCTCTCAGTTCTCGTACCCACCACCACCTCCGCCGGTACGAGAAACTGAGACGAACCTAGGGACGAAATACCTACTCCCAGATTGCTGTCCACCACACAACCTGGGATCAACAGTTTTCCGACGACTCTTCACTCTGCAAGGGACGGGATGGACACCCCCCAATAAAATGTCCCTTACTCCCGCAGAAGAAACACCTTCCTGTCTTATGGCGCACCACCGGTCCCCTCCCCTGAAATGATGTCCCTCCTAATTGCATAGGCTCCTCTGGACTGACCAGGGGAACCTCCATATGAGAGGACCTTGTAGGAGATGGAGTCATCACAGGGGGCGGAGTTACCCCGCAGCTCTCCCGAAGCCGTCTGTCAATGCGAATAGCAAGGGCCATAGCGGCTTCCAGTGACGCGGGAGGGTCATACTGTGCCAACACATCCTTTAATTTGTCGGATAAACCTTGACAAAACTGGCTCCTAAGAGCCGGGTCATTCCACTGGGTGTCCGTGGCCCACCTACGGAACTCCGAACAGAATTCCTCCGCCGGACGATCTCCCTGCTGGATCCTACGTAACTTAGATTCAGCAAGGGAGATCCGATCCAGGTCATCATATACGAGACCCAGAGCTGCAAAAAACCTATCCACTGACTGGAGAGCCGGGGAGCCCGGGGGAAGAGAGAACGCCCAAGATTGTGGGTCCTCTTGTAGGAGCGAGATGACAATTCCCACCCTTTGTTCTTCACTCCCCGATGACCGAGGCCGCAGCCGAAAGTACAACTTGCATGCCTCCCGGAAAACAGAAAACTTGTCCCGCCCCCCAGTGAACCTGTCAGGGAGAGCTACTTTAGGTTCTGGTCCGGCTTGCTCCTGGGGATATAAAACCTTAGACCTAACGTCCGCCAGCTCCATGGACAAACTCTGCAACTGCCGAGCTAGACTGGCTACTGGATCCATGGTAGCTGGAGAGAATCTTAGTTGGTCGGTGAAAATGTCACGCTGTCTCTGCGTACAGGAGGTCAGGGGCCTAAGCTGACCCTAAGCTGGGGCCCTGACTAATCCCTCTACCTGGAGGTACTGTTAAAGGTACAGAGGTCCAGGCCGCCAGCGTAACCCCTACCTCCTGAGGATCCCTGCACCTCAGTAATCTAGTCCTGAGAAGGACCCCGATCACAACAATAGGGGACAGGAAATAATATGCCAACACTCAGTACTTAGACGAACGAGACAGTACAAGGGTCAAACCAAAAACCACCTTGCATACAAAAACTACTCACAACAACAGAGGGAACACCAATGGGAAAGGAGATAAATGATAAAGCGAGGAAGGGAAAAATCACACCAAATACACTTAACTCTGAAACTCCAAATACCACGATCCGCTCTGTTTGTCTGTATGAAATGCTTTCACCGACACTTCCCTAACAGACCGGCAGGCATTTGAAGGAGTCCCACTACAGCAGCATTGATTGCAGCTGGGCGAGGCTGGACCTCGTCTAGCACAGAGAGAGAGAGTTAACTCCCTCACTGCTGAAAAACACAAAGCACCAAAAACTCAGCTGCGAGAAGTCAGGCTGTGTAATCGTGACGATCTTCGTGGCGACACACCTGTAACAAAAAGAGGCCCTCCTCTACGTCTCTTCAAAGGGGTATGGGAGTGCATCTAATTTATTGGTAGCCCTTACAGTTACTGCATGGGCATTACTACTATAAGAGACCCACTCCTTAATATGGGGAACAATATTTTTTTAATGAGGCCCTCTTCTACGTCTCTTTAAAGGGGTATTGAAGTGCATCAACATTTTTGGCAGCCCTTGCAGTCACTGCATATGAAATAACAGTATAGGAGACCCACTCCTTAATATTGGAACAATAAAGCATAGCTGGCTGATGGCCCTCTAACAATAGTGAGGGAAGACTGCTGGCCCTCTAACAATAATAACGGCCCCCGTTGGCCTTGTAAAAATAGGCTTTGTGACTTTCACAGTCCCTCCTTCATAAATGAAATAAGATGTGTCTGATCATGTCACACACCACATGGCCCGATAAGGTTGTAAAATGTTAAAATTACATTTACCTGAAAAAAAATTTCACCGGTTGAAAGCAATGTGAAAGTGCAAAAACGCATCAAAAATGCTACGTGTGCACATAGTCCAAGATGTGGAGGAGCATTTTTGTTTTTGGTTATTTATTTTGCCTTATATAAAAATCATTACCCTGGAAATAATGTTCCTTAACATTGTTTTCCAGGAAAATCCATTTTGGTTTTGTTTATGTATGTTTTATTGTGAGTCCTTAAAAGTGGCGTAATACTCTGTCAATATTGTTCACAGCAGTGACCTGGGAGTCAGAGATGCTTCCAGGGGTCTTCCCCATGCTCTTCCTATATCATTTGAGCACTGTTCCCATCAATTTGGCCAATTTTTAGGCCCCCTCCAGACCTCCGGGGGTGTGGGGTGCACCAGAAAAATGCTTGAGTTTTCCATTAACATACATTGGGCTCGTTGCTCGACTTGAGCAACGAGCACCTGAGCATTTTAGTGCTCGCTCATCACTAATGCAAATGCCAATTTTTCGTTTTTTGGTCATATAGATTTAATTTATGCCTATATTTTTCTCACTTTGCCAACCTTATGAATTTAGTGTTGACGCATCGCACACAAATTGGATTTGAAAAGTATTTAAGCACATGTTGTAATGTAACAAAATAGGTAAAAAGCCAAGGGATAATTAATTGCTGCTAATCAAATGAACTTGATTACGTGTTCATCATTAAGCATGACTGCCTCTATAAAATCAGACGTTTTGTCAGTTTGCTGATTTGGATCATTCCGGTGTTTGTTGACACAATGTTAAGGAGTAAAGAAATCAGCAATGATATATAAGAAGCCATTGTTGCCCATCAATTGTAGAAGCATTATAAAGCCATTTCCAAAGAATTTTGAGTCCATCAATATGTAACAAAAATTATTGTAGCATCCCCCTTACTGCTGAGCTCCCCCCCTCTTAAAGGGGCCGCGCGCGCCATCCTGGGGAGTCCCCGGCCAATGGCTGGGGGACTTCTCATTTATAAGGCACCTCCTCCAAAATGGAGGTGCCCGTGCAAGGTTGTTGCTCTGTGTACTAAATTCTGCTTCAGCACCCAGGTCCCTCTGCCAGTCTGACTACCAGTCCAGTCCACCAGCCTGACTACCAGTCCAGCCCGACAGTCTGCTTACAGCCCAGTCCGCCAGTTTGTCTATGAGTTTGGCCAGTCTACTTATCCGGAGCCTTTACCTGCTACCTTTCTCCACCAGCCGGTACACACTCCAGCCCGACAGTCTACCTACGGCCCAACCCGCCAGTCTGTCTATGGGCTTGGCCAGTCTGCCTACCCAGAGAACTTACCAGTAACCTGTGGTGCCTGCCAGCCAGCCTACCTGGAGGTTCCTGCCTGTTACCTGTCGTGCCTGCCAGCCTGCCTACCTGGAGGCTCCTGCCTGTTACCTGCCGTGCCTACCAGCCAGCCTACCTGGAGGCTCCTGCCTGATATCTGCCATGCCTCCCTGCCTGCCTACCTGGAGGCTCCTGCCTGTTACCCGTGGTGTTCGCAAGTCGATCTACCCGGACCACCCGTCAGCCTCCCTGCCGTGCTCATCTGCTGTACCGGTCAGTCCCTGCCATATGACCCGTGGGAGTCACCTGCTCTCATACAAGGTCTGGCCCAGAGTGGCACCTGGTCCCTCTGCTCGGTCCTTCCCTGGTTCACGGAGTCGATTGAGCAGCCGTGCGACCTTGGTCAGTCCGAGTAGATCCTTAGTTATGCCCCTCTGGTCCTTGCACCGCAGCACAGAGGTTCCACCACCCGGAACCATAACAATTATTCTCAAGTGGAAAACAATTAAGACAGATGACAATCTTCTAACAAGTGGTTGTCTAATCAAATTGTCCCCAACATCAGATCATGAAATGATCAGCGAAATTACAAAAAATGTGAGTGCTACAGTTTAGTCTCTAAAGGCCTCAGTTCGTGACAGTAGAGTTAGAAAAGCCAGCATTCTAAAAATCAGTATGTCAGGGATTTACAAGATCCCGATTACTCACAGAGACCACCCACTGTGATGTCTTGAGCAAACAGCTCTCTGCTGCCCTCTATCGTCCGGACAATTGCACGATTGGCCGACGATCAATATAGGAGGTCATGTGGTCTATGCTGGAGGGCTTTGAACTTTTTTCGCTAAACCTCCAGAGTCAGCTGGTACTTTTTTATCAGGGCCTGCTTAATGACCTCATAGTCTCCATCTTGGACTCCAGGGAGAGAAGCAAACACTTCCAGAGCTTTTCCTCTGAACCCTGGAGTTAAATATCTGGCCCACTGGTCTTCAGGCAGCTGGTACTGCCTGCAGGCCTTTTCAAATCCCCGCAGAAATATGTCCAAGTCCTCGTCCTTTTCCATTACAGGGAAGTGCTCAGGATGGGGTTTAAAGCAGTTGTCACTGTTGGACTCACAGGTCTGTGTAGTGGATGACTCCTTCTGAATCCGGCCTAGCTCCAGCTGGTGCAGATGCTCCTCTTGGGCCTGTCACTCAGCTCTCTCAGCCTAGGCCATTCACTCCTCTCAGTCAGCTTGGGCCCGTTGCTCAGCAGCCTCTCGGTCAGCCTGGGCCTGTCACTCAGCAGCCTCTCGGTCAGCACGTTGCTCTGCTCGCTCCTGGAATTTCAGGATCAGCTGCAGTCGTCTGTCACTATCGTCTGCGGCGAGCTGCTCAAAGGCCATTTGCAGGCGGGGGTCCACACTAGCCTTGCTGTGGGCATGGCTGGCAATCATGGGTGGGACTCCTGCAGCAGTGCCATCTGGGCCTTGGCTGGCTGCCCATCATCAGGGCTCTGCTGTCAGACTGCGGCGCCTTGCAACAGTTCAGCAATCAGTTGGACCTTAGTTTTGCCTGTGGGATCAATCTGTTCTAGCTCAGAGGGCAGTGAGAGTGTCCATTGACTGCTTGAGATACCAGGGCTCTCCACGTGTAGCCATTATTGCCAAATAAAAGATAGGACAGATAAACAAGAGAAGGGAGGGGAAGCAACTGCTATACGTACGGTAATGTCCCAGATAAGAAATATTAAAACACTGAGTCTGATTCCTTTAAATGTTGCACAGAATTCTCGCAAGAACCGTGCAAGTTTTCAGTCACAGGAATGATTGCTCAATCCAGCCACTGATGTTCTGTAATATCCCACCGCTTGCCAACAATTTGTCAGGGATTCACATGATCCCAATTACTCACAGAGACCACCCACTGTGATCTTTTGAGTAAACAGCTCTCTGCTGCCCCCTATCGTCTGGACAATTGCACAATTGGCCGACGATCAATATAGGAGGCTGCAAGCTGTTCTCACTGAGTAGTTTTCGGCAAGCTAGCAGTGAGAGTACATCATACACACCACCTTCCAACGCATGGAATATGTGTATATGCCCTCGTACTATCTCTGATAGCCTCATGATAACCCAATTAATATTATTCGCTGCCACCACCGATCAGTTTTAAAAGATAATACAGACCTGATCAGAAGTCTGCGTTCTGGTAGCGTATGTGGCTTCGGGGAAGGAACGATTACAGAGCAAAATAAACAGAACTATTAAGTTTTATATTTAATCCAAAAGGGTGGCAGTGTTTATGAAAAAATATGCAAATATTTTACAAAAGGGGATAATACAATACATATGCAGTTACTCAAAATAAATTGGGATTACAGAAGAACTTACTAGACCGATCGCAGAGACGATTCAGTTTAGCAGGAGGGAAGCACTCCAATGCCCTTTCCCCTGCTTACACATAAATATGTAACTTCCAGCATGAGTATAAACCCATCTTCAGCTGGGTCTTTTATGCCAAAGGGGGAACCTGCCCACAACCCCCCCCTGTGATGACCTCACGTGTCATGGGCTCCACCCTTCATGGTTTTATTAAAACATCTAACTTCTGCAATAACTTCTTGCTGGTTGATCGCAGAAGTTTGCAAGTGACACCATATTTTTTATTACAAATTTACCTTTCTTTAGAGACTACACATGACATAACTGCATTGGTTATTTTAGTACTTTTGCGCCACAGCTCACAGATACAGAAAAATATGCGTATTGTTCCTTAGCTGACCCTGCAGCTAAAAATATGCGTCCCATTATTATCGGAAGTATAGAACTTCTGATATTCCATATTTCATGTCGGTGCCAGCGAGACTAAAGATTGGACACATCATGCCAATGGAGATGTCTTGGTGCAAGGTAAGATTCCTTTGAAGCTTGGGAGCTCCATCTTCCTTACCCAGGTGTATATTGTCTCTCCATTTGATATGTAAATTAGAATGGATACTTGGCTCCTGATATTTGCATACCAACAGCTCCTTAGATGGTGAGCTTCTTCTACTCTGACAGATGGCCGATAAGGGAGGGAGAAGAGGGGCTTGGGGAGAGAGATTCTTAATATTTTCTAAGACACAGTAAAATAATCAAATATACAGTGATGGCATATAATTAATCTAGGTTATCTTAAAGTGCAAAATAAAGCATTGTTCGTGTTTGGAGTCGAACACCACATATCTATCAAGTGAAGACCAAGAAAACAAACGGAGTGCTTACATGTGTTGCTGCTGGATGCCGCATGCCCCTTTACTCTACAACTCATTTCACCCTTCTTCATCACCCATGATGATGCTACTGCACATTCGGGGGCTCCAGCAGCCATATTGGGTGATGTAAATTTTCACTTTTGAACATAAATTGGAGAGGAAGTATTTAAAACAGTAGGCAGGTCACTGAAAACACAGTGACCTGTCAGAGGCCAGAGATAGGCATAAATAATGAGAGCACCAGCTACAGCCCCTCCCTGAAGTCCCGCCCCAGAGCACGAGCTTATCATTAAGGCAGAACTGAAAATAAAGATTATAAAAGAATCACTGAATGGATTTCATCAACCCAGGTATCATTTTACTCAGTGTAACGGCACCCACCTGACAGTGTACGTGGTTTACTAAGCACATTCCTGCTGACAGGTGCGCTTTAAGGAATCACTGGGTATTAATGGCTACGAAGTGGAAATATATGGTCTGAAGAAATTCCAATGATTGAAAACTAGAGATGAGCAAATCTTAAAATACAAATTCACAAGCTTTGCCAGGAAATTGTTCACTTTTCCTCACACACTAATCTTCTTTACTGTTGAGCTGTCACGCACTATATCTACAGTTTCTTCAGTGGTTTATGACTTTCTTTCCCTATCTCTATGACTAAGCTGTGACGTCCTCTCACTATCCAGATTCAACACAAAATTATCTTTTCTGTTTCCTGCTTTTGCCTCATGCTTGATGCTATACAAAGTGATGTGATAGCTACAAGTCATTATGGGGATTCACATTCAGTCATACTTGAGATGAAGTAATCCGGCTCATGAAATCTTCTGCGATGTGCAAAATATCAGTGGATATTTAGACAATTTCTGCAAAGTGATTTGCAAATTGTTTAAAATTTGCTTAAGAATGAAACACAAATTGGATTCATATTGCATCAATTTTCTCATTTCCAATGAAAAGTGTTACCTATTTGTGGGTTGTCCAATTTTACAGCATTTTCCCTTTTAATAAAAATTGCCAAAACTCCTGTACATGATGTTAGTTCTCCCTAGCGGCACACACCCAGAATTGTAGACTTTTAGTCTATTACCGTGTGAAAGGAAGTAGGGAGCGCTAGGTATAAAAAGTGTACTGATACCTATAAGAATTAATCATAAGCTTTTAGATGACCGTACCGGTATAGAAAAAAAACAGGTTTTTGTGCTCACACCTAAGTTCAGTAATAATGGACAAATTAAAATCTGAAGCATAAACATTAGGACACATAATTAATATATATGTTTCTTTAATGTGACTTAATGCAGTAAAATATAAAAAGCACAGTATGAGATGACAAAAAAAACACATGCTACACCAGAACCAAGAAATAGCAACAGATACAGCAAAGTGATAAATATTGTATATTACATATAACATACCAAAAGTAAGGAAAACACGCAATATGCTAAAAGAAAAAATTCATACAAGACAAAGATTAAGTGGGCTACATTAAACTGGTAATCTGGGACTTATCAGTAAATAGTTGCCTACTACCGACTTGTTTTCCCATACGCCCGTCACAGACCTGCTCTCAGCCGCATTCCTCCTGCTTCCTGTGATGTCACCTTGACATAGCTCCTCCCTCTCTTCCATTCTACTTTGGCAATATTGTCACAATAGCTAAGCGTATCTGTGCTGAGTTAGGCATCGGGGAGCCTGCTGTCAATCAACATGAAATACAGTAGTGACACCCTGTTGACAGAGCAGAGAGAAAGAGCAAACCTATCTATGGATCTGACATCACAGGAAGTGGAAGAATTGACACCAGAAGCAGGTCTATGACATCAGAGATCGGTGCGCGGCAGAACAAGAAGGTAGTTGGTAGCTACCTACCCATGAGTACTAAGCCTCATAGAAGAAAAAAAGTCCCGGATAACCCCTTTAAGCATGTATCTACGGTGAATATCCTAGGCAGATAAAGTGCCTTATTGCAGCCATCCTCTGACTCTCCCACAACAAGGTATTAGTTTCTACAGCAAAAAAACCCCGGCGATCAGTAGATAAGGGTATGATCTAAAAGTAGGAAGTGAGGTCATCTCTTTCAAAGACTTATGTGACCAGTTAGAATTAAAAAGCCACACCTCTACCGGAGTGCAGCAGGTGGTCACAGAGTGCAGAAGAAATGCCAAAAGTACCTCCTAGTTTTTTTTGCTACTTGGCAGCATGTCAGATGTCATCATTTCACCAATTTGATTGTTTTGGTGTGGCCTACCAAAAACTAAAAATATTTTTAGGTAGAAGTATTATTTTCATCTAACATAGATTAAGTAGATATCCCCTTCTATTTTGGAAGTAGTTAAGTATATCAGCTAATACTTTGACAAATTTGCGGTTTCCTTTTATTAACCACCAGTAGCCAAAAATACCAATTAGATTATTGAAAGCAAATATTATTTGCGTAAATATTGGATCACTTATTAGGGGAATTTGCATGTTAAGGTTTATGAAGAATGTGAAACTAATAAGGAAAAGAGCAGTTACCATTTTGGTTGCATGAATGTGAGCGTCTGCACCAGAACTCCTGAAACTCTCGGAATTGTTTTGCATAGTTTGAACATGTCTACGAAGAGTGTAGATGATGGTGAAACATGAGCCGGCACTTATGACAACTGCAATTGAGGATAGTGCGAAAATTAGGATTTGGCTAGTATTTATCAAGAAGAACCTGTTCTGTGACGCATTAGAGCTGTTAGTCTGAGGAGCCAGTGATAGATCCTTTAAGGTATTAAATACAAAGAGAAGACTCACAAGCGCAGATCCAACAGCAGTTGTTATTAGGATCCATATTATTTTCTTATGAAAAATCCTCTGAAGATGGATGTAAAATCTTTGGTTGACCTTTACAATCTTCAGACAGAAATGAACACAGAGCCAGGTGGAGAACCAAATATTACAAAAAGTCACCAAACAATTGACTGTGGGATAGATTACATCCTTTTCGAAATCATGCTCCGTACTTTTCACGCACCATACAATTTTAGCTAAGCCTTTAACGAAGTTGCACACACTGATGCCAATTATAATCATCTCGCTTTCGTGGAGAGCTCCGTTCTTCTTCCAGTCCAGAATACAAACGATAAGGATAAAAGAGGTGTTTGGAAGTAGGAAAAACACATTTATAGCTACCAGAATTATGGAAAATATCATAGAGAGAAGCATCTTCCCTTCTGCTATTTCGGCACACAAAATCACAAGCAAGTTGATCTTTTTATTTGATCTAAACCTAAATGCAAATTTGTAGGAAATTAGATAATGCTTATATTACCTGACCTGGAGGAGAAAAATGGTTATGTTAGGAGAGTAAAGAAATAATTATTGGGCAAAAAAATGTAGAGCTTGAAACAATACTATTTTGCCAAAATTTAAATTGGGCAGATTGGTCGAATTGGCAGGGAAATTTAATTCACATCAAAGTTACTCGATACAAATTGAATGTTCATACCATAGAGCATAATAACCTCATACCGTAAAAAAATAATATTAGTACCTCGCTGCTCATCTCAAGGTCATCATTTGGACCTTGGCAAGATCCACCCTCTTCTTTTCACTTTCCTATTCTTTACGACATCCTATCCATCCTTTTTCACTCTGCGCCAGGACTTTCTTCCTTTTTGCTTTGGGTCATTACAGTTAAGTTGATACCATTGGGGAGTGTACATTTTATTAGGGGTCTGGCGTACATGAAAATTACTCCAGGGACGAGGAATTTGTGGCAAAAAGTCACAATGAATTAGTCAAAAACATCTGAAAACCCCACCGCAATGATGAACGTAAAAAAAACAAAAAGGTGAACACATAAAACAGATGCAAAAAAGGTGTAGATTAAAGAAGAATAAGGTGTTAAACATTAAAAATAGACAAAGAATAAGGCATAAATGTAGTAATGAATCAGACCCTGAACACTTAATCATCGGCTAACCCACTTTAATCTTTTTTACTGTCAATGTTCTTGGTACTGTGTTAAACCCCTTTGTGATTGGGCCATTTTACATTTTTGCTTTTTGGTTTTTTGCTCCCCTTCTTCCCAGAGCCATAACTTTTTTATTTTTTGGTCAATATGGCCGTGTGAGGGCTTATTTTTTTACGTGAGTTCTACTTCTGAATGACACCATTGGTTTTACCATATTGTGTACTGGGAAACGGGAAAAAAATTCCAAGTGGGGCGAAAATGCAAAAAAAGTGCAATTCCACAGTTGTTGTTTTTTTTACCATGTTCACTAAATGCTAAAACTGACCTACTATTATGACTCTCCAGGTCAGTACAAGTTCTTAGATTTCGAACATGTATAGGTTCTTTTTTATTTAAGTGGTGAAAAAAAATCCAAAGTTTGTTAAAAAAAAAAAAAAAGCGTAGCTTCTCCAATTTTTGGGATCTTGAGCTGGTCTACAGGGAAATGGCCCACGGCTTCAGGAAGATGACCGCCAGAGGCGGCACAGGCGCAGTTGATATCTCATCTGGGCCAAGATCCCAGTATGCTCATGCGACCCACGGCTTCAGGACAAATGCAGCCGTTAAAGCTCTGCCTCACTCCCGATACCGGGCGTGCAGCATCGCTTCTGCTGCCATCGAGTTCCAGAGGAGGGACCCTGCTTCCTGCTATCCCGCTCCACCACCACTTTAACTCCCGGTAAGCTACATTTGGACCAAAAGACGCACCCCCCATTTTCCTCCCAAATTTGAGGGGAAAAAAGTGAGAGTCTTCTGGTTCAAAAAATAAGGTATGTCACCGCTCTACCAGACACATAACTGCTGCAACTTGTGATAGGCTGCAGCAGTCACGTGACTTGAACTGCAAGCATCAGAAGCTGCAGCAGTCATGTGTCTGGTAGAGCGGTGACATACCATATTTTTTAGACCATAAGACTCACTTTTTTCCCTCCAAAATTTGCTCCTGTGTCGATAGAATGGTGACATTATTTCTGCTTTTGCAGATCACAGATCAGTCTGCCCCGGATCCAGGAGGATGACTGCAGGTGAATATGACTAATTCTGTTTTTATTTTTACAAGATCTAACCCCCCACGAGAACCTTTTACCAGATAATCTCTTTAATGTCCATGTATTACTGTCGATGTGCAGCGCTTTCCCCACCCGCTGTCAGTGGCTGACGTGTCTCTAGTATTCCTCCATGTGTGATTTGAGAGACCTGTAAGTCATTGGCAGTGGGTGGGAGAGGCCACCGGGTCACATCTGTCCAACTAGTCCATCATGCGACTCGTTCCACAGCGGCTTTTAAAGTGAGTTTTTATCTGAAACTGGAACGGCCGGCGCCTGTGGATGGAGCGACCGGCGTCTGTGGATGGAGCGGCCGGCGCCTGTGGATGTAGCGGCCGGCTCCTGTGGATGGAGCTTCCGGCGCCTGTGGATGGAGTGGTCGGCGCCTGTGGATGTAGCAGCCGGCTCCTGTTCATGGAGCGGCCGGTGCCTGTGGATGGAGCTGCCGGCGCCTGTGGATGGAGCGGCCGGCGCCTGTGCATGGAGCGGCCGGCTCCTGTGGATGGAGCGGCCGGCGCCTGTGGTTGGAGCAGCCGGCGCCTGTGGATGGAGCGGCCGGCGCCTGTGGATGGAGCGGCCGGCGCCTGTGCATGGAGCGGCCGGCTCCTGTGGATGGAGCGGCCGGCGCCTGTGGTTGGAGCAGCCGGCGCCTGTGGATGGAGCGGCCGGCGCCTGTGGTTGGAGCGGCCGGCGCCTGTGGTTGGAGCAGCATGTATCATCTGTCAGGGTCACCTCAGGCAGTGCTCTATATCACAGGTGGGTGCAAAACACAGACAGATTCTCCAGAGAGAATACAAGAACAGCCGCACCATAGACATCATGAAATTTATTTATTCACCTATATGTTCACATGTGGCCCTTCAGCTCCATCACACGGGGCCTTTCTCAAATGGGAGCTGAAATGCCACATATGAACACATGTAGATCTATACCCACACATTACACATGGACTTACCCTCCCTGCAGATGATTGCACATCGTTCATTCAGCAGGTTCTTCTCTCTGGTGCAGCCTCCCCGCCTCCTGGGGCCAGACTGCAGAGCTGTCTTGCTGTAACTGCAGAGCAGAAGGCATGTGGGGGAGAGCTGCTCTCTAATATACAAAGCAGGGGAGGGGAGGCAGGGAGAGCAAGGGCCATACTGTAAGCAGCCACTCTGCTCTGCAGGAGGCCAGGGCTGGTGGGCGCTCCTCTCCTGCACTTACAGAGCAGTGAGTCACCCTCTGCGAGCCAGTCACACAAGTTTTGCAGCAGTGGATTCCTTCTCCCACATATCACTGATCAGCGTCCGTGTTCGCTGTTTTCCAGGACTTTTTTTTGTCCCTGTCCATTTCTTCTACCCCCCCTCTTTGCGCAACCTCAGTGTGTGCATCCAGCAGCCGCTGAGCGCTGATCAGTGACACAAATCACATATCTGCATTTGTGCTCGCTTTTTCCACAACTATGTTTTTCCCTAACTGTACCCCCCCCCTTGCACCACTCTGTGTGTGCGCTTGTAACGCAGGTACTTTAGATGCAGTGACACACAAACAGAGCAGCCAGTACAGGGTTAATAAACAAGGGGGATTTACTGTAACAGGGTCAATCTCCACGCAGGGAGTAACAGGGGAAATATGGGGAACAACAAGGGAAGTAGCAGGTAACAGACTATAAACGACAATTCACAGTTTGGCTAGATGTAGCAGAGTCGACACGATTGTAATCTGCAGTTTTACACTTAGCTGACTCTTGTTCCCAACAAGGCAGATGCCGGCTGATGCCGGTGTTTTCTTCTGGCTTCCCCGCCTAAACAATGGCCCGTCTTCTGGCGGCAGCGGGCGGTCTCCGGTTTGACCCACTGAGCCCCTAGTCCATAACAGTGCACCTCACTTGCTCGGCACCAGGGATCCTGCATCTCTTCTCCCCCTAGTCGGGCTTGACACCCACTGTCAACTGCCTGCTTTCACGCGCAAAACTCATTTTTCTCCCTCTTCCTAGGCACGCCTCCAGCTCCCCGGTCACCTGACCCCTGAGCTCTGGCTCTGGACACGCCCCCAGCTTCTCGGTCACCTGACTCCTGTGCTCACAGTCTGTCTTCCCCCTGCAACCAGAGTCACTGCCCCAGCAGTTCCGGATCCCTTGCTCTGAAAGTACTTACACCCCGGTCTTCCCCCTTACACTCCCGCTCTACAGCCGCTGAGCTGCTGAGCAAACGCACATCACTGATTAGCACCAGCACTCGCTTTTGGCAAGGATTCTTTTTCTCCTGTCTATTTTTTTTTTTTTTTGTACCACATCAGTGTGGGTGTCCTATAGCCGTTGAGCGCTGGTCGGTGACGAACATCGCTGATCGGACTCCGGTTGTTGGTTTTTTTTGTGTGTGAAAAAAGAATAAAAAAATTATTTAGATTAGCTGATAGGATTAGATATGGGACAGTAAAAATAAACTGTATTAATCGTCATCTACTACAGTATTTGTTACTGAATTTAGTCAGGGTTAGTGTCAGACTATAAAGCAAAAAAAATAATAATAATAATAATTTAAATAAGTTGATAGGACTAGATTAGGGACAGTAAAAATATACCTTAGTATTCAGCGTCTACTTCAGGATTTTTGACTGAATTTAGTGAAGATTAGTGTCAGATAGTGCGGAAAAAAAAGAATGGCATCCGTGCTGGCGTTCTATAGCGGTCGAGCACTGATCACTGATGCACATCACTGATCGACCCCCGGTTGCTGTATTTTTGGTTTTTGGTGTGAAAAAGGTATTTAAAAAAAAAATTGATTAATTGATAGGACTAGATTAGGAACACTAATAATATTCTGTTGTAATTGACGTCTACTACAGTATTTTTTACTGAACATAGTCAGGGTTAATGTCAGATAGTTGCGGGCCTCAGTAATTTTTTTGTTCAAACGTCCGTTTAGTAAGTTTGTTTTTTTATTTTAACAAATTTTTATATTATTTTTATCTTTTTCTTTCTGTATTTTTTCTTTTTCTTTTCTCTTCTAAATAAAAAAAAAGTTTTCACTAAACACTCACACACACCTGAATAAAGTTTGATAACTGATAAATGGACCAACCAATCTATACAGTATCTCTTAAACAATTACTCAAAATTCCAATCAAAAACAGACAGGTCTGATTTTCAAAATCCAACAAATTTTATTAATACATAAAAAACACATAAAAAAAACATAAAAAATCTATGAGGTGGGGCATGAAAATGCATCATGTGGTATGGCCATACACAATTAATGAACAGCAGGAATTAATACATGATTTTTATGCATACAATTCTATAATGTCATGTCTGCTCATGGGAGTCAAGGAATGTCTAGCAAACTATGCCTGTAAGATGGATAAAATTCCAAGGTAGTTTAAACACAATATTTATGCCTAGAGTGGAAGTAACAACATCGTAGGAAAAGAGAATAAAGTGCATAAAAAGGGAATAATATGCAATTTAGGCTATATAGCCATGAAAAATCAAATGAAACATAGTTGTCACATGACACAGCAAACGGGTTTATTACAATACTCTTTAGATCACTGTAAGATTGCAACGTTATATTCCAATTATAGAGCAAAAAGATCCGAATCCAATAGTATACTACCAACTAATGGTGCATGTTAATATAAGGAGACAACTGCTCAAAAAGGAATCCTTTTCATTAACTCACACCATAAGTCCTTACATCCAAATGTGAAGTTACATAAAAAGTGGGATATTGGGTATGGACATGCTAGATACCCTCAAAATGTATTTATGGTGAAATGTGTGCCACAACACAGGGGATAAAGTACATAGAGAATCAATGTTGGTATAAGAATCTCATTTACTTTATGAAGGGAATGACTCTCGGATTGATCCCCCTGAATACCCCCTGTCATGGGAGTGAGTGGGAGAGTTGTGTGGGATTTGGTGCACCCACTGCTGGATCAAGGTTATCACCTCTACGTAGATAACTTTTATACCAGCACCCCACTTGTCACACCCCTCTCTGCGCGAGGTACCGCAGACTATCTACAAAAATCAGAGAGGCCTCCCGAAGATACTAATTGGGCAGCTGCTCAGAAGGGGTGAGAGCAGAGCCCAATGTAGCGACCACCTGCTGGTGGTCAAGTACAAGGACTAGAGGGATGTCCTTTTCTTGACCACCATAGATGGTGATGGCAGCACCCCCACCACTGTACAAAGGTCCACAAACCAGACTGTGTACTGGGGTACAACAAGAACATGGGGGGAGTTGATCGCTCTGATAAAGTCCTCCAGCCGTTCAGTGCCATGAGAATTGCCAAGGTGTGGCACAAGAAGCTGGCCATGCACATCGTATAGATGACAATGCACAATGCTTTTGTTCTATGACGATGTGCAGGCCTGATCGGTATGTACCTTCAGTTCCAGGAGGTTGTGATCAAGGCCTTGATCTTTGGAAGTCAGGAAGGAGCAGGCCCCAGTACTTCCGGAACTGAAGGTGTTTGTATTGTACCAGGCCAATATTTCTCAATAGGTCCCTTGAACCACGAAGGAAGAAAGGTCGCAAAAGAGGAGCTGAGTGTTTTATAGAATGGGGATACGCAACGACACCGCTTATCAATGTGGAACCTGCCCTGACAAACCTGGCCTGTGTGTTAAAGAATGCTTCAGACTGTACCAAATATCCACGGACTACTAAATTCATTTCTGACTTACACTACTACTCACGTATGCCAACCTGACGCACACTACACTACTTACGTATGCCAACCTGATGCACTCTACATTACTTAAGTATGCAAACTTGATGCACTCTACACTACTCACGTATGCCAACCTGATGCACTCTACACTACTCACGTATGCCAACCTGATGCACTCCACACTACTTATGCATGCCAATATGATGTACTCTACACTACTTATGTATGCCAACCTGATGCACTCTACACTACTCACAAATGCCAACCTGATGCACACTACATTACTCATGTATGCCAACCTGATGCAGTCTACATTATTCACATATGCCAACCTGACATACACTACACAACTCACGTATGCCAAACTGATGCACTCTACAAAACTCACATATGCCAACCTGATGCACTCTACACAACTCACGTATGCTAACCTGATGCACTCTACACAACTCACGTATGCTAACCTGATGTACTCTACAGAGCTCATGTATGCCAACCTGATGCATTCTACACTACTCACGTATGCCAACCTGATGCACTCTACACAACTCACGTATGCTAACCTGATGTACTCTATAGAGCTCATGTATGCCAACCTGATGCATTCTACACTACTAACGTATGCCAACCTGATGCACTCTACACAACTCACGTATGCTAACCTGATGTACTCTACAGAGCTCATGTATGCCAACCTGATGCACTCTACACAACTCAAGTATGCTAACCTGATGTACTCTACAGAGCTCATGTATGCCAACCTGATGAATTCTACACTACTCACGTATGCCAACCTGATGCACTCTACATTACTCACGTATGCCAACTTGATGCACCATACACTTCTACTCATGTATGTCAATCTGATGCACTCTATTGCTCACGTATGCCAACCTCATGTACTCTGCACAACTCATGAATGCCAACCTGATGCACTTTACACTACGCACTTATGCCAACCTGACATACACTAAACTATTCACGTATGCAAACCTGACGTACACTACACAACTCACGTATGCCAACCTGATGCACTCTACACTACTCATGTATGCCAACCTGATGCACTCCACATTACTCATGTATGCTAACCTAATGCACTCTACACTACTTATGTATGCTAAACTGATGCACTCTACATTTCTCACGTATGCCAACTTGATGCACTATACACTGCTCACGTATGCCAACCTGATGCACTCTACACTACTCACGTATGCCAACCTGATGCACTCTACACTACTCATGTATGCTAAGCTGATGAACTCTAGATTACTCACGTATGCCAACCTGATGTACTCTACAGAGCTCATGTATGCTAACTAGTGTTGAGCGAGTATGTTCTATTAACCCTTTCGCCGAGTATGCTCGGGCCGAGCTCCGAGTATTTACAGCTGCTCGGTGATATGGTTAAATCGCTCCCGTGTGCATGATTTGCAACTGTTTGACAGCTTTATTACATGTGAGGAATGTCTATTTCTTACACATTCCTCACATGTAATAAAGCTGTCAAACAGTTGCAAATCATGCACACGGGAGCGATTCAACCATATCACTGAGCAGCTGTAAATACTCGGAGCTCGACGCGAGCATACTCGGAACAGAACATACTCGCTCAACCCTAATGCTAACTTGATGCACTCTACACTAGTCACGTATGCTAACCTGATGCACTCTACACCACTCATGTATGCCAACCTGATGCACTCTACACTAATCACCTATGCCAACCTGATGCACTCTACACTACTCACATATGCCAACCTGATGCACTCTACATTACTCACGTATGCCAACCTGATGCACTCTACATTACTCACATATGCCAACCTGACGTACACTAAACTATTCACGTATGCCAACCTGATGTACACTACACTACTCACGTATACCAACCTGATGCACTCTACACTACTCACGTATACCAACTTGATGCACTCTACACAACTCACGTATGCCAAACTGATTCACTCTACACTGCTCACGTATGCCAACCTGATGCACTCTACACTGCTCACGTATGCCAACCTGATGCACTCTACACTGCTCACGTATGCCAACCTGATGCACTCTACACTACTCACAAATGCCAACCTGATGCACTCTACACTACTCATGTAAGTCAACCTAATACACTCTGCACTACTCAAGTATGCCAAACTGATGCACTCTACATTACTCATGTATGCTAAACTGATGCACTCTACACTTCTCACATATGCCAACTTGATGCACTATACACTACTCACATATGCCAACCTGATGCACTCTACACTACTCACGTATGCCAACCTGATGCACTCTGCAATACTCACGTATGCCAACCTGATGCACTCTACATTACTTATGTATGCCAACCTGATGCAATCTACACTACTCACGTATGCCAACCTGATGCAATCTACAATTCTCACGTATGCCAACCTGATGCACTCTACAATTCTCACGTATGCCAACCTGATGCACTCTACAATTCTCACATATGCTAACCTGATGCACTCTACACTACTCACCTATGCCAACCTGATGCACTCTACACTACTCATGTAAGTCAACCTAATACACTCTACACTACTCAAGTATGCCAAACTGATGCACTCTACATTACTCATGTATGCTAAACTGATGCACTCTACACTTCTCACATATGCCAACTTGATGCACTATACACTACTCACATATGCCAACCGGATGCACTCTACACTACTCACGTATGCCAACCTGATGCACTCTACAATTCTCACGTATGCCAACCTGATGCACTCTACAATTCTCACGTATGCCAACCTGATGCACTCTACAATTCTCACATATGCTAACCTGATGCACTCTACACTACTCACCTATGCCAACCTGATGCACTCTACACTACTCACGTATGCCAACCTGATGCACTCTACATTACTCATGTATGCCAACCTGATGCACTCTACACTACTCACGTATACCAACCTGATGCACTCTACACTACCCAAGTATGCCAATCTGATGCACCGTGCACAACTCACGTATGCCACCTGATGCACTCTACACTACTCACGTATGCCAACCTGATGCACTCTACACTACTAATGTATGCCAACCTAATACACTCTACACTACTCAAGTATGCCAAACTGATGCAATCTACATAACTCATGTATGCTAAACTGATGCACTCTACACTTCTCACGTATGCCAACTTGATGCACTATACACTGCTCACGTATGCCAACCTGATGCACTCTACACTACTCACGTATGCCAACCTGATGCACTCTACACTGCTCACGTATGCCAACCTGATGCACTATACACTGCTCATGTATGCCAACCTGATGCACTGTACATTACTCACGTATGCCAACCTGATGCACTCTACACTACTCACGTATGCCAATCTGATGCACCGTGCACAACTCACATATGCCAACCTGATGCACTCTACACTACTCACGTATGCCAACCTGATGCACTCTGCAATACTCACATATGCCAACCTGATGCACTCTACATTACTCACATATGCCAACTGTAACATACCTGGCGGCGTCCTTGCATGGTGGTCCATCTCCCACTGTGCAAGAGGACGCACTTGATCTCCTGTCCGGAGTGTCTCTCTGGCTTCCCTCCATGCTGTCTGTTTGTGTCTGTTTCTGCTGCTTAAGGGCGGCGCCCGATCACTTCCTGCCTTTTGTACCTGCTGTGGGTCACACCCCTTGTGCGTCCTCAGCCTATTGCTGTCTGTCACCTGGTATATAGCTCAGCAGCTTCCTTCTATCCCTGCCTGAGCATAGTGTTTCCTTCAGTGTGTGCTTGCACTCTGAAGGTGCCAGGTCCCGTCTCTTGTCTCCTGCTTTTTGTATCAGTTCCCGTGTCTGAACTGAGTCCTGTATTTCTCCTGCTTTGCGGTATCAGCTCCCGTGTCTGAACTGAGTCCTTTCCTGTATCTTGTCTGACCTGTCTGAACACGCTCCTAGCCTGTTCCTCCTGCCTTCTAGGGGCCGATTACCTAGACCCGTTCCTGTATCTTGTCTGACCTGTCTGAACTCGCTCCTAGCCTGTTCCTCTCGCCTTCTAGTGGCCGATTTCCTAGACCCGCTCCTGTGTCTGGTCTGTCCTGTCTGAACACGCTCCTTGCCTGTTCGTTCCGCCTTCTAGTGGCCGATTTCCTAGACCCGCTCCTGCGTCTGGTCTGTCCTGTCTGAACACGCTCCTTGCCTGTTCGTTCCGCCTCTCTGGGGGCCGTATTCCCAGACCCGCTCCTGTATCCCTCTGCAGTGTCGGTCTCCCCAGTACACTCAGTTCCAGTCTGAACTCTCTCCTGTCCTTTACCTGTTTTGCCTCTATGTCCGTTCCCTTCCTTTTTCTGCAGAGTCTGAACTCGTACCTAACTCCTGCTTGTTGTCTCTGCAAGTACTGTGTGAGTATCTGGCTCTGTCTTTCCCTTCCTGTCTGTTCCGTGTGAACAGAGCCCTGTCCTCCCTGCTCAGCCTTGTCTGCACTCTAGCTGTGCTTGCCTGTAACCCTCTGCCTGTATTGTTCCTGAGTCCCGGTGTGTACTGGGTTCTATCCCGCCTGTGTTCCTACCTGCTAGTGCCTCCCTGTCTGCACTCTAGCTGTGCTTGCCTTTACCCCCCTGCCTGCATACCCGCCTGCCTGCATACCAGTCGTGCCTGCCTATACCCTCCAGTCTGTGTGCCAGCCTACCAGCCTGTTCCTGTATTCCCCTGTGTGGGTCAACAGCCGTGTCCGGGGTCTGTCCTGGAGTAGCACCTGGTCCCTCTGCTCGGTTCCTCCTTGGTGCACTGGCGTCGTATGCCGTCGTGCGACCCTGGTCGGATCGGGTGAATACTTAGTCACGCCCCTCCAGGCATTCACTCTCCGGCACGGTCCAGTGGAATCACTACCAATCACACGCACACGCCGCTTAGCCCGGGCGTGTGCATAACAGCATGCTCAGGCCATGGTTCCCGTTGAGCCCCACGGCCTTCGCTCTCTGAGAAGTTTTCCAGCGAATATATGCATTAAAATAAATAAATAAATTTTTTTTCTCTTAGCTGAGTTCCAGGCGAAATTACGCACCGTCCAGATGGATCTATCAGCTCTCGTTCCTGCGGATCCGCCACGTTACTATGGGGATCCAAGACAGTGTCGTGCATTTGTGGAGCAATGCATGCTACACTTTAAGGCCTACCCTCTCTATTTTCCTTCCGATTGGGCTAAAGTGGCCTTTATGATGTCTTACCTGGCGGGTGATGCCTTGGAATGGATCAACCCCCTATATGAAACACAGGATCCGATCCTCCTGGACCTAATGGCCTTCCTGGTGGCCTTTCTAATGGTCTTCGATGATCCTAACCCGGAGGCTCCTGCTGAAGCTTCACCTCCCAATATCCCGGAGCAGCCCCGATGGGTAATGTGTGTGGGTAGCGCAATAGTCCTCCAGCCCAATGAGACTACTGCCCACCCAGAATCCTCACAGGGTGACTACGCTTTCCGGAATACTTCTCTCAACCTCAAGAGGCAGTCCAGACGTGCTAGACTTAGAGGCAAGCCGTCACGCCAGGGTCTGTCCTCCCTGAGACCTCCTGACCCCAACCTTGAAGTCCCTACTGAAGCTTCATCTCCCTGTATCCCGGAGAAACCCCAATGGGTAGTGTGCGTGGGTAGTGCACCAGTTCTCCTGCCCGAAGAGACTTCTGCCCATCCAGACTCCACACAGGAGAACTTCCTGCACCCGGCATCAGATGCTTCTCTCTCTTTAACCGGTGTGCATGTCCAAGGATGCTCCAAAGCTGTGGTTACCTCTGAGTCTGTGCACCTCTACTACCTGGCGGAGGATCCCCTGTTGCCTCCTGAATCCTCCGGGATACCACTCGATGACAAATGGAGAGAGACTTCTCTACACCCGGTACTCAATACTTTGTCCGCTTCGTCCTGTGAGCCTGACAATGGGTACCCCAAAGTGGTAGTTACCTCCGAGTCTCTACACCCCTCCGACCAGGCGGAGGATCTCCAGTTGTCTCCTGAACCCTTCGGGGTGCTACCTGGTAGCGAAAGGACAGAGACTCTCCTATACTCTGTACCTGATACCTCGCTCGCTTCGTCCAGTGAGTCCAACTTAGTGTACTCTGAAGCAGAGGTTACCCGTGAGTCTCTACACCCCTCTGACCAGGCGGAGGACCGCCAGCTGTCTCCAGAACCCTTCGGGGTGCCACCTGGTGGTGAATGGACAGAGACTTTCCTATACTCGGTACCCGATACCTCGCCTGCTTCCTCCAGTGAGTCCGACCTAGTGTACTCTGAAGCAGAGGTTACCCGTGAGTCTCTACACCCCTCTGACCAGGCGGAGGTCCGCCAGCTGTCTCCAGAACCCTTCGGGGTGCCACCTGGTGGTGAATGGACAGAGACTTTCCTATACTCGGTACCCGATACCTCGCCTGCTTCCTCCAGTGAGTCCGACCTAGTGTACTCTGAAGCAGTTGTTTTCTCTGAGCCTCTGCACTCTTCTGACCCGGCGGAGGACCTCCAGTTGTTTCCTGAATCCTCCGGGATACCACCAGATAACAAAGAGACAGTGACTTTTCCTCATTATGTACCTGATAACCCGTCTATTTTTTCCTGTGAGCTTGACAAGATGTACCTCGAAGCAGAGATTACCCTCAAGTCTCTGTCCCCCTCCAACCCAGTGAACGACTGGTCCTCGAATTCCCTGCGGAAGATTCTGGCAGGCCTGAAGAAGAGGGGGCGTAAGGGGGGAGGTACTGTAACATACCTGGTGGCGTCCTTGCATGGTGGTCCATCTCCCACTGTGCAAGAGGGCGCACTTGATCTCCTGTCCGGAGTGTCTCTCTGGCTTCCCTCCATGCTGTCTGTTTGTGTCTGTTTCTGCTGCTTAAGGGCGGCGCCCGATCACTTCCTGCCTTTTGTACCTGCTGTGGGTCACACCCCTTGTGCGTCCTCAGCCTATTGCTGTCTGTCACCTGGTATATAGCTCAGCAGCTTCCTTCTATCCCTGCCTGAGCATAGTGTTTACTTCAGTGTGTGCTTGCACTCTGAAGGTGCCAGGTCCCGTCTCTTGTCTCCTGCTTTTTGTATCAGTTCCCGTGTCTGAACTGAGTCCTGTATTTCTCCTGCTTTGCGGTATCAGCTCCCGTGTCTGAACTGAGTCCTTTCCTGTATCTTGTCTGACCTGTCTGAACACGCTCCTAGCCTGTTCCTCCTGCCTTCTAGGGGCCGATTACCTAGACCCGTTCCTGTATCTTGTCTGACCTGTCTGAACTCGCTCCTAGCCTGTTCCTCTCGCCTTCTAGTGGCCGATTTCCTAGACCCGCTCCTGTGTCTGGTCTGTCCTGTCTGAACACGCTCCTTGCCTGTTCGTTCCGCCTTCTAGTGGCCGATTTCCTAGACCCGCTCCTGCGTCTGGTCTGTCCTGTCTGAACACGCTCCTTGCCTGTTCGTTCCGCCTCTCTGGGGGCCGTATTCCCAGACCCGCTCCTGTATCCCTCTGCAGTGTCGGTCTCCCCAGTACACTCAGTTCCAGTCTGAACTCTCTCCTGTCCTTTACCTGTTTTGCCTCTATGTCCGTTCCCTTCCTTTTTCTGCAGAGTCTGAACTCGTACCTAACTCCTGCTTGTTGTCTCTGCAAGTACTGTGTGAGTATCTGGCTCTGTCTTTCCCTTCCTGTCTGTTCCGTGTGAACAGAGCCCTGTCCTCCCTGCTCAGCCTTGTCTGCACTCTAGCTGTGCTTGCCTGTAACCCTCTGCCTGTATTGTTCCTGAGTCCCGGTGTGTACTGGGTTCTATCCCGCCTGTGTTCCTACCTGCTAGTGCCTCCCTGTCTGCACTCTAGCTGTGCTTGCCTTTACCCCCCTGCCTGCATACCCGCCTGCCTGCATACCAGTCGTGCCTGCCTATACCCTCCAGTCTGTGTGCCAGCCTACCAGCCTGTTCCTGTATTCCCCTGTGTGGGTCAACAGCCGTGTCCGGGGTCTGTCCTGGAGTAGCACCTGGTCCCTCTGCTCGGTTCCTCCTTGGTGCACTGGCGTCGTATGCCGTCGTGCGACCCTGGTCGGATCGGGTGAATACTTAGTCACGCCCCTCCAGGCATTCACTCTCCGGCACGGTCCAGTGGAATCACTACCAATCACACGCACACGCCGCTTAGCCCGGGCGTGTGCATAACACCAACCTGATGTACACTAAACTATTCAGGTATGCCAACCTGATGCACTCTACATTACTCACTTATGCCAACCTGATGTACACTACACAACTCACGTATACCAACCTGATGCACTCTACACTACTCACGTATACCAACCTGATGCACTCTATACTACTCACGTATGCCAAACTGATTCACTCTACACTGCTCACGTATGCCAACCTGATGCACTCTACACTACTCACAAATGCCAACCTGATGCACTCTACATAACTCACGTATGCCAACCTGATGCACTCTACACTGCTCACGTATGCCAACCTGATGCACTCTACACTGCTCACGTATGCCAACCTGATGCACTCTACACTACTCATGTATGCTAACCTAATGCACTCTACACTACTTATGTATGCTAAACTGATGCACTCTACACTTCTCACGTATGCCAACTTGATGCACTATACACTACTCACATATGCCAACCTGATGCACTCTACACTACTCACGTATGCCAACCTGATGCACTCTACACTACTCACGTATGCCAACCTGATGCACTCTACACTGCTCACGTATGCTAAACTGATGCACTCTATACTTCTCATGTATGCTAAGCTGATGAACTCTAGATTACTCACGTATGCCAACCTGATGTACTCTACAGAGCTCATGTATGCTAACTAGTGTTGAGCGAGTATGTTCTATTAACCCTTTTGCTGAGTGTGCTCGGGCCGACCTCCGGGTATTTACAGCTGCTCGGTGATAAGGTTAAATCGCTCCCGTGTGCATGATTTGCAACTGTTTGACAGCTTTATTACATGTGAGGAATATCTATTTCTTACACATTCCTCACATGTAATAAAGCTGTCAAACAGTTGCAAATCATGCACACGGGAGTGATTTAACCTTATCACCGAGCAGCTGTAAATACTCGGAGCTCGGCCCGAGCATACTCAGACAGAACATACTCGCTCAACCCTAATGCTAACCTGATGCACTTTACACTGCTCACGTATGCTAACCTGATGCACTCTATACTACTCATGTATGCCAACCTGATGCACTCTACACTACTGACGTATGCCAACCTGATGTACTCTACAGAGCTCATGTATGCTAACCTGATGCACTTTACACTACTCACGTATGCTAACCTGATGCACTCTACACTACTCACGTATGCCAACCTGATGTACTCTACAGAGCTCTTGTATGCTAACCTGATGCACTTTACACTACTCACGTATGCAAACCTTATGCACTCTATACTACTCATGTATACCAACCTGATGCACTCTACACTACTCACGTATGCGAACCTGATGCACTCTACACTACTCACGTATGCCAACCTGATGTACTCTACAGAGCTCTTGTATGCTAACCTGATGCACTTTACACTACTCACGTATGCAAACCTTATGCACTCTATACTACTCATGTATACCAACCTGATGCACTCTACACTACTTATGTTTGCCAAACTGATGTACTCTATACTACTCACGTATGCCAAACTGATACACTCTACTAGAGATGTGCAAACCTCTTAAGGTTTTATTCGTTTAAGATCAGCGAACTTTCCAATATTCTCCTAGCAATTCGTCCAACAATTTGTTGAACATATCCGAATCCCATTGCATTCAATGGGTGGCAAAACCAAGCGCATACACAACACTTTCAAAGGGGCCCAAAAGCTGCCAAAACAGCTCAAATTAGGGGCAAACACCAGGATAAGTGGCATCAATTGACCCACAGTACAAATAGTATAATTATTTTTTATTATTATTGTGCCGTTCATTCCGTGGCGCTTTACATGTGAAAAGGGGTGACCAACTGGTACAGGAGGAAAGAGGACTCTGCCCACGAGGGCGCACAAACAATCTACAAGGGATTTGTGAGGCTACTGTAGGTTAGGGAACAGCGCTATGGTGGAGCGAGGGATTTTGCAGGTTGTACACTTGTCGGTGAGTCTTCAGGTTCCTTTTGAAGGTTTCCACAGTAAGTAAGAGACTGAGGTATTGGGTAGAGAGTTCTAGAGTAGGGGAGATGCACGGGACAAATCTTGTATGCGATTGTAGGAAGAGGAGATAAGAGGGGAGTAGAGAAGGAGATCTTGTGAGGATGGGAGGTTGCACGCAGGTAAGTATCGGGAGACTAGGTCACAGATGTATGGAGGGGACAGGTTTTGGATGGCCATGTATGCCAAAGTTAGGGTTTTCAACTGGAGTCTCTGGGCAACAGTGAGCCAGGGCAGGGAGTGAAAGAGGGGAGAAGCCGGATAATAGTGGGATGACAGATGTATTAGTCGGCCAGCAGAGTTTAAGATAGATTGGAGGGGTGCGAGAGTGTTAGAAAGGGAGGCCACAGAGCAGGAGGTAGCAGTATTCGAGGTGAGAGATGATGAGGGCATGTACTAGTATTTTTGATGATTCATGGTTGAGTAATGTGCGGACCCGGGAGATATTTTGGAGTTGAAGTCAGCAGGATGTGGAAAGGGCTTGGA
Source organism: Phyllobates terribilis (assembly GCF_046119375.1). Taxonomy (NCBI): domain Eukaryota; kingdom Metazoa; phylum Chordata; class Amphibia; order Anura; family Dendrobatidae; genus Phyllobates; species Phyllobates terribilis. The sequence continues at coordinate 16,765,993 of NW_027362766.1, forward strand.
TCTCAGGTTTGAAGCAGAGATCAGAGTAAAGCTCGCGGGACTGGAGAGAGCAGGCAGCCATTGACTTTAATGGATAGGTCGGTTGGGGGGGTTGAATGAGATGGTGAAAAGATGATGAATTTGGTGATACTGATGAGATTCAGATACCTGAGGTGCACGCGAACTGTACTGTGCTGTCAGGGCAGGAAGAGAAGGAGGGTGACTCTCAGGTGAGTGAGAACCCCTCAGCTGTTACGGAAGTGGACATGCCTGCTGTTTTTGACTGATCTTAGACACCGAACACACCCCATCTTTCTCAATCCACCATAACATCTCTGCCTGCACCTCTCTCACAGTCCAGCAGTTTGTCGTGTTTACCCTACTCAACCGTCTCTCAGCACAGCAGCCAGCCCTCGGTCCTGAAGTCAAGTAAAAGATTGTTTCTTCCAACACATGCCAAAGCAAAGAACTTTAACTTCACCATCTCCGATCTGATGGCCACAGAAATGCTGCCTTTCCACCTGGTGTATACAGATGTTATCCAAAAGTTGATGGCTGTCGCAGTCCCCCAGTATCAGTTGCCCAGTAGCCATTACTTCTCTAAGAAAGATGTGCCTGTGCTACACCAGCATGTTGCAGACAACATCACCCGTTCCTTGAAAAAATCTATGTCTGACAGGGTGCATTTCACCACTGACACCTAGACAAGCAAGTATGGCCAGGGGCATTACATCTCGCTAAATGGGCAATGGTTGACTCTAGTGGCTGAGGGGGCAGTTGGGAAATGGGCTGCTCCATAAGTTTTGGAATTCCCAAGGATTGCAGGGTGCTTGGGGATGGAGAGCTAAACCACTACCCACCAGAAGATGGAGAACTAAACTACTAGACAACAGGGGTTGGAGAACTAAACTACACACCGGGGATGAAGAACTAAACTACTAAGCACAAGTGATGTGCGAACGTGCTCGCCACTGCTTGGTACTCGCCCGAGCATCACTGTGCTTGATAAGCTCGGCATTCAGCGAGTATTTGCTCAGTCGGGAACTCGTGTCCCCTCCCTGCATGTTTCTCACTCTTTAGAGAGGCAATGACATGCAGGGATTGCCTGCCATGCATTGTAATGCGGTAGCCATGTTGGTTGTCGCATTACAGTGATTGGCTGGCCGCACAGAGTCATCAGGTCTATATAAGACCTGGCGCAGCTATGATCGTCACAGTCTATCCCGAAAACAGGCAGAGTAGGGAGAGTTGCTGCTGTGTCAGGGAGAAATTTGCTCATTTACACTTTGTATAGGTATTCCAAAACATATATATATATCCATCTGAACTAACAGTCCTTCTAAGGACTAATCCAGCTACATATAATCAGTGCTAGACAAGAGTTAGGCAGGCAGTGTATGTGGCAGACTGCAGTGCATATAGCGCAAGAGGGCCCATTGAACGTCCTGTCTGCTGCTGCTGTAATAATTATAGATATTTATAGACATAGCCCCATATATCAAGGGCCAGGGTAATTTTTTTTTATCTTAATCCTGGTTATTTGCTTAAAAATCAATCCAGAGTACACCGCTTTTCTGCTCCATTTGCCTGTTAGCACTGCAGAATACAGCCATATTAAAACAATAAAAATCCAAAAATTTGAACTGAATGTGGAAAATATTGGCCTCCTTTTCTATTCTTTTGCAATGTGTCGGTCAAGCTATTCACACTAGGTCTCTGTGAAGAGTAGTATTAGTAAATTACAGGCCTGCTATTTAAAACCGTGGTTCTCTGTAAGACATATCACCTATAAAAGTGTTCCAAAATCAGCCATTTCTTCCATTTTCATTTTGTTGCAGTGTGTCGGTCAAGCAATTCACGCTAGGTTTCTGTTTAGAATAATAATAGTAAATTACAGGCCTGCTATTTAAAACCTTGCTTCTCTGTGAGACATATCACCTATAACAGTGTTCCAAAATCAGCCATTTCTGCTTTTCATTTCGTTGTAGTGTGTTGGTCGAGCTATTCACACTAGGTCTCTGTGTAGAATAATATTAGTAAATTACAGGCCTGCTATTTAAATCCGAGATTCTCTGTCAGACATATCACCTATAACAGTGTTCCAAAATCAGCCATTTCTTCCATTATCATTTCGTTGCAGTGTGTCGGTCAAGCTATTCCCACTAGGTCTCTGTGTAGAATAATATTAGTAAATTACAGGCCTGCTATTTAAAACCGTGGTTCTCTGTCAAACATATGCCCTATAACAGTGTTCCAAAATCAGTTATTTCTTCAATTTTCATTTCATTGCAGTGTATCGGTCAAGTTATTCACACTAGGTCTCTGTGTAGAATAATATTAGTAAAATACAGGCCTGCTATTTAAAATTGTGGTTCTCTGTCAGACGTATCACATATAACTGTGTTCCAAAATCAGCCATTTCTCGTGAACGTGGAAAATATTGTCCTCCATTTAAAATGGGCAAGGGACGGGGAAGTGGATGTGATGTGATGGTGCATGCCGAGGCCAAGGACGTGGCCATGGGCAAGCTGAAATTGTGCTACAACAAACACCAACATCTTCTCCCTCGACCTTCCTGTCCTAATTACTAGGGGACCGCAGTACACCACTATTGAACCCAGAGCAGTGTCAAAATGTTGTTGGTTGCATAGCAGATAATGCTTCCAGTCACTTTACCATCATCACCACCATGTCTTCCACATGGTTAAGTCTCAGTAGCCTTGAGTCTGGACCGCATATTCCTCACCCTGATCCTCCTTCCTCCCACCAAGCCGTGTGCCCGGAGAGAACTGATCCTACACTTGGACAATCAGAAGAGCTGTTCACTTTTTTGTTTGTAGATTCGGGCCTCTCACCCGGCCAGCTTCAAGCGAGTCAAGAGGAGAACGCTTGTAGGGATGCCCAAATATTGGTGCAGCAACGGTCACACGAAGGCAATCGTGGGAAAGTGCAATTACTGTCGCAAGAATTGGATGATGATAATGAGACACAATTCCCAGAAAGTCAGGAGGAGGACCAGGGTGCGGAAGTGGAAGACGAGGTGGTGGATGATATCATAACTGACCCAACCTGGCAGGGGGACATACAGAGTGAGGACAGCAGCACACAGGGAGAGGGAGGTGTAGCACCAAAACAGGCAGGAAGAAGCATTGTGGTGGCCGCAGACACAAGGCAGGAAAGCGTTCCTCATAACGCCAACACTACGGAAGTTGCCAGTACAACTGTTAGGTCTTTCCGAGTCTGATTGTTTTTTAAAGGCTCTGCAGATAACCCAAAAAAGGCCATTTGCACCACCTGCCAGGCCAGCATCAGCAGGGATAGCAAAACTAGCAGCCTGCCACCACCAGCATGATCTGGAACGTGGCAGCAAAGCACTCGACTACGTGAGCCAAACCCCAGGGTCCAGAAACACTGTCAATAGATGACACCACACTGCTTCTTCCGCTGTTGTGCATGCACGCCAATCCCCTGTCCATGGCGCATGGCAAGATGCCTCCTGCCCTGCACCTGTCATTGCATACTCTCAACTAGCACCATCAGCAAGCACATCCACGTGCTTGTCCCAGAGCAGTATTCAGCTGTCCTAACCCCAGTCCTTGGAATGCAAGCGCAAATATGTAGCCAACGCCCCACAGGCCACACTAATAAATTCACACATTTTGCGACTGCTTGCGCGAAATGTTTCCTTTTAGGATCGTGGAGACGGAAGCTTTCTGCAAGCTGATGGTGGCGGTACTCAGTCCCCAGCTGCCACTATTTCTCCCGGTGTGCTGTCCCCACATTACACAAGCACGTGTCCCAGAACATTAGCCGTGCCCTCAACTACGCAGTTACTGGGAAAGTCCGCCTAACCAATAACATGTAGAGAAGTGCTTGTGGGCCGGGACGGTACATCTCGCTGATGGCACATTGGGTTAATATAGTGGAAGCCGGGACCCAGTCGGACCTCGGGACGGAACACATCCTCCTGACACAGAAGATTGCAGGCCCTGGGTCAATCAGGTTTAACTCCACATTCTACAGCTCCTTCACCTCCTCCTCCTCCTCTTCAGCTTCTATCTCTGAAATGACCACATCAGAAACAAGCTGGAAGCACTGCAGCACTGCCTCAGCCAAGCAGCAACAGGCTGTGCTGAAGCTAATATGCTTAGGTGACAAACCGCATAACGCTGAAAGTTGGGGACAGCTCTGAAAGAGCAGACAGATCTGTGGCTGAAACTGCTGACCCTACAGACAGGCATGGTCATTTGTGACAATTGCTGGAACCTGGTGGCGGCTCTGAGGCGAGGCGAGCTCACACACGTACCATGCCTGGCCCATGTGCTTAAACTCGTGGTTCAGTGGTTTTTCAAAACCTACTCGGAAATGCTGGATCTGCTTGTCAAAGTACGCCACCTGTGTGCCCATTTTAGAAAGTTAGCTACAGCTTCCGCCACCCTTGCCGTGCTTCAGCAGCGTTTGCATATTCCAGCCCAATGACTGATCTGCGATGTCCTCATTGTTGGAACTCTACATTGCAGACGTTGGGAAGGATTTGTGAGCAGAAGAGGGCAGTTGTTGACTACCAGCATCAACAAGGCCGTTGGTATTCAGGTCAGACTCCACACATAAGACCTTGGGAGTGGACATGGATGTCAGACAAGTGTACCATCCTCCAAAACTTTGAGGACTCCACCATGATGGTGAGCGGCAATGACGCCATAATTAGAGTCACCATCCCGCTTCTCTGTCTTCTGAAACGCCCTCTGCTCACAATTAAAGAGGATGCATTGCAGGCGGAGCACGATGAGATGGAGCAAGAAACCATACAGTGTGATTACACACAGCCAAGCCTCATCTCACCCCAACGTGGATTGGGTAACAATGAGGAAGAGGATGGAAAAAGAAATAGAGAAAGGGGCGCAGATGGTGCTGTTACCAAATGCTAAATAATAATATATGCAGATAAGTTGCTCACCTCGTAGAGTTGTGTTAATGCACAACACATGTAGGCGCTTGTGTAGAGAGCTGCAGACAACACCAGCCCAAATCAGGGCTCCAAGGTACATCAACTAGTGGATATGGCAGAAGAAAGGTGCATAGATATCCGCGCTCCGCTGTATGAAAAGATGATCCCGTAATCAAAGGGTTAATGGAAATATTTTTTTTATTATTAATAAACTACATTCATACGCATTTCACGGACGTCCTGTCCGCTTCCTCAGTGAGTAGCTGATGCACAGATGTTCCTAGTATCCCTTATATACAGGCAATCAAGAAAAAAAAAAGACCGGGCGCCAGATGCTGTCATAATCATAATTTTTACATTATTTCTCATTGTGAAAAGAATAATAAATGAATTAAAAAAAAAACATTGGAATTAACTTAAAACAAGACTCAATAAGATTTGAATAAATTTAATTGGATCCAGTAAAAACCACACTAAGCGAGGACTGAAACATTAACACTGACTAAAAGCAACATTTAGATGGAATTTAGATAAAAACCGCTGAGACTTCATTAAGCCCATTGGGTTTTAATGTATCTAATTTGTAGATCCAGTATATTTCTTTACTATTCAACACTTTAATCCTATTAGGTGCTAGGATATTCCTCAGGGTGGGTGCTCTTTTGAATACAATAGAGGGTTTCCCAGTTAGAACTTTCCGAAGAACGGAATCACTGAGCAAAATGTGCCAGTTTTTTTTGTAGAATTTCCCTTATAAGTTTATGTGGAGAGCTAAAAGTAGTAATGAATTTTAACGTATGCTCAAAAGAAAAGTATTCTCTTTTCTTATGTTTGGGAGCAATATTCTGATCATAAGAATCCCTAGCTTTTTAATACGATTCTTTGATTAATTTATTGGGATAGCCTCGTAAAGAAAATTTTTCTTTTAGAGTTCCATGAAATCTGTTTCAGCTGTACGATCCCTTCTAATCCTATGAAATTGGTTGAAAGGTATATTCCTGAGCCATTTTCTATAGTGTCCGCTGCTATAATGGATATAGCTATTTGCGTCCACCTTCTTGAAGAATGTCCTGGTGCAAATGGTATTCTCTTTAATAAAAAGTGTAAGATGTAAGAAATGTATGCAGTCTTTGTTTATGTCTGCGTTAAGGAATATTTAGTGTGTTTTTTATTGGATCTATTTAAATTTGGTCAAATCTTATTGAGTCTTGTTTTAAGTTAATTCCAATGTTTTTATTTATTTATTTTATTTTCACAATGAGAAATAATGTAAAAATTATGATTATGACTGCATCTCTTGTCCAGGCGATACATGCGGGATGCTATCTACACTTGTCTCCTGCTCCTCTGACACATGGGTGAGCGGCCTGTGCGTTCCAGGAATACGGAGCAGGTTCTCTTCATTAAAACACATATACAAAAAACAGATCCCGTCCTTCTCTCTCGGAGTGACGGTCGGACTCTGTGGAGCAGCGGCTCTTCCCAGTATCCTTCAGGGTGCAGTAGTGCAATACTGACCTGGAAGCATGGCTTCTATTCCATGAGAAGTGTTTAAAACATGTTTGTTTGTTTTTACATAATACTCCGAGCATGAAGACACAATTTAACAACTTCCAGACTTTTGATTCATTTTAGTTAATTTATATTCGATTACAACATAATAAGACTTGTTAACATGTTTTTGAACATATGTATATCGATTTGCTTTTATACCAAATGCAGCGAATTGGCGCCTTGGCACAGATTTTTTTTTCTTTCTCTTGATTGCCTGTGTTGAGGGAGGGCAGTAATGACCCTTCACGGTTGACCAAGTGAGTGTCAAATTATTATGCTACAAGGTTGATTGCAATCCAATAGAAAACCAGACGGAGGCAAAGCTCTGTATGGGGGGATTCAAGAATCTCTAACCCCGTTTATTTCTACTTAGCATTTTATATTGTTTTGAGTATATCAATAGCCAATCACCTACAGGCATACTACAGGCTTAAACCAATGTTAGTACAATTATTACGGAAATACACATATGGTCATATTATCGTTAGTTCGGTGCATGGTGGAAAGTTACAAGGTCGTACATCCCGGCTCAGACTAGTTAGATAACAGGAGCAGGGTGTCTCATAGAATGTTCTTGTGAGAAAAGGTTAGTGTGGGAAAGTTGCATGTGAATCAATAAGGAAAGAAGGAAATAATGTATGTTATGCAAAGAGTATAATAACATGATTTTGAAGCAAGCAGACAAAATGGAGTTGCCATAGCATGAATATCAATATGTCCTTTACACCTGTATATAAGGGATACTAGGAATATCTGTGCATCAGCTACTCACTGAGGAAGCGGACAGGACGTCCATGAAACGCATATGAATGTAGTTTATTAATAATAAAAAATATTTCCATTAACCCTTTGATCACTGGATTATCTTTTCATACGGAGGAGCGCGGATATCTATGCACGTTTCTTCTGCCATATCCACCTGTTAATGAGGAAGAAGAGGCGGAGGAGGAAGAACAGGAGCTAGTTTCCTGAGCTATAGACGGTACCACCTGCACAATTATCATACCAGCTGTTTAGCATGGATGGCCTGAGGACAGGGAGGAGGATGAGGAGGAGAGCATGGTCAGTCGTCCTCTTGGTGAGGACAAGGAAGTCTTGGCTGTTAGCAGTCTGGCACGCATTACCGAGTTTATGTTATGCTGCCTTTCCCATGACCCTCATGCTCTCCAGAGTTTGAGTGACAGTCTTTACTGGTTGGTGACACTTCTAGACCCACGCTACAAGAAGAACTTTATATCTCTTATTCCCACGCCAGACAGGCCTAATAAAATGGTGCAGTACGAGAAGGCCCTTGTTGCAGAATTATTTATAAAATTCCCATGTGAAAACGTTGGCGGCAGAGGTCACACTTCGTTGGACAACCGAGGAGTACAGGCGAGAGAGACATAACTTCAATCCAGCAGAGGCAGGGGAACACTGTCAAAGTTCTGGGAGAATATTCTCAGACCCTCCCATCGCACAGGCCCTGAGGCGTGGGGTCTCACAAGGAGGAAAAACTTGCAGGAGATGCTGAGGGAGTACCTTGCCGATCGTACCAATGTCCTCCATGATTCCTCTTTGCCTTATAATTAATGAGTATCCAAGCTGGATACGTGGAATGAACTGGCTCTCTATGCCTTGGAGGTCCTGGCCTGCCCTGCCGCCAGCGTTTTGTCAGATCGGGTTTTTAGTGCCACCGGTGAAATTATAATCGAGAGGCGCATCCGCCTGTCAACTGAAAATGCTGACAGGCTGACTCTTATAAAAATGAAAAAGGGATGGATTGGGCCAGACTTCTCAACACCACCGAATGACAGCAGCATAACATAAACTTAAATACAGTGGGGTTTTTTGGGAGGTCTAACTCTATTCCCATGCACCTCTGTCTTCACACCCAGACATGAGTGTATGCTTCCTGATTTTGTCTATTTGCTCTTGTCCTCCTCCTTATCCACATTCTCATCCTCCACCACCATATCTTCCATATCACCATATCTACTTCTCTTGCAAGGAGTATTGGAGTTCCTCCAAATTTTTGGCAGCCGTTGCATTCACTGCATAGGCAAACAGTATGGGAGACCCACTTCCTAATAATGGGAACATTGTATTCTGGAGGCCCTCCGACCTCTACGTCTCTTGGAAGGGACACTGGAGTTCCTCCACATTTTTGGCAGCTGTTGCATTCACTCCATAGGCAAACAGTATGGGAGACACACACCTTTTTAATGGGAACATGTCATACTCATTACTGTAGCACAGCTCCATGTGTCTTTAAATTGTTAGTAGGGTTTTTATAATAAATTTTGGCCGCCGTTGGACTCACTGCATACCCTATAACTGGATAGCAGACTCTCTTCTTTCGAATGGGAACATGTCGTTACTGTGGCCCAGCTGTATGTGTCTTTAAATAGTTAGTTGATTTTGTCCTAAATTTTTCCAGCCGTTGGACTCACCGCATACCCTATAACTGTAAAGCAGACTCTCTCCTTTCTAATGGGAACATGTCGTTACTGTGGCCCTGCTCTATGTGTGTTTAAATTGTTAGTGGGATTTTCCTAAATTCTAGCAGAAGTTGGACTCACTGCATACCCTATAACTGGATAAGCGACCCTCTCCTTTTTAATGGGAACATGTCATTTCTGAGGCCCACCTCTATGTGTCTTTAAATTGTTATTGGGGTTTTTCCCAAATTTTGGCAGTCCTTGCAGTCACTGCATGGGCATTACCACTATAGGAGACCCGCTCCTTTATAATGGGAACATTTTTTTTGAGACCCTCCTCTGGGTTGCGTCCAAATTTTTGGCAGCCCTTGCAGTCACTGCATACGCAATAACAGTATAGGAGACCCACTTTTTAATAATGGGAACTACAAAGCATAGCCGACTGCTGGCCCTTTAAGAATAGTAAGGCTGTAAAAATAGCGTTTGTGACATTCACAATCCCTCCTTCATAAATGAAACATGATGTGTCTGATGATGTGTCACACACCACATGGCCAGATAAGGTTGTAAAATGTTAAAATGACATTTCCCGGTGATTGCATTTGTCTTGGTTGAAAGCAATGCAAAAGTGCAAAAACGCATCAAAAACGCTACGTGTGAACATAGCCCAAGGTCTGGAGAAGCATTTTTGTTTTTGGTTATTTATTTTGCCTTATATACAAGTCATTACCCTGGAAAAGATGTTCCTTAACATTTTTCCCAGGAAAATCCATTTTGGATTTGTTTTTATATGTTTTATTGTGAGTCAGTAAAAGTGGTGTAATACTCTGACAACGTTGCTGGCAGCAGTGACCTAGGAGTCAGAAATGCTTCCTGGGGTCTTCCCCATGCTGTTCCCATGTTATTTGAGCACTGTTCCCATCAATTTGGCCAATTTTTAAGCCCTCTGCACACCTCCGGGGGGAGCTGTCTGAAAAATGCTCGAGTTTCCCATAGACTTACATTGAGCTCGTTGCTCGGGTCGAGCACCCGAGTATTCCAATTTGCTCGACCCGAGCAACGAGTACCCAAGCATTTTAGTGCTCGCTCGTCACTAATTAGGATATCCATAATTATTATATTATTCTCCATATCAATGGTACCTTATCATGCGTACAAAAAGAAGCCTGAATATGGATTCTTGCTAAACCAGCAGCTGAAAGCAGCTACTAAAAAACATGAACTGGGTAGGTAAACCAGCACTTTACCATAGTGATTGGGAGAGAAGGAAACAATAGAAAGTTCTGGAGTATATTAGAAAGATTAATAACTTTGCAAAAACTGATCCATAATTAAATTTAAAAAAATGTTTAGGTACTTCTTAAGAATGAGTTAGACAAATAATGTTACATTCATGATTTACTTAGATAGGAAAACACACTTTAAGGTATTGTACCATAAATACAAGTTATCACCTATCGACAGGAAAGATGATTACTAGGCGGCTTATGGGACTGTCAGAGCTAGGTGACTACAGAACCTAACTATCTCCATCAGTCTTTTTGACAATGAATCGAATTGTGTGAATCTTTTATCTATCAACTGGGGGACTCCAGAGCCCTGTTTTCTAAATCAGTTTGTCCCAGGGACCTCCCATTATCAGCAAGATACCATGCAATTATTATTCAACCCTGTGAATTTATTCCATGTGGAAAAATGTAATCTGCAGAATGTCATTTCTGCTACCCATTTCTTTTTACCCATCCTGATTCCACTCACCTCTACATCAATAGTTGAGCGGTGCTGATAACTTTGTCTCTGCTCATGGAGTACCCACCAGGACACATGTGTGATTGGAAGGTATTGTGCTTGTGTCTCATAATAAAGAAATTGTGCACTTGTCCATTTCTAAAGAAAATGTAAACTATACTTTGAATAAGTTACATTTCAAGTTAAAGCAAAATCAATTTTCAGTTTCATTTACATATTTCCTATTACAAAGGCAGCAAAAAGACATGTTACTTATATCCACATGTCCTTTTATCAGGTTGAGACAGCTAAGAAATTGAACAATAGTATGTACCATTGATAATGCCAATGTCCAAATGGTGGCACTCGTTGCAGAAGTTAATAGGTTAACAGCAGCACATAATACCACATTAACACCCACAATACAACCAACAGCTTTAGCTGCATCCATGTGAAAAACTAAAGGCATAAAACAAACTTCCACATCTTTACTTCTTGGGTTTCCAGCCTTTGATTTAAGATGTCTTACATTTGCACAGAGAGAGATGATGATGGCCAGTGAGGAGATGAACATGAGCAGGAAGCCCAATGATGATACCACGTACGAAATCTGTTCTAAGATGGACCCTACCAAAGTCATCAATCCATAAGTATCAACAGAAGTACTCGAGGTTGCATTCAATGGCAACGTAGACAATGTTGTATTTGTAGATTGGTCTTCTAAGGTTTTGAATGCAATTGGAATGCTCACTACTAACGACACCAGGAAAGAAAGAGTATGAAACCAAGGAACCATCTTTGGAAATGTTTCCTGTAAGGACTGGTAAATCTTCAGCTTTATCTGAACAGTTTGTAGACAGTAGTACATACAAAGCCAGGTAGAGAACCAAAGGTTACAAGACGTAAGAACCAAGAAAACAGTGATATAGATCTTGCTTAGAACGGTATTCTTGATATGCGTCATGAAGAAAGTTGATAGGACCATTAAGAGTCCTTGTACAATGTTTACCCCACTGACACCAAGGATGAGCTGGAGAAATGGAGAATGTCTTTTGTTCTTGGTCCAGTCCTGAATGTTCTTAACAATAATAAATATATTCCCAGGAACGTACGTCACCAAAGCCAGAGATTCGATGATGATCAGAACCAAATACTGGACCTGTAACATCCTGACCAGGTTATGGACGCAATGTAATTCTCCAGAATCCTCATTGCTACTTCATGCACATTGCTCAGTGACCAGACCTAACAAGGCAACCCGCTTTCTTTGTGTGGGGGACATGACTTCATGGCTCGTCTGACTAATAAACATTGCTTTTATTCTATAACAATAGGGATTTGTCTGTCACAGCTATCATTGCAGACAGAGAATAAAAATGTTTACTCAGGAGGTTTAATCATGTGATTAATTGACTAAGTGGAACTTTAAATGGTATTTACATAATGTGTGAAAAATGGAAAACTATCATATGATCTCTCTATCATCTATATATCATCTATCTATCCATTATCTATTCATCTGATATTTTTTCTCCATTGAACAAAGGTAGACACTAATAGCAAAGACCCCATATTCAGGACGTGCCCCCCATCATGTTCCTCTTCCTATATTCACATACAGATGCACAATAGACATTATATTTTTCTCCACTCATGGTTATTGGTTGGGTGAAGCCATTTATTGTCAAACTACTGTGTTTTCTCTTTTTAAATCTTAATGACAACCAAAAACATCCAAATGACCCTGATCAAAAGTTCATATACCCTGGTGATTTTGGCCTGATAACATGCACAGAATTTGACACAAATGGGTTTGAATGGCTACTAAAGGTAGCATCCTCGCCTGTGAGCTGTTTGATTGTAATCAGTGTGTGTACATAAAAGCTGAGTGAGTTTCTGGGATCCAGAAAGACTCTTGCATCATCATCCAGCCACTGAGGTTTCTGGATTGTGAGTCATGGGGAAAGCAAAAGAATTATCAACGGATCTACAGTAATAGGTAGTTGAACAGGAAAGGGATACAAAAAGATATCCAAGGAACTGATAATGCCAGTCAGCAGCGTTCAAACTGTGATTAACAAATGGAAAATCAGGGGCTCTGTAAAAAACAAACCATGGTCAGGTAGACCAACAAAAATTTCGGCCACAACTGCCAGGAAAATTGTTCGGGATGCAAAGAAAAACCCACAAATAACATCAGCTGAAATTCGGGACTCTCTGAAAATTAGCGGTGTGGCTGTTTCAAGATGCACAATAATGAGGCACTTGAAGAAAAATTGTCTGCATGGTTGAGTTGCCAGAAGAAAGCCATTACTGCACAAATGCCACAAAGTAGGCGAGAGCCTACAATACGCCAAACAGCACAGAGACAAGCCTCAAAACTTCTGGAACAAGGTAATTTGGAGTGATGAGACTAAAAATGAACTTTTTGGCCACAACCATAAACATTACATTTGGAGAGAGGTCAACAAGGCCTTTGATGAAAGGAACACCATTCCTACAGTAAAGCACGGAGGTGGATCACTGATGTTTTTGGGGATGTGTGAGCTACAAGGGCACAGGAAACTTGGTAAAAGTTGAAGGAAAGATGAATGCAGCTCGCTATCAGCAAATACTGGAGGCAAATTTGCACTCATCAGCCCGGAAGCTGCGCATGGGACGTACTTGGACGTTCCAACATGACAACGATCCAAAACACAAGGCCAGTCGTCCTGCCATTGGCTACAGCAGAACAAAGTGAAGGTTCTGGAGTGGCCATCTCAATCTCCTGACCTCAATATCATTGAGCCATTCTGGGGAGATCTCAAGCGCGCAGTTCATGCTAGACAACCCAGGAATTTACAGGAACTGGAGGCTTTTTGTCAAGAAGAATGGGCAGCTTTACCATCTGAGAAAATAAAGACCCTCATCCACAACTACCACAAAAAAATTCAAACTGTCATTGATGTTAGAGGGGGCAATACATGGTATTAAGAGCTGGGGTATGTGAACTTTTGATCATTTGGATGTTTTTGGTTGTCATTAAGATTTAAAAAGAGAAAACACAGTAGTTTGACAATAAATGGCTTCACCCAACCAATAACCATGAGTGGAGAAAAAGTTTTTTTGTTATCATTCATATTCTCTGGAACAAGGCCAAGAAAGGAAAAATTCTGCCAGAGTATGTAAACTTTTGAGCACAACTGTATATATATATATATATATATATATATATATATATATATATATATCAGTACAGACCAAAAGTTTGGACACACCTTCTCATTTAAAGATTTTTCTGTATTTCCATGACTATGAAAATTGTACATTCACACTGAAGGCATCAAAACTATGAATTAACACATGAAGAATTATATACTTAACAAAAAAGTGTGAAACAACTCAAAGTATGTCTTATATTCTAGGTTCTTCAAAGTAGCCACCTTTTGGTTTGATGACTGCTTTGCACACTCTTGGCATTCTCTTGATGAGCTTCAAGAGGTAGTCACCAGAAATGGTCTTCCAACTTTCTTGAAGGAGTTCACAGAGATGCTTAGCACTTGTTGGCCCTTTTGCCTTCACTCTGTGTTCCAGCTCACCCCAAACCATCGCGATTGGCTTCAGGTCTGGTGACTGTGGAGGCCAGGTCATCTGCCGTAGCACCCCATCACTCTCCTGCTTGGTCAAATAGCCCTTACACAGCCTGAAGGTGTGTTTGGGGTCATTGTCCTGTTGAAAAATAAATGATGGTCCAACTAAACGCAAATCGGATGGAATAGCATGCCGCTGCAAGATGCTGTGGTAGCCATGCTGGTTCAGTATGCCTTCAATTTTGAATAAATCCCCAACAGTGTCACCAGCAAAGCACCCCCACACCATCACACCTCCTCCTCCATGCTTCACGGTGGGAACCAGGCATGTAGAGTCCATCCGTTCACCTTTCCTGCTTCGCACAAAGACACGGTGGTTGGAACCAAAGGTCTCAAATTTGGACTCATCAGACCAAAGCATAGATTTCCACTGGTCTATTGTCCATTCCTTGTGTTCTTTAGCCCAAACAAGTCTCTTCTGCTTGTTGCCTGTCCTTAGCAGTGGTTTCCTAACAGCTATTTTACCTTAAAGGCTTGCTGCACAAAGTCTCCTCTTAACAGTTGTTGTAGAGATGTGTCTTCTGCTAGAACTCTGTGTGGTATTGACCTGGTCTCTAATCTGAGCTGCTGTTAACCTGCGATTTCTGAGGCTGGTGACTCGGATAAACTTATCCTCAGAAGCAGAGGTGACTCTTGGTCTTCCTTTCCTGGGGCGGTCCTCTTGTGAGCCAGTTTCTTTGTAGCGCTTGATGGTTTTTGCAACTGCACTTGGGGACACATTCAAAGGTTGCCTAATTTTTTGGACTGACTGACCTTCATTTCTTAAAGTAATGATGGCCACTTGTTTTTCTTTACTTAGCTCCTTTTTTCTTGCCATAATACAAATTCTAACAGTCTATTCAGTAGGACTATCAGCTGTGTATCCACCTGACTTCTGCACAACACAACTGATGGTCCCAACCCCATTTATAAGGCAAGTTTTGATGCCTTCAGTGTGAATGTACAATTTTCAAAGTCATGAAAATACAGAAAAATCTTTAAATGAGAAGGTGTGTCCAAACTTTTGGTCTGTACTGTATATATATATAGAGAGAGAGAGAGAGAGAGAGGACTCTACACTAGTTGCATGATTCCTCAGTTTTGTACTGCAATGAAATTGGACATCACATACTTAGCTTAACCCATTCCTGATATATGATGTACAGTTATGTTACGTTGGGTCCTTGACTTGGCTCGCGAGCCTGTATCTTTTCCGGCAGGTATTCAGCCATCATCTGCCTCCAACAGCTGTGGGCGGAGTGGAGCTCTGCCTGTGGCTGTTAACCTGCTAAATGCTGCTGCTGTCAATCTCTGACAGCAGCATTTAAAGCATGTCGACAAAGGGACGTGTCATTCTGTGCACCTGTGATGGGATTGTGAGGTGCCGATGGGTTGTTATGACAGCCGGCGGACTAACAAATACACTTGAAAGTGAAAAAAATGTTTTGAAAAATATGAAAAAAGATAAAATAAATATCTATATTAGTGATGAGCGAGCATGCTCGCTACAGCTCGGTGCTCACCCGAGCATCTCACTGCTCGAGATGCTCTGCGCTCGCCGAGTATTTCCGGGTTGCTCGGGTGGGAACTCAGGTCCCCTTCCTGCATGTTTGGCGCTCTATAGAGAGCCAATGAACATGCAGGGATTGCCTGCCATGCACTGTAATGCTGTAGCCATGGTGGTTGTGGCATTACAGTGATTGGCTGGCTGCACAGCGTCATCAGGTCTATATCAGACCTGGCGCTGCCATGCACAGTCACTCCGGATCAGACAGTGTAGGGAGAGCTGCTGCTGAGCTAGGGAGAGATTTGATTGTGTATTAGGTAGTGTAGGGAGAAAAACCGTACATTACACATATCCATCTCAACAAACAGTCCTTCTGAGGACTAATCCATCTGAAGAGATATCAGGCAGTGTATATAGGCAGGCAGTGTATATAGCAGACTGCAGTGCATACAGCACAAGAAGCTCCATTCCAATTCTGCCTTCTCCTGCTGTTAGACATTTCTATACAGAGGCCCAGGTCTCAGGGGCCAGGAATAGTTTTCTTTGGATCTTAATCCTCATTATTTGCTTAAAAAGCAATCCAGAGAACACCATTTTTCTTCGCCATTTGCTTGTTGGCACTGCAGAATACAGCCAGGTCCTTTCCATATTACAGCGCTAGAAATCCAGCTATTTAAAACTGTGTTTTCTCCGTCACACGGATCACATATACGTTTTCAAAAAATACTGCCATTTATGGCCTCCATTAAAAATTTCCTTTAGTGTGTCAGTGAAGCAATTCACAGCAGTTTGCTGTTCAAACTACTTACCTACAGGCCAGGTATTTAAAACTCTGTTTTCTCCATCACATGGATCACATATAAGTTCGCTCCAAACTCAGTCATTTGTAGTGAGCGTGGAAGATACTGTCCTCCATTTAAATAGGGAAAGGCACGTGGCAAGTGACGGGGAACTGGACATGATGGTGATGGTGCATGCAGAGACCGAGGCCGTGGGCAAGCCGAAATTGTGCCACAACAAACACCCACATCTTCTTGCCTGACCTTCCTGTCCCAATTTCTAGAGGACCGCAGCACACCAATATTGAACCCAAAGCAGTGTCAAAAGGTTGTTGGTTGGATAGCGGATAATGCTTGCAGTCACTTAGCCACCACCACCACCACCCTGTCTTCCACACGGTCAAGTCTCAGTAGCCGTGAGTCTGGACCGCATATTCCTCACCCTGATCCTCCTTCCTCCCACCATGCCGAGTACCCAGAGACAACTGATCCCACACTTGGACACTCTGAAGAGCTGTTCACTTTTCCATTTATAGATTCGGGCCTCTAGCCCAGTCCACTTGAAGTGGGGCAAGAGGAGATCGCGTGTAGCGATGCCCAAATATTTGAGCAGCCACGGTCACACGAAGGCGACGGTGGGCAACTGTCACAAGAGGTGGACGATGATGAGACACAATTGCCAGAAAGTCAGGAGGAGGACCAGGGTGCAGAAGTGGAAGACGAGGTAGTGGATGATATAGTAACTGACCCAACCTGGCAGGTGTGACCTTGCACTCCTCCCATTTAACCAGCAGGTGATGTATATTCTATTCTACCAGCCCATTTAAATTGTAGGTGTTTTAGCCCAGAAGTGACATGTTTGTCCAGAGTTGTAGGCTTGAAGCCCAAGAGAGGCATGTAGGCAGAGTAGTACCCATCAGATGGGAGGTCACCTTGCAGCGGTTGATGGGCACACAAGAATTGGCCAATTTATGCGCTAAGTACTTCCATTTTTTGTAAGTAAAGCTTACTGAGTAATAACACAGTTTATATCAAATGTTTTTATTGTCTTTAAGTATCTTGGCCATAATGGAGTGCTGCTGCACTTTCTTTATATATATATATATATATATATATATATATATATATATATATATATATATATATACAGTACAGACCAAAAGTTTGGACACACCTTCTCATTTAAAGATTTTTCTGTATTTTCATGACTTTGAAAATTGGACATTCACACTGAAGGCATCAAAACTATGAATTAACACATGTGGAATTATATACTTAACAAAAAAGTGTGAAACAACTGAAAATATGTCTTCTATTCTAGGTTCTTCAAAGTAGCCACCTTTTGCTTTGATGACTGCTTTGCACACGCTTGGCATTCTCTTGATGAGCTTCAAGAGGTAGTCACCGGAAATGGTCTTCCAACAATCTTGAAGGAGTTCCCAGAGATGCTTACCACTTGTTGGCCCTTTTGCCTTCACTCTGCGGTCCAGCTCACCACAAACCATCTCGATTGGGTTCAGGTCTGGTGACTGTGGAGGCCAGGTCATCTGGCATAGCACCCCATCACTCTCCTTCTTGGTCAAATAACCCTTACACAGCCTGGAGGTGAGTTTGTCGTCATTGTCCTGTTGAAAAATAAATGATGGTCCAACTAAACGCAAACCGGATGGAATAGCATGCCGCTGCAAGATGTTGTGGTAGCCATGCTGGTTCAGTATTCCTTCAGTTTTGAATAAATTCCCAACAGTGTCACCAGCAAAGCACCCCCACCCCATCACACCTCCTCCTCCATGCTTCACGGTGGGAACCAGGCATGTAGAGTCCATCCGTTCACCTTTTCTGCGTCGCACAAAGGCATGGTGGTTGGAACCAAAGATCTCAAATTTGGACTCATCAGACCAAAGCACAGATTTCCACTGGTCTAATATCCATTCCTTGTGTTCTTTAGCCCAAACAAGTCTCTTCTGCTTGTTGCCTGTCCTTAGCAGTGGTTTCCTAGCAGCTATTTTACCATGAAGGCCTGCTGCACAAAGTCTCCTCTTAACAGTTGTTGAAGAGATGTGTCTGCTGCTAGAACTCTGTGTGGCATTGACCTGGTCGGTAATCTGAGCTGCTGTTAACCTGCGATTTCTGAGGCTGGTGACTCGGATAAACTTATCCTCAGAAGCAGAGGTGACTCTTGGTCTTCCTTTCCAGGGGTGGTCCTCATGTGAGCGTTTCTTTGTAGCGCTTGATAGTTTTTGCAACTGCACTTGCGAACACTTTCAAAGTTTTCCCAATTTTTCGCACTGACTGACCTTCATTTCTTAAAGTAATGATGGCCACTCGTTTTTCTTTACTTAGCTGCTTTTTTCTTTCCATAATACAAATTCTAACAGTCTATTCAGTAGGACTATCAGCTGTGTATCCACCAGACTTCTGCACAACACAACTGATGGTCCCAACCCCATTTATAAGGCAAGAAATCCCACTTATTAAACCTGACAGGGCACACCTGTGAAGTGAAAACCATTTCCGGTGACTACCTCTTGAAGCTCATCAAGAGAATGCCAAGAGTGTGCAAAGTAGTCATCAAAGCAAAAGGTGGCTACTTTTAAGAACCTAGAATATAAGACATATTTTCAGTTGTTTCACACTTTTTTGTTAAGTATGTAATTCCACATGTGTTAATTCATAGTTTTGATGCCTTCAGTGTGAATGTACAATTTTCAAAGTCATGAAAATACAGAAAAATCTTTAAATGAGAAGGTGTGTCCAAACTTTTGGTCTGTACTATATATATATATATATATATATATATATATATATATATATATATACCTATATATATATATATATATATATATATATATATAAATGTTCAAGTCACCCCTTCTTTTTTTCCCCCCGTGAAAAATAAAGTAATTCAATTAAATAAAAAAAACACATACAAGTCCAACCAAGGGGTAGCAGTCGGAGGGATATTTGTAAAGCTTTGCTTGATCCCTACTCAAGCTTTCCCCGCATCATTCCTACACCGCTACAGGATTCAAGAGAGGTGGGAGGCTAAACATTAAGATCTGAAATCAGGCAAGGCTATACCCCTTGAGGACTTAGAACTATATAGTATGGTTCTGCTTATTTGTGGGGTTTACCAGACCATATGAACTAAGTTTGAACTGAAGTAAGACTCCTGAAGAAGAGGGGACCCCAATTGGAAGAGCTTGAATAACATACAAAATCTGAGGGAGGATATTCATTTTAAAGATTGCGCTTCTACCAAGCCATGTAAAAGCATTCCTCATCCATCCTGAACAGCTTTCCTGCACTGATTGGAGAAGTTTAGGGAAGTTAAATGAGTATGTCAGCCTTATGTCTCTTGGTAACAGTATTAGTGGCTGAGATTTCACTTTGGCTCCATGCATGAGGTTCAATGCCTTAGTTGTATTGTCCCTCTCTGCCTCTCATGAACCCCGTCTGGTCCGGGTGGACAATATCCGTTAAAAGCGGGGACAGTCTGGACGAGAGCATTTTCGCAAAGAACTTAA
The DNA here is from genome assembly GCF_046119375.1 of Phyllobates terribilis. Classification (NCBI taxonomy): domain Eukaryota; kingdom Metazoa; phylum Chordata; class Amphibia; order Anura; family Dendrobatidae; genus Phyllobates; species Phyllobates terribilis. The sequence continues at coordinate 16,786,043 of NW_027362766.1, forward strand.
TATCTACAATGAGGAGTGAGATAGGTCTATAGCTTGCACTTTGGAATGGATCTTTCCCTTTCTTACGAATAACTGATATACAAGTTCGTAAGGAAAAGAGGAGACTTTGAATGTCACATTGAAGCTAGGGATAAGATGGGGAAAATCGTTTCAAACAACTGTTTGTAATATGATAAAGAGAACAGGGCCAGGGGCTTTCTAAGTGTTAGATCTATGTATCCATAGGGCTCTAGCTAATGACTTACCACTTTTATTCCAATGTTCATAGTAACGATGTTGACATTTGGAAAGAATAGCTTTTGCTTTATGTAGGAGTAAAGACTGGAGTGATTCATGTTTAATTATCAGGGATTTCTTATGTCATCTGATGGGGAATGTGTATGTGATCATTCCTGGTCGTCAATCTTCCCCAGAAGACAAGCATTCTCCTGAGGGCCTACCTTCCACCCCTCATTGTTACTTGGCGAGCTGGGCTAACTATGGGGCAGCTACGACCGGCCATGTCACAGTCCGTCGTGACACTGGTCGGTGGCACGGGACCACTTTCCTTATGATCCCCATGTTTCTTCCCATCCTTTCTCACCATCCTTTCTCATTACCCCTGGAGCCGTGCTAGTCATGGGGCAGCTACCACCGACCCTGTCACCATCTGGCGTGACACTGGTCGGTGGCACAGGACCGCTTTCCCAATGATCCCCGTGTTTCTCCCCGTCCTTTATCGTTACCCCTGGAGCCGTGCTAGTCATGGGGCAGCTACCACCGACCCCGTCACCATCTGGCGTGACACTGGTCACCTGCACGGGACCACTTTCCTTATGATCCCCATGTTTCTGCCTGTCCTTTCTCACCATCCTTTCTCATTACCCCTGGAACCGTGCTAGTCATGGGGCAGCTACCACCGACCCTGTCACCATCTGGCGTGACACTGGTCTCAGTGGCACGGGACCACTTTCCTTATGATCCCCATGTTTCTTCCCATCCTTTCTCACCATCCTTTCTCATTACCTCTGGAGCCGTGCTAGTCATGGGGCAGCTACCACCGACCCTGTCACCATCTGGCGTGACACTGGTCGGTGGCACGGGACCACTTTCCTTATGATCCCCATGTTTCTTCCCATCCTTTCTCACCATCCTTTCTCATTACCCCTGGAGCCGTGCTAGTCATGGGGCAGCTACCACCGACCCTGTCACCATCTGGCGTGACACTGGTCGGTGGCACGGGACCGCTTTCCCAATGATCCCCGTGTTTCTCCCCGTCCTTTATCGTTACCCCTGGAGCCGTGCTAGTCATGGGGCAGCTACCACCGACCCCGTCACCATCTGGCGTGACACTGGTCACCTGCACGGGACCACTTTCCTTATGATCCCCATGTTTCTGCCCGTCCTTTCTCACCATCCTTTCTCATTACCCCTGGAACCGTGCTAGTCATGGGGCAGCTACCACCAACCCTGTCACCATCTGGCGTGACACTGGTCACCTGCACGGGACCACTTTCCTTATGATCCCCATGTTTCTCCCCATCCTTTCTCACCATCCTTTCTCATTACCCCTGGAGCCGTGCTAGTCATGGGGCAGCTACCACCGACCCTGTCACCATCTGGCGTGACACTGGTCGGTGGCACGGGACCGCTTTCCCAATGATCCCCGTGTTTCTCCCCGTCCTTTATCGTTACCCCTGGAGCCGTGCTAGTCATGGGGCAGCTACCACCGACCCTGTCACCATCTGGCGTGACACTGGTCACCTGCACGGGACCACTTTTATTATGATCCCCATGTTTCTGCCCGTCCTTTCTCACCATCCTTTCTCATTACCCCTGGAACCGTGCTAGTCATGGGGCAGCTACCACCGACCCTGTCACCATCTGGCGTGACACTGGTCACCTGCACGGGACCACTTTCCTTATGATCCCCATGCTTCTCCCCATCCTTTCTCACCATCCCTTCTCATTACCCCTGGAGCCGTGCTAGTCATGGGGCAGCTACCACTGACCCTGTCACCATCTGGCGTGACACTGGTCACCTGCACGGGACCACTTTCCTTATGATCCCCATGTTTCTCCCCGTCCCTTCTCACCATCCTTTTTCATTACCCCTGGAGCCGTGCTAGTCACGGGGCAGCTACCACCGACCCTGTCACCATCTGGCGTGACACTGGTCACCTGCACGGGACCACTTTCCTTATGATCCCCATGTTTCTCCCCATCCTTTCTCACCATCCTTTCTCATTACCCCTGGAGCCGTGCTAGTCATGGGGCAGCTACCACCGACCCTGTCACCATCTGGCGTGACACTGGTCTCAGTGGCACGGGACCACTTTCCTTATGATCCCCATGTTTCTTCCCATCCTTTCTCACCATCCTTTCTCATTACCTCTGGAGCCGTGCTAGTCATGGGGCAGCTACCACCGACCCTGTCACCATCTGGCGTGACACTGGTCTCAGTGGCACGGGACCACTTTCCTTATGATCCCCATGTTTCTCCCCATCCTTTCTCACCATCCTTTCTCATTACCCCTGGAGCCGTGCTAGTCATGGGGCAGCTACCACCGACCCTGTCACCATCTGGCGTGACACTGGTCACCTTCACGGGACGACCTGCTTCCTTGTGTCCGTGCCTGCTCCCGTCACCAATAGCACTTATACTGGCTCGTTTTAGGGGATTCTCTCCCTGTCGATGGCATAAGAGGCATCAAGAGGTCTCTGTGTAAACTTGTTGAATTGGAAGTAATCAATGCCCTGAAGTCTTCCTGGCCTGCATTCTCTGGTAGCCCTTTTATCCGAATGTTGTTTCTTCACCCCCCGATTTTCTTGATCGCCAAGAAGCAGGGATAAGTTTTGAACTTGAGAGTTGAGGGTCACATGTGTTATGATCTGCTACAAGCACTAAGGAAAGACAGGAGATCTGTCCCTACAATAGAACTAAGCTAGATCCCTACGATGTAACGGGGAACCTGATCCTGCGATCAGACCCGATAAAGTCCTCAGCTAGTCTGAACGAAGACCTATAGATGTGAGGGAGGGATCCCTACAAGAACTAGGGACTGGGAGAAAGAGGGACACCTCCTAGCAGAAATTGTAGCAGTAAAAAGACAAACAAACAACATAGAACATAGAGGTCAAAAGACCTAGCTAAACTGACTGAGAAAGGCAACAAAACACCTGGCTAGCTTAAGAGTAGAAATTACAATGAAGTCCAGCAAGGCCAGAAGGGCGGAGCAGGATTAAATAGGCAAAAACGGTCATGTGACCAGCATAATAGAAAAAACCTAACAGGAGAGTTCTAACTGTACCCCCTCTTCTATGAGTATCCTCCAGATCCCCTAGGCCCAGGCTTAGCAGGAAACCTCTTGTGAAACGCTCTGACACGTCTGGAAGCAGAAACATCATCTGCCCTCACCCATGAGTTATCCTCGGGACCGAAACCCTTCCAAGCGACGAGATACTGCAAACTCCCTCTATACCGTCTAGAATTAAGGATGCGGGAAATTTCATATTCCCCGTCCTCCACCACCGGAAGAACAGTGGCAGAGGCGTCTCTATCTGATACATAAGCTTTTTTCAATAGAGAAACATGAAACACCGGATTAATCTTCCAGGAGGTAGGAACCTCCAACCTAACAGCAGATTGGTTAACTACCTGAAGCACCTTAAAGGGCCCTACAAACTTGAGACCCAATTTTTTAGAAGGAATCCTCAACCGCAGATTCTTAGAGGACAACCAAACCATGTCACCAACCTTACACAAAACCTCTTGACGTTTCCTGTCAAAGTACCTCTTAGATTTTTTGTTAGCCTCCTGAAGATTACCATGCACATCCGTCCAAACTCTTTCCAAATCACCGGAAAAACTCTCCTCCTCAGGCACAGCCGATACCAATTTGGAAAATGACCCAAAACACGGATGTCTCCCAGAACAACAAAAAAAAGGCAAACACCCAGCAGAAGAGGATGTATGGTTGTTAAGAGCAAATTCAGCAAGCGGCAGAAACTCAGACCACCCCTCTTGATTATCTGCCACAAAACAACGCAAGAACTGCTCAACATCCTGGTTCTTCCTTTCTGTCTGGCCATTAGACTCGGGATGATATCCAGATGAAAATGACAAATGAACTCCCAACCTGTCACAAAAGGCATGCCAAAAACGAGCCATGAACTGAGGTCCCCTATCCGAAACAATGTCAGTAGGAACACCATGGAGTCTGACAATCTCCGTGACAAAGGCCTTAGCGAGTGTCTTAGTGCAGGGCAGTTTGATGAAGGGAACCAAGTGACACATCTTGCTAAAACGGTCCACGACCACCCAGACGACCATGAAACCCTCAGAGGGGGGAAGGTCAGTAATAAAGTCCATAGCCAGATGTGTCCAAGGTGCACTAGGAACCTCCAGAGGGCAAAGCAACCCCGCAGCAGGAGCATGTGAAGACTTAGATGTAGCACACACAGTACATTGACGCACCCACTTAATGACCTCCTTCTGCCATCCAGGCCACCAAAAACTGCGAACCACAAGTCTCTTGGTCTCAGAAATTCCTGGATGACCTGCCAACCGAGACTCATGACACTCAACAAACAAATCTCTCCTAAAGGTCCTAGGCACAAACAACCTCCCATGGGGAGTGTTAGATGGGGCATTCTCCTGTGCTTTAAGAATCTCATCTTCCAAAACGGAGTCCAATGCAGCAATCACAACACCTTCTTGTAAAATGCTCTCCTCCTCCTCAGCACCGACCATGGGAGAAAAGCTGCGAGACAAAGCATCAGCTATAACATTCTTGGTACCCGGGATGTAAGTAACGGAAAAATTAAACCGCGAAAAAAAAAGTGCCCACCTAGCCTGACGGGCATTCAAGCGCTTGGCAGCATCAAGATAGATCAGATTTTTATGATCAGTGAAAACCTGAATGGGAAAATCAGCACCTTCCAAGAGATGACGCCAGTGTTCAAATGCGAGTTTAATAGCCAGCAATTTCCGATTACCAATATCGTAATTAAGTTCAGTCTCAGAAAAAAATTTTGAAAAAAAGGCACAGGGATGTACTCCATCCTTGTTTTCCTGAGACAACACCGCACCGACCCCCACTGAAGAAGCATCAACCTCAACCAAAAACGGCTTAGTCACATCAGGCTGTATAAGGATGGGGGCAGAGCTGAACCTCTCCTTTAGAAACACAAAAGCTTCAATGGCCTCAGTAGTCCACTGAACCGTATTAGAACCTTTCCTGGTGAGATCGGTCAGTGGTTTAACAATAATAGAAAATTTTTTAATGAATTTTCTGTAATAATTGGCGAAACCCAAAAACCTCTGTATCGATTTCAAACCAATAGGCCTAGGCCATTCCTGCACAGCTTGAACTTTCACCGGGTCTATCTCAAAGCCCTCGCTGGAGATAATGTAGCCCAAAAAACTAATTCTCTGTACAGCGAACTCACATTTTTCCAGCTTAGCAAAAAGCGAATTGTCAATCAATAACTGCAATACCTCACGTACGCTCCGCCAATGAGACTCCAGGTCAGGCGAATAAATCAAAATGTCATCCAAATACACAACCACATTTTTGCCGATCAAAGGTCTAAGGATGTCATTAATAAGATTCTGAAAAAATTCTGGTGCATTGGTAAGACCAAAAGGCATAACCAGATTCTCAAAATGATCCACAGGAGTGTTAAAAGCAGTCTTCCATTCATCACCCTCCTTCATGCGCAACAAATTTTATGCCCCCCGGAGATCAATTTTAGAGAACCACTTGGCCCCCACTAACTGGTTAAACAAATCAGGAATCAATGGCAGTGGGTAGGGATTGCATACAGTAATTTTATTAATCTCACGAAAATCCAGACAAGGACGTAAACCGCCGTCCTTTTTTTTAACAAAAAAAAAATCCAACAGCCACAGGTGACTTAGAGGGTCTGATATGACCGGCTGCCAAGATCGTCTGTATGTATTCCTCCAAAGCCTTTCCCTCAGGAATAGTAAGATTAAATAAACGACTTTTAGGAAGAGTCGCTCCAGGGACAAATTCAATGGTACAATCGTAGTCTCTATGGGGAGGCAAAATTTGCGACTCCTCCTCAGAAAAACTTTCCAAAAATCCTGAATAGGAACAGGCAATTCTCCCCTATCCAAAGCTGCAATACGCCCGTTACAACACTTGTCATAACACTTAGGGCTCCAGGACTTAATTTCATTGGTAGACCAATCCAATACAGGATTGTGCAATTTTAGCTAGGGCAACCCCAAAACTACAGGAGAAGGCAAATTATTTAATACCACCAAATCCAAATTTTCTTGGTGAATACCATTAATAGTGAGGGGAAATTCATAAACCTTGTGAGTAACACATTTCAAGGGAGAGCCATCGACAGAAACCACAGCAATAGGGGATGACAAAGGGTTGGGTTTTAAATTAAGTTTTTCCAAGAATCCCCCATCAATCACATTCAGAGTTGAACCACAATCCACAAATACCCGAAATTCAATTAATTCTTCCTGAGCTGCGGTAGCAGCAGAAAGAAATACACCCATAGTGTTTAAACAGGCTATACGGGCGTAACTGACCTTTTTTTTTTCTTTGTTCATACAAAGCACACAGTTCTTAATGAAATGGTCAGATTTGCCGCAATAAAAGCACAAACCTTCAGAAAACCTGCGGTCTTTTTCCTGAGAGCGGGGTGACATCGCCCCAATCTCCATCGGCTCTCCAGTGTCAGTACAGACCCTCTCAAGACTCGGAGCTGACATGGCAGAGGATTTACTCTCATTAACCCTTGCACGCAGCCTCCTGTCCACCCGTATAGCTAATTGCATTGCCTCCTGTAAGTTTCCAGGTGTAGGATAAGCAATCAGCAGATCCTTAATCCTTTCACCTAGCCCAGCAAGAAACAAACTTTTCAGAGCTGAATCGTTCCACCCCACCTGGGCAGACCACCGACGGAAGTGAGTACAATAATTTTCCACATTACCTGATCCCTGCCTCAAATGTCTCAATTCCGTCTCAGCTGATGAGACACGATCAGGATCATCATACAACAACCCCAAAGCAGAAAAAAACTATCCACTGATCTAAAGCACGGATCACTAGGTTGGAGAGAACAGGCCCATACCTGGGGTTCTTTGCGCAAAAGTGACATTATGAACCCTATGCGCTGTGATTCATCGCCAGAGGATCTGGGTCTCAAACGAAAATACAATAAACAAGCATTTTTAAAGGAAAAAAAATCTTGTTGTTCACCAAAAAATAAATCAGGCAATCGTACCTTTAGCTCCACAAAATGCGCTCCAGAACAGCTACTCACGTGTTGTTGGAGCTCGGCCACCTTCAGAGAGAGTCCCTGCAGGCGTTGAGCCAAATCCTGAACCGACACCATGATGGAAACTGGAGGTCTTTCCTTAGAGAAATTTTTGGGCTGGACTTACTGTTATGATAGGCTACAAGCACTAAGGAAAGACAGGAGATCTGTCCCTACAATAGAACTAAGCTAGATCCCTACGATGTAATGGGGAACCTGATCCTGCGATCAGACCCGCTAAAGTCCTCAGCTAGTCTGAACGAAGACCTATAGATGTGAGGGAGGGATACCTACAAGAACTAGGGACTGGGAGAAAGATGGACACCTCCTAGCAGAAATTGTAGCAGTAAAAAGACAAACAAACAACATAGAACATAGAGGTCAAAAGACCTAGTTAAACTGACTGAGAAAGGTAACAAAGCACCTGGCTAGCTTAAGAGTAGAAATTACAATGAAGTCCAGCAAGGCCAGAAGGGCGGAGCAGGATTAAATAGGCAAAAACGGTCATGTGACCAGCATAATAGAAAAAACCTAACAGGAGAGTTCTAACAACATGTTTACACTCCAGACCTTGGATCTAGTCAGATAGATTCCAAGATAGATTCTCCTTGGCTGTTATTCTGGAGAATAGAAGGTTAATGTCCTTCAGTATTGAATCAATAGCCTGGGCTAGGGAATCCATGTACTGTTTTGTAGGTAGAGCTTTTACTAGATCTCGCAGGACCTGAAAATCTGAGTGCATTGGAGAGAGTGGTGATTCTGTGTGAGAAGCCACAGGGCGCCGAGGATTAGTCTACATAGACCTCGATGTGTTCAAACCTTCCATATCGACAAGTGGGAAGAGGCATCCAGAGATGAGGGAGAAGAGGTGTTTTGTGAGGAGCTTCCCAAAGTGGTTTAATGACTCCATGCGAGACAGCTGGAGGGTTAGGCATCGGTGCCATTTTAGCCAATGAGGGAATAGCCACGGCCAGAGTAACAAGTGAGAAGAAATGCCCAATGAATTACTCCGCTGGCCTACAGGGTGTGAGATTGATAGCAAAGATTTTATGCCATAATCTCAGCGTTTTCTGGGCATATGCATGGGTATAGGTGGAAAAGGAAGTCCATGAGTCCATGTCCGGTGTCTAGATCCATGAAGCTCTAGTAGCGTGTGTTCTTACTCCACCATGTTTGAGACACGTATCTAGGCCAGGTTATTTTCAAGGTGGGCACCATTGGGCCTATTAAAAGGCTGAGGTTGATGTTAGGCCATGCAAGTTGACACAGAAGCTGGAGACCATTAAACCTTTGTGTCTGATAGTGTTCTACAGTTATTAGAGGGTCAGGGCCTGTTATAGTCCAATGTGACCAGTAGATGGTGGAAGAATGCTTGAGATGTTTATTTTATGGAAAGTCTTCTGAACTTCAACAAACAGCCACAAGATGTCAGTAATATATTATTAATGCAATAGTTGGATGTAAAAATTAGATTTTAACTAAATAAACATCCAGAATGTCACAGTTTTTTGGCTCCTGTGTTGCTTAGATCAGCTTGTAGTGGGAGGCATAAGCTGAGCCTGTAACTTAGAGAAGTACAGTCCTCCCAAAGAGATGACAACATCCTACGAGGGTGCCCTGTTAAGTTATATGCAAAATGACTGCTAGGGATGGGAGGCAGCGGGAGCATTCTGGGTTAGATTTTTTATTCAGAGGGAGATAATGTTAAAAAAAAATAGAAATGTGAAACCCTTACGCACGATTTACTGTTTGCAATCCATCATTCCACTATACAGTTGAAGGATTTTGAGGTGCCTGTGTGGAGTGAAACGCATTGCTTTTCAAGACTGTACAAATAAAGCTTCATCACCTTTTACTAGATATTTTTTGCACCAACATCTGTTCTGAAGATTGATGTTTTTTTTTCCTTCCCTGGTTCTGATGGTTCGGCAGCCATGGACTATCGACATGGTCACTGGATCAGGGTCCTGCAAATCAATTCACTTATCTTTATCTAATGGTGGTCTAATTGACTTATCTGAAACAAGAAGATAATACTCTGCTCAAAAAATAAAGGGAACACTTAAACCACAGAATATAACTCCAAGTAAATCAAACTTCTGTGAAATCAAACTGTCCACTTAGGAAGCAACACTGATTGACAATCAATCTCACATGCTGTTGTGCAAATGTAATAGACAATAGATGGAAATTATTGGCAATTATCAAGACCCCCCTCAATAAAGGAGTGTTTCTGCAGGTGGGGACCACAGACCACATCTCAGTACCAATGCTTTCTGGCTGATGTTTTGGTCACTTTTGAATGTTGATGGTGCTTTCACACTCGTGGTAGCATGAGACGGACTCTACAACCCACAGAAGTTGCTCAGGTAGTGCAGCTCATCCAGGATGGCACATCAATGCGAGCTGTGGCCAGAAGGTTTGCTGTGTCTGTCAGCGTAGTGTCCAGAGGCTGGAGGTGCTACCAGGAGACAGGCCAGTAAACCAGGAGACGTGGAGGGGGCCGTCGGAGGGCAACAACCCAGCAGCAGGACCGCTACCTCCGCCTTTGTGCAAGGAGGAACAGGAGAAGCACTGCCAGAGCCCTGCAAAATGACCTCCAGCAGGCCACAAATGTGCATGTGTCTGCACAAACGGTTAGAAACCGACTCCATGAGGGTGGTATGAGGGCCCAACGTAAACAGGTGGGGGTTGTGCTCACAGCCCAACACCATGCAGGACGCTTGGCATTTGCCACAGAACACCAGGATTGGTAAAGTCGCCACTGGAGCCCTGTGCTCTTCACAGATGAAAGCAGGTTCACACTGAGACGTGACAGAGTCTGGAGACGCCGTGGAGAGCGATCTGCTGCCTCCAACATCCTTCAGCATGAACGGTTTGGAAGTGGGTCAGTAATGGTGTGGGGTGACATTTCTTTGGAGGACCGCACAGCCCTCCATGTGCTCGCCAGAGGTAGCCTGACTGCCATTAGGTACTGAGATGAGATCCTCAGACCCCTTGTGAGACCATATGCTAGTGCGGTTGGCCCTGGGTTCCTCCTAATGTAGGACAATTCAGGACTGGGACAGGTCTGGGAGGAGATCCCACAGGAGACCATCCACAACCTCATCAGGAGCATGCCCAGGCAATGTAGGGAGGTCATACAGGCACGTGGAGCCTCATTTTGACTTGTTTTAAGGACATTACATCAAAGTTGGATCAGCCTGTAGTGTGTATTTCCACTTTAATTTTGGGAGTGACTCCAAATCCAGGCCTCCATTGGTTAATAAATGTGATTTCCATTGATGATTTTTGTGTGATTTTGTTGTCAGCACATTCATCTTTGTACAGAACAAAGTATTCAATGAGAATATTTCATTCATTCAGATCTAGGATGTGTTATTTCAGTGTTCTCTTTATTTTTTTGAGCAGTGTATTTCAAAGTGTCAAATAGCAGAAGTCATGTGTGACATGCAGAAGTAGTGCTGTTACTTCAAAAGCATCCAGCAACTAGAGGAGTTAACACAGTCACAGGAGACAGAGAGTGGTTAGCAGAGCCCCAGGGGGATTGTGGGGGAGTTGTTTACTCTTCTGACTGGAGCCGTAGAGAAAGGTGGTGTGTGATCTGTATCTCATAGAAGGCAAGGGAACAGAATTCAGGAGGGAAGCTAAACACAGGTCAGATAAACTCCCTGAACTAACAGTTCAGAGTATTATAGGGCAGAAAGATAAGGACTGGAAGGAATCTTGTCATAGGGATCATCTCCCTCATCAAACACTCCCCCCTCCATCTCCATGCATGATAAATAATGCTGTGTACTAGTGAGTCCTTGTGAAGGAAAAGTCTGCTGTTTATGCATAGAAGTGTGCTGCCAAGAGATCTAATCTGTGCTGAATTATGGTACTGAAGAGACTGACGTTACTGTGTCTGCTTTATGAGACTGTGCTGTAATGAATATTGTTGCTGTAATATCCCTGAATTGCACTGGCCGTGCTTCAGATTAAATTCCACTGTTAAACTGTTGGAAAAGACTCTTGTCAGATGTGTCTGGTCAGCTACTGAATCTATCATGTGCTTGAGAGAAGCTGCAGCACATGGTCTATGGTCGCCCTGAGTAACTGTTCCGCCAGGATTCCAAAGAATTCATGAAACCCGTCTCGCCCTATCTGAACCTAGCGGCGTGCGTGTAACACATGGCTTTGTCCGAATTCCAAAGTCAGCAGTCCAGTATACAAGGGCATAACTGTATATCAGGCTTAAATATTAATTTTTCTAGCGCTACATCCTGTACTGGGATTTGCAAATGTGGTGAAGGCTCACGATCTGCTAACCAGATGTTGCTGTCCATCTCTGCTATCTCTGACAGCGGCATATAAATGTTGTCACTGTCAGTGTCTACCCAGTGGTCTCCTGATCACGTGGAACCAATGAGATATCATGACACCTGGAGTCTGGATAAAATTAATTATCTCATATGGTAAGCATTGTAAGGGGGAAGACTGGGGTGTAAGTACTTTCAGAGTAAGGGATCCGGAACTGCCGGGGCCGTGCCTCTGGTTGCAGGGGGAAGACAGACTGCGAGCACAGGAGTCAGGTGACTGGGAAGCTGGGGGCATTTCCAGAGTGAGAGCTGGGAGGTCAGGTGACCGGGGAACTGGTGGTGTGGCTAGAGAGAGGAAGAGACGATGACGTTTGCGCGGAAAAGCGGAGCTGAGTCCGGCTCAGCAGAGCAGTGTGAGAGGGTCCAGGCTCCTGGCTCCAGTACTTGGAGCAAGAGCCGAGTGCAGTGGACCGGAGGAGTCAAGCCGACTAGAGGGAGAAGAGACGCAGGGTCGGTGGAGCCGAGCACGTGAGGTGCCGGGTTATGGACTAGGGGCTTAGCGGGTAAAACCGGAGACCGCCCGCTGCCGCCAGAAGACGGAGCATTGTTTGGGCGGGGACGCCTGAAGAAATCAAAACCAGCATCCTCTAGGAACTGCCTTGTGAGGAGCAAGAGTCAGCTAAGTGAAAAAACTGTTGATTACAACCAGTTCGACTCTGCTACATCTAGTTAAACTGTGAACTGTCAGTAATAGACTTTGACCTGCTACTTCCCTTGTTTTCCCCCCATATTTTCACCTGTTATTCCCTGCGTGGAGATTGACCCTGCTATCATAAACCTCCCCTGTTTATTAACCCTGTATTGGCTGCTCTATGATTCATTGTCACTGCATCTAAAGTACCCGTGTTACAGCATTGTAAAAAGAAACACTAAACAAAAAACTTTAAAATTCTGCTTTTTTTGGTCACTGCACCTCCCTAAAAAAAATACAAGTGATCAAATGTACCCCAGCTGCCACGCAAAAAAACAAGCCCTCACAGAGCGTGGAAAATGGCTTCACAAACCAAAGGTTTTGTATTTCTAAAAATTTCAGAATTTTTTTGGGCAAATTAAATAAAAAAAAGTATGCATGTTTGTATCAATGCAATCGTACTGACCTGGAGAACCTTATTGCCAGGTTATTTTTACCACACAATGAGCATTATATAAACAAAACCCAAAAAACAATGGCAGAATTGCATTTTTGCACCATTTTGTATCACTTGGATTTTTTTTCCCATTTTTAAGCACTTTCATAGTAAAATTAATGGTGTCCTTCAAAACTACAATTCATGCATCCTACAAATAACAAGCTCCCATGGCTATGTCAACAGAAAAAATAAAAAATATATATCTCTTGGAAGAATAGGAGTAAAAAAAAAAAAACAAAAGCGCAAAAATAAAAAATTGCTCATAGATTGCAAAAAAGGCAAAAATATTAACACTTCTTTGATCCGTATAGGGATTTTTCCACAAACAAAGTACATTTCATTAAAAAAAAAATCTTGAAATAATAATAAGTTTAACAATTGGATATGTTAAAAAAATGTTCCTGTGCTGAGATAATCTTATAAATATTCACCTGCTATGTACAGTTTAATGACTGTGTCCGACCAGGCAGAGCTGCTCCCATTCCTGGTAAGCACATACCACTGCTTCTGTCAAGGAGACGAAGCATGAGTTACTTATAATAAGTGAGTATACAGACAAGATAGTAGGTAGTAGGGGCACGCAGCTTCTGCTTTCTGAGGTAACACATTTCCCTATCTGAAATAAAACATTCTCTTTCCTGATTTATCACAGGAGTCAGTGCTTCTGCTGTATCACCAAACCTGTTAGCTCATCATAAATCAAGTCAGTGGAGCGGGAGCTCCTTTGTCACTGACTCGATTAAAGGTGAGCTCAGAGGGCTAGAGACACAGCCAAAATACTTACTCCTGTGATAAAACAAACAAGGAAATGTATTATTTCATAAACCAGCATCTGTGAGCTCCTGCTGTCATCTATATACTCTTTCATTATAAGTGATTGATGCTTCCTCCCCTGGACATGAACTATGGTATGTACCGCTAAGGAACTGGAGCTGCTCAGCATGGTCAGACAAAGCAAATAACATTATATAGCCGCGACACATTTAGAATATTATCTCAGCATGGAAACAGTTTTTTTAAACACATCCAGTTGTTAAACTTATTTTTATCTCAAGATATACTGATTAGTGATGGGCGAGCACTAAAATGCTCGGGTGCTCGATGCTCAGGTCGAGCACATTGGAATACTCGGGTGCTCGACCCGAGCAGCGAGCCAAATGTAAGTCTATGGGAAACTCGAGCATTTTTCAGGCGGCTCCCCCCGGCGGTCTGCAGAGGGCCTAAAATTTGCCCAAATCGATGGGAACAGTGCTCAAATGACATGGGAACAGAATGAGGAAGACCCTTGGAAGTATTTCTGACTCCCAGGTCACTTCTGTCAACTACGTTGTCAGAGATATTACGCCACTTTTCCGGACTCACAATAAGACATACAAAAACGAAACCAAAATGGATTTTCCTGGGAAATATGTTAAGGAACATCCTTTCCAGGGTAATGACTTGTATATAAAGCAAAATAAATAACCAAAAACAAAAATACTCCTCCACACTTTGGGCTATGTTCACACTTAGCGGTTTTGATGCATTTTTGCACTTTTGTATTGCTTTCAACTGTGACAAATGCATTCACCAGGAAATGTCATTTTAACATTTTACAACCTTATCTGGCCATGTGTTGTGTGAGATATCATCAGACACATCGTGTATCATTTATGAAGGATGGACTCTGAAAGTCACAAAGCCTATTTTATAGGGCCATCAGGCGGCCTTTACTATTCTTAAAGGGCAAGCAGTCGGCCCTCACTATTCTTAGAGAGCCATCAGCCGGCTATGTTTTATTGTTCCCATTACTAAAGAGTGGGTCTCCTATACTGTTATTGTGTATGCAGTGAGTGGCAGGGCTGCCCAAAATTTTGACGCACCCCAATATCACTTTGAAAATTTGAACGCACCCCGATACCCTTTTGAAGAGACTTAAAGGAGGGGCTCCTGAAAACAATATTCCCATTATTAGGAAGTGGGTCTCTCATACTGTTTGCTTATGCAGTGAATGCAAGGGCTGCAAAAAATTTGGAGGCACTCCAATGCCTCTTGGAAGAAACGTGGAGATCAGAGGGCCTCCTGAAAACAATGTTCCCATTATTAGAAAGTGGGTCTCCCATTGTGTTTGCCTATGCAGTGAAGGCAAGGGTTGCCAAAAATTTGGAGGCACTCCAATGCCCCTTGGAAGAGACGTAGAGGGCCTCATGAAAAAATGTTCCCATAATTAGGAAGTGGGTCTCCCATAGTGTTGGCCTATGCAGTGAATGCAAGGGCTGCCAAAAATTGGGAGGCACTCCAATGTCCCTTGGAAGAGACGTGGAGGAGGGCCTAATAAAAAATGTTCCCATTAGAAAGGAGCGGGTCTCTTATACTTGTAATGCCCATGCACTAAGTGTATGGGCTGACAAACATTTACCCCTGGGGGGTATACATGAACATACTGTATAAAAAAAAATTTTTTACGGGCATCATAAACACCCTTTAAAAAAATTATGTGGGCGTTGCATCACGGACCACGGTCACCTTGGTGATATGGTGATGGAGGATGAGGATGTGGAGAAAGGAAGAGGACAAGAGCAAATAGCCAAAATCAGGAAGCTTATACCCATGTGTGGGTTTGAAAAGGTGCATGGGAATACACCTCCCAAAAAAAGACACTGGATTTGAGTTTATGTTACACTGCTATCATTTGGTGGTGTTGAGAAGTCTGGCCCATTCCAGCCCTTGTTCATTTTTATAAGAGTCAACCTGTCAGCATTTTCAGTTGACAGGCGGATGCGCCTATCAGTTATAATTCCACCAGCGGCACTAAAAACCCGCCCTGATAAAACGCTAGCGGCAGGGCAGGCCAGGACCTTCAAGGCATAGAAAGCCAGTTCATTCCACGTATCCAGCTTGGATACCCAATAATTATAAACCACAAAGGAATCATGGAGGAAATTGGTACGGTCGGCAAGGTATTCCCTCAGCATCTTTCCAAACTTTGCACTCCTTGTGAGAGTACCCCATGGCTCAGGGCCTGTGCGATGGGAGGGGCTGAGAATATTCTCCCAGAACTTTGACAGTGTTCTCCTGCCTCTGCTGGATTGAAGTTGTGTCTCTCTCACCTGTACTCCTTGGTTGTCCAACGAACTTTGACCTCTGCTGCCAGCGTTTTCAGATGGGAATTTTTTTAATAGTTCCGCAACAAGGGCCTTCTGGTACTGCCCCATTTTTGTAGACCTGTCCGCCTCAGGAATAAGAGATATAAATTTCTCCTTGCAGTGTGGGTCTAGTAGTGTCACCAACCGGTAATGACTGTCACCCAAAATTTTGAGAATGCGAGGGTCATGGGAAAGGCAGCGTAACATAAACTCAGCCATGCGTGCCAGACTGCTAACAGGCAAGACTTCCGTGTCCTCCCCAAGAGGATGACTGACCATGATCTCCTCCTCCTCATCCTCCTCCTCCTCCTCTCTGTCCTCAGGCCATCCACACTGAACAGACGGCATGACAGTTGTGCAGGTAGTACCTTTTATAGCGCATGAAACTAGCTCCTGTTCTTCCTCCTCCTCCTCCTCTTCCTCAATGTCACCTAATCCACATTGGGATGAGATGAAGCTGGGCTGTGTGTAATCATCCTGTATGGTTTCTTGCTCCATCTCATCATGCTCCGCCTGCAATGCATCCTCTTTGATTGTGAGCAGAGAGCGTTTCAGAAGACAGAGAAGCGGGATGGTGACACTAATTATGGCGTCATCGCCGCTCACAATCTTGGTGGAGTCCTCAAAGTTTTGGAGGATGGTACACTTGTCTGACATCCATGTCCACTCCTGAGGTCTTATGTGTGGAGTCTGAACTGAATACCGACAGCCTTATTGATGCTGGTACTCAACCACTGCCCTCTTCTGCTCACAAATCCTTCCCAACATCTGCAGTGTAGAGTTCCAACGTGTGGAGACATCACACACCAGTCTGTGAGCCGGAAGTTGCAAACCCGGCTGAAACACGGCAAGGGCGGCGGAAGCTGTAGGTGACTTTCTAAAATGGGCACACAGGCAGCGTACTTTAACAAGCAGATCCGGCAGCTCCGGGAAGGATTTGAGAAACTGCTGAACTACGATGTTAAGCACATGGGCCAGGCATGTTACTTGTGTGAGCTCGCCTTGTCTCAGAGCCGCCACCAGGTTCCGTCCAGTGTCACACACGACCATGCCTGACTGTAGGTTCAGCAGTGTCAGCCACAAATCTGCCTGATCTTTCAGAGCAGTCCACAACTCTTCAGCATTGTGCGGTTTGTCACCTAAGCATATTAGCTTCAGCACAGCCTGTTGCCGCTTGGCCGAGGCAGTGCTGCAGTGCTTCCAGTTTGTGACTGATGTGGTCATTTCGGAGATGGAGGCTGAAGAAGAGGAGGAGGCTGAGGAGCAAGGGGGGGGGCTGTAAACTGTGGGGGCAACCCTGATTGACCTAGGGCCTGCAATCCTTGGCGTCGGGAGGATGTGTTCCATCCCAAGGTCCTTCTGGGTCCCGGCTTCCACTATGTTAACCCAGTGTGACGTCAGCGAGATATACCGTCCCTGCCCACAAGCACTTGTCCATGTGTCCGTGGTTAGGTGGACTTACCCGGTAACTGCGGGCACGGCTAATGTTTTGGGACACGTGCTTGTGTAATGCGGGGACGGCACACCGGGAGAAATAGTGGCGGCTGGGGACCGAGTACCGAGAAACTGCCACCGCCATCAGTTTGTGGAATGCTTCCATCTACACGAGCATAAAAGGCAACATTTCAAACGCAAGCAGTCGTGAAATGTGGGAATTTAGCATTGTGGCCTGTGGGGCGTTGGCTTTGTATTTGCACTTGCGTTCCAAGGACTGGGGTATGGACAACTGAACTCTGAGCTGGGACAAGGACATGGACGTGCTTCCTGATGCTGCTACTTGAGAGTGTGCAATGATAAGTTCAGGGCAGGAGACATCTTCGCATGCACAATGGACAGGAGATTGGCTTGCATGCACAACAGCGGAAGAAGCAATGGTGCCACCCGCAGACACTGTTCCTGGACCCTGGGGTTCGGCCCACAAAGTCGGGTGCTTTGCTACCATGTGCCTGATCATGCTGGTGGTGGTCAGGCTGGTAGTTTTGCCACCCCTGCTGATGCTGGCCTGGCAGGTGGTGCAAATGGCCTTTTTGGGGTTATCGACAGATTCTTTAAAAAACAACCAGACTTGGGAAGATCTAATAGTTGTACTGGCAACTTCCTTCGTATTTTTGTTTCGGGGAACGGTTGCCTGCCTTCTGTCTGCGGCCACCACACTGCTTCTTCCTGCCTGTTGGGGTGCTCTGCCTTCCTCCCCCTGTGTGCTACTGTTCTCGCTGTGCATGTCCTCCTGCCAGGTTGGGTCAGTTACTATATCATCCACCACCTCGTCTTCCTCTTCCGCACCCTGGTCCTCCTCCTGACTCTCTGGCAATTGTGTCTCATCATCATCCACCTCTTGTGACACTTTCCCACCGTCGCCTTCGTGTGACCGTGACTGCTCAAATATTTGGGCATCGCTACATGCGATCTCCTCTTGCCCCACTTCAAGTGGACCGGGCGAAAGGCCCGAATCTATAACTGGAAAAGTGAACAGCTCTTCAGAGTATCCAAGTGTGGGATCCGCTGTCTCCAGGCATTCGGCATGTTGGGTGGAAAGAGGATCAGGGTGAGGAATATGCAGTCCAGACTCCCGGCTACTGAGACTTGACCATGTGGAAGACAGGGTGGTGGTGGCAAAGTGACTGGAAGCATTATCTGCTATCCAACCAACAACCTTTTGACACTCCTCTGGGTTCAATAGTGGTGTGCTGCAGTCCCCTAGGAATTGGGACAGGAAGGTCGGGCGAGAAGATGTGGGTGTTTGTTGTGGCACAATTTCAGATTGCCCCCGGCCTCGGCCTCTGCATGCACCATCACCATCACGTCCAGTTCCCCTTCCCTTGCCACGCGCCTTACCCATTTTAAATGGAGGACAATATCTTCCATGCTCACTACAAATGGCTGAATTTGGAGCGAACTTATATGTGATCCGTGTGACGGACAAACCATAGTTTTAAAAACCTGGCCTGTAGGTAACTATTTTGAACAGCAAACCGGTGTCAAAACCTTTGCTGACACACTTAAAAAAAATTAGAATGGAGGCCAGAAATGGCAGAATTTTCAGAAAACGTATATGTGATCCGTGTGACGGACAAACCACAGTTTTAAATACCTAACCTGTAGGTAACTATTTTTAACAGCAAACCGGCGTCAAAAACTTTGCTGATACACTGAAAAAAAATTTGAATGGGGGCCAGAAATAGCAGAATTTTCAGAAAACGTATATGTGATCCCTGTGACGGACAAACCATAGTGTTAAATACCTGGCCTGTAGGTAACTATTTTGAACAGCAAACCGATGTCAAAAACTTTGCTGGCACACTGAAAAAAAATGAGAATGGAGGCCAGAAATGGCAGTATTTTCAGCGCAATTATATGTGATCCGTGTGATGGACAAACCACAGTTTTAAATAACTGGATTTTTAGTGCTGTAATATGGAAAGGACCTGGCTGTATTCTGCAGTGCCAACAAGCAAATGGCGCAGAACAAAGGTGTTCTCTGGATTGCTTTTTAAGCAAATAATGAAGATTAAGATCCCCAAAAAAATATTCCTGGCCCCTGAGACCTGGGCCTATTTCTAGAAATATAACAGCAGCAGCAGACAGAACTGGAATGTAGCCTCTTGTGCTATATGCACTGCAGTGTGCTATATATATTGCCTGCCTATATACACTGCCTGCCTGATATCTCTGCAGATGGATTAGTCCTCAGAAGGACTGTTAGTTGGGATGGATATGTGTAATGTACTTGTTTTCTCCCTACACTACCTAATACACAACCAAATCTCTCCCTAGCTCAGCAGCAGCTCTCCCTACACTGTCTGATTGCAGAGTAGACTGACGAGCACAGCGGCGCCAGGTGTGATATAGACCTGCTGACGCTGTGCGGCCAGCCAATCACTGTCATGCCACAACCAACATGGCTACGGCATTACAGTGAGTGGCAGGCAATCCCTGCATGTTGATTGGCACTCTAAAGAGCGCCAAACATGCAGGGAGGGGACGCGAGCATCCGCCCGAGCATCTCGCAGTACTTGCGCGTATGCTCGCTCATCACTAATACTGATGAAAACGTACTTTGATCATGGGATCTCTTTTGACCCAAAATGTGTTTTATTTATAAAGAATATACAGCATTTATTCAGAACAGATCTGCTTTCTGACAGGGACAAATTATCCTGTCTGAAATAAAACATTTTCCTGCCTGTCTCATCACAGGAGTGAGTGTTTCTTCTGTATCACCAGTTCTGTTAGCTCATCATAAATAAAGTGGAGCTGGAGCTCCTATGTCACTGACTTGATTTATGATGAGATCAGAGAGCTGGATATGCAGCAGAAACCCTCCTGTGATAAAACAGACAGGGAAATGTATTTCCTCAGAAGGCAGCAGATATGAGCCCCTACTGTCTTGTCTATATACTCACTTATCATAAGTAGCTCATGCTTTCTCCCCTGGCCAGTAACTACGGTATGTGCTGACCATGTACTGGACCATCTATGGTCAGACACAGCATATAACAGTATATAGCAGGGACATTTAGCATTTATAAGATTATCTCAGGACGGAAACAGTTTTTTTTAACCCTCCATCACATACAATAGGCCTGACAGGCACATCTCTTTTACTTTCATTTCTCCTTCCTCACCAGATTGTGAGGAAATCTCCTCCCTCCAGGTAGTCTCCTGTCTCTAGCAGCTCTGTGAAACCTCATACCACAGTTGGATTGCAGAGCTTCAGGAGGACAGATATAACTGCGCTAATCTCTCAGGCTCATTGTATGTGAACACGTCACACTCAATAAGGTTGGTATTTTATGTTTTTATTCATCACAATTGTTTATTTAGCTTGTTTTATGAATGAATAGCACAAAGTGTGAGGATATTTCATAGAAATAAGGCAGATTAAAAAAGAAAGTGTGCTGCTCAGGCATATACAGTAGTTCCCTAACACATATTCCTTCTCTTGCTTCAGATTATCTGCTGAAATGGAGAGGAAAATGTACAATTTATCAAAAAACCTTGATGTTGAGGAAGTAACAAACATGCTGTTAGATGATGCAGACCCCACACTGAATGAGGATTTAGGAGAGGAAAGTGAGATTGATTCTCATGATGAGGTGGAAGTATGTGAAGTGGATTCTGAAACAGAGCAAGATGGTGACAGTGATGAGGATGAAGATGTAGAATCTTATTATATGGGAAAAGATAAAAAAAAACAATGGAACAAGAAGCCACTCCAGAAAAAACTTAGGGAACCTCAAAACATTATTACTCACCTTCCTGCAGTTATAGAAACTGCAAGTAATGCAAAAACTGCAGTTGAATGCTGGAATAGTTTATTCACAGATGACATTCTGGACTCTATTGTCACATATACCAACCAATATATAGACATTATAAAGGACAAGTTCATCTGCAACAGAACCATCAAGGCCACAGATGAAATAGAACTGTGTGCTTTTTTTTATTATTATACCTTGCAGGAGCTTATAGGGCAAATAGACAAAGTTTGGAGGAACTTTGGAGTAAAGATGGGGATGGAGTTGAAAAATTTGGCCTTGTTATGTCCATAAACAGATTCAAGCTTCTAATTCGTTGCCTTCGGTTTGACGACAGAACTACCCGAACCAAACGTAAAACACATGACCGACTTGCTCCAATTCGTGATATATTCCAAAAATTTGTTGAAAACTGTAAAAAAATTTATTGCCCTGGGGAGAATCTCATTATTGACGAAATGCTCCCTGGTTTTCGTGGTAAATGTGACTTTCGTCAATATATTCCATCAAAGCCTAACAAATATGGAATAAAAATGTATGCCCTTGTTGATGCCAGTAAGACCTACACTTACAACCTGGAAGTTTATGCAGGAAAACAACCAGAAGGTCCTTACTGTGTCAGCAACAAACCCAGTGATGTTGTAAAAAGACTGGCTGAGCCCTTATTTGGATCGGGTCTCAATATAACAGCTGACAATTGGTTTTCAAATTGTGATCTGATTGATTATCTGAAAATGCTGAAGCTTTCATATGTCGGAACTGTAAGAAAAAATAAAAAAGAATTGCCTACACAGTTTGTACGTGTGAAAGGGAGACAACAGTACAGCAGTATGTTTGCATTCCATAATGGAAAGGTTTTGGTTTCCTATGTACCACAAGCAAAAAAAATTGTACTTCTTCTATCAACACTTCATGATAATGATGCCATCGATCCTGGGACTGAGGCACAAAAAAAAACGGAGATAATTACATTTTATAATGCAACCAAAGGGGGTGTTGATACAACTGATCAGACGTGCTCAACTTTCAACGTCAGCAGAAACACCAAACGCTGGCCAATGGTCATATTTTTTGCTATGCTGAATTTGGGTGGTATAAATTCACAAGTCATTTACCTTGAAAACAAGCTTGAACCACTCCGTAGACGATTCTATCTGAAAAAATTGGCCCATGAACTAGTGCTTGGAGAGCTACGCAGGAGAAGTATGAAAACAATCGGTATCCCCTCTCGCCTTCAAGTTCAGCTCAAAAGATTCCGCCCAGAAGATGATAGTGAAAATTCACCACCTGCACCACCTCCCAAAAGAAGGAGATGCACCACCTGCACCACGGAAAGCGGAATCAGAAGGCTTTCTAATTATGAATGTCACAAATGTCATAATGCAATCTGCCTGACACATGCAAAAATGATGTGTAATTCTTGCTCTTTGCTCTGCAAGTGTAATTTTTCTGGGGAAACTTCAGGATCTAATTCTGATTGAATATGTGTTTAATAGTACTTAAGGTACCTTAAAATTAAGTTTGTTTCCATAAATTTTCTTTGTAGAGTTTTTTGACAGAGTCGAACTGGGGACTATTTGGCGGGAGTTTTGAAATGTTTGTATTTCAGAGTTATTAGTTTTATGTTAAGTAAATGTTGTTTTTTTTTTGCACCTGATTATGTGTAGTCTCTTTTATTACATCCCTATGAAGGTCACTGATCACTTTTAGAGCACTGAAATTGCAAACATTAGATATTATAGGTATTTTTCTAGCCTGCGCCTGACAGTCACATTGTATGTGAACTCGTTAGAACCGATATTGTATGTGACGGAGGGTTAAACACATCCAGTTGTGGAATTTATTACTATTCCAAGATTTATTGATTAAAACATATATGTTTTGTTCTTAAAGAGTTTATTTCTTCAGAACAGTTCTCTACATTTATAGGTCCAGAAATCTAAACGTAATGGAAATTCCAATCTCTACTGAAACCTTTCATTGTTTTACTAAGTCTTTTGCATAATAACACAACACCCACTACACTACAATATAAGATTCACAACTCTACCCATCTCTACGAGTCTGAACTTGATACAAGGTATATTTAATTGCAATGTTACTGCAGTTCTAAAGTATTCTTTTATACACTTTTGTATCCTGTGCCAAAAAAAGTAGGCGTATAACCCTAGAGTCCTGTTCACACCTTTATCATAATCAGTAGACACCCAAAAAATAACTACCACCTATGAAAGACTTGTTACTATATAAAATATCCTTGTAATCCTGAGATTGGTCACACTCAGCACAATGTTCATCTTCTGTATACCCACAGAAACTGGACCATGTATAAGACAAAGAGAATGAGCATTTTACACTCTGAAACCTTCTGAGGTCTTAATGTAATTTTATGAATCCATTTTTTTTTTAAACTCTGTGTTACTGGAGGAGGCATGGTCCCATATTTAGGACAATGATCTGTGAGTGAATTTGTTTGAGCAGAATTAAAGCCTTCTCAAATTTTACAACCACCCGTAATTGTCCAGAATATGTATTTTTTGGAATTTAGTCAATACAATTTCAGCAAAATGGTGAGCAACCGTAGAGGGTCAATAATTACCCCACCAGTCATATCTGCTATCTCCACCACCCTCTGTTCGGTCATATAAAGCCCCGGCTTTCACTTCAACAAAGGTACTGAGTGAAAAAAGCCAAAGATAATGTGCTCAACAAGGGAAAAAGAAAAAAAGACGTGCTGAGGACCATACAGCGGGCTGCAAAGATGGCCGGACAGGTGATCAGGGAAGTGACTATTATTTTTTTACATTAATTTTTTATTAATCTCTGAGGTCTAGTGAGATCCCATAAGCCCAATAAGGATTATTCAATTAATGGAGAATAAATTCACTGCTAATTACATTTTTCTGAACGATTTGGCAAATTTGAATCTATTAGCAAAACAAAGAGCAAATCCAAAGAGCATCACTTGCTCTGGAGCATACTGATTTCACTAGGACCTATGTAATGCTTAATTTCTCCTGTAGAGGCACTGCAGGGTAATTTAGCACCTGTTGCTAGAATTTACACCAATCACTGCCGATCACAAGAGACCATAGAAATGATATACCACCCCATGATTGGTTCCTCTTCAATAAATTCTTTTAAAAGTAAGGATTATCCAAAGCAGATAACCCCATTAGGTATTGAAATAGACCTATAATCTGGCATCTTTTCAACACATTTTGTAATCTATAGCAATGGAGGAATACCTATGTGATGACGCAACATCAATGTGAATTATTCTTAATTATGCCAAACGAACTGTTCCTTTGTTCAGTAGGTCAAGGGACATGAGCCATTGTTTCATGTAAGTCTGTTCATTGACCTTTGTTGTATGATAATTTGTGGATTGCCTGCTGATTACGTATTGCATCAGCCCACTGCTGTGTGACGCGCCCCCTGGGGCCGTGGGATGCTCAGTAGCCGGGCCGGTCGGTTCTATTGGAGTAGTCACGGTGGCAGTGACCCGATCCGTGGCTCAGGGCGGTCAGTAAATAAAAGTCAATTGGGGGAATAAAGTATGTGATGCCACCCATGGTATGCGGCTAAAGGTGGCCTCCGCTGCTGTTCAGATCCACTGGGGCTGTTAGTGATGCAGCAAAGATGGTTCAGCTCTCCACGGGCAGAGCTAAGCTCCAGGGCAGTATATAGGACTTGATGAGGTAGATGTTGTTGGCAGGGACAGTGTAGTGCAGGGCCGGCAATAAATCAAGGACACAGTGGGGTGCAGTCTTCAGGCTTTACTCACAGTTCTTAGGCAGTTCCAGGTTACCGCTGCAGCTGGTTATAACTGCCCATGTCGTCCTGTGTCCTCCAGGGAAGTGATCCAGCCTACTCTCAGACAACTTGGGTGCACTTGAACGGGACCCCTTTTTGTGTACCTCTCCAGGTCGTCTCCCTGCGCTGTCTCTCTCCCTCCTGCCCTGCGCCTCACAATCAGTGTCCCGAGCCAGTGGCCACGGGCCTTGTTGGGCGACATCCTGTCTGTCCCCTTTGTCCTATATGGCCACCTTTTCAGCAAATGTGTGTGATTGTTGCTTACGGCACTTGAAGATACCGCAACCTTCGGTTTGCTAGCTGAGTCTTGCAGTCCTCCACTAGTCTGGGGCCGGTCCCCTACTGCAGCCTGATCCCTCCACGATCAGCGTGAACTCGGGCACACTCGCCGTGCCCCTACGATCCCTTCTATCTCTGGAGCCCCTCTCACTGCTCCAGTGTTCTCTAATCACTCTCATCCTGGGTCTCTCTGACTGGGCCCTACTCTTCACTCTCCACTGAACTCTCAACTCCTTCTAGATGTTTCTACCCTTGCTTTTGTACTCCTCTGTCAGTGCTCCCCTAAACTACTTCCTCCACCCACCTCCTCTACTTAGTTCCACCCTCTTGACAGGGACCAGACCTGTGCTCTCCATTAGGAGCTATCTGGACCTTCCCTTATGAAGTGGTGTAGTGTTGGATGTGAGTGTTTGGGTCCGGGGTAGTGCTCCCTCCTTACCTGAGAGTGGGGTACCACACCTCTGGCTGAGATGCAGTGCTTCTGTGGCAACTGGACCCACAGGGGCGCCACAGGTGTACTAGTCTGCACAACTTGGAGGATAAATATGAAGTGTAATTGAAAAATCAAACAATCAGAGATTACAGCCCCAGCTTCCTCCAATCCTGTGGGACAATGCCCTGAAATGAGAGCTGTGGGATATAAAAGGGTTTGCCCCTGTTACCTATGTGACTCTGCAGGATGTCAGCCCAGAAACCACGTTTCCTGCTGGTGGAATACAGAAATTCTCCACTGGCCATTACTGATTGCACAACGTCCTTCGGAGAATTCAGGTTGGGGCGTTTATGTCACCTGGCTACATACATCGCTGTGTTCAGTCAGTTTCCTCAGCTTGCCATTACCTCCTGTCAGTGGGTGCCTGCCCAAATCAGGGTGCTACTGGTTGGGGTAGTTGGCCCTGGATGCCCCGAAGTCATGGAGGTTATAATCCCTGTCGAGCCAGTAGAAGGGTGAGACGCTGTCATGTGCACCATCTTGTGTACTTGATGGAAATGTATTATATATTGTTGACTGTTGGTGACCCAATAAAGTCTTACCGGAGTGTGGTATCCTCACCCTGTGTTGTCTGAGTACTGGTCTACCTATGGGAAAGGAGTGCTGGTGTTCAGTGGGATGAGCCCGGGCTCATATGGTCTTTCTAAAGACATCCAGGCGAGCAGATGAGAGCACCCACTGACCCTTGTGTCTCCACAACTTACTGTATATTTAGACTTATCCACATATCAAAACAAAAGGTTTTTTTTACATAAACTCGACCCAATAACTATAGGTATATGATGCTATGTTCAAGAGAGTGAGTAAAAATATAGGCAGTGGAATATATAGGAAACCCAGGATCACCACCTTAGGCCTAAATATCCCTAGGAGGTGCACCTGTAGCGCCCCGAGGGTTCGGTTGCTGCAGGGGTATTGCACCTCAACCAGAGGTGTGATATTCCACTCTCAGGTAAGGATGGAGTGTGGACCAGCTGCATACACACACTCCTCATTTCCGGGGAACAGTTCGCAGGTGCTCCCATTTATTGCAGGCACAACTGACCATGTCCCTGGCTGGAGTGGGGAGGGGGGAGAGAACCCAGTGATGTAGGAGCTAATAGGGGACGGTTTCTGGAGCATAGGAAGGAGCTCATTGGGTGCAGGTCACCTGAGCTCAGACTCAGGGAAGCAGATAAAAGGTGGGGGCCATCTTTAGTGAGTGTTCAGTCAGAGCAGAAAGGGAGAGAGAGCTGACAGGCTCGGCCTGAGCTCAGCTCCACGAGGCAGGCCTAGAGAGAAGGCCGGGGCCAGAAAGGAGAAAAGGAGAAGGAGAAGGAAGGAAAGAGGAGAGACAGAGGAGTAGAAAGGCTCCAGAAACAAGAAGGCAGAAGGGACCCTGAGAGAGCAAAACGGACAGCAACCGTTGCAAGCCCGCGTTATATCGGGTGAAGGGTCAGGCCGCCGAAGGGTACCGGATTCCCAAGTTGGTGGAGGTAAATAATCCCTCAGCCAAAGACTGGAGGTCGTGATCATCTAATGGTGCGACCCCCTGCTACACCCACTAGGAAGGCACCATATAGGGTCAGGGAAACTGGCGCCAGGTTTCACCAAGAGAAGGCCCGAGGCAGCTGGACAGAAGTGTGGTCACTGGTGGGGCACGAGAGGCCAGAGAAAAGATAAAAGGGGGTCCTGTGCCATACTCCTGAATTACCTGGGGGTTGACCGAGCTCCTCACCTGGTGGACGCAGCACGGCTTGGGCAGTCATTGCCGGCAGAAGTGGCTCGGATAACAACTGTGAGTAAAAGACCCTGGACTGCATCACTGACTCTGTGTGATTTCTGCTGCGTCTACACCATCACCCCCAGCATCCTATTACACTGCCCTGGGGCTACACTCTTCCCGTGGGAAGTTATCCTATCCCTGTGCTGCACACCAACACCAGCCTCAGAGGGCTGCAAAGCAGCGGCGGTCATCCCTGACCGCAATCCATGGGTGGCGTAGTCGGACATTCTATAACTCTAAAAATAGACTGCCACAGCATTTGGTCTGACCACCCTGAGCCACGGGATCGGGTTGCCACTACTACCCCCAACATTGCACTGAAGCCCGGTTCCGGGTGCCCCATGGCCCAGGGGGCGAGTCACACCTATTAGCGCTGCCTGGCAGCGGGGGTTGGCACCCTAGATAAAGAGGTTTTGGCGCCCCCCGTTCCATGGCGGCTATCCCTTGAGGCAGAGATTTGAAAACCACATTCACCTATGGACATCTTGAATGATGAGTGACACGATCTACTACTATTCCCTCCAGGGTGGTATGAGGGCCTATGAGGAACGTTTGCAGGATTTGGGAATGTTTAGCTTGCAAAAAAGAAGACTGAGAGGAGACTTAATAGCTGTCTACAAATATGTCAAGGGCTGTCACATTGTAGAAGGATCATCTTTATTCTCATTTGCACAGGGAAAGACTAGAAGCAATGGGATGAAACTAAATGGGAGGAGACACAGATTAGATATTAGAAAAAACTTTTTGACAGTTAGGGTGATTAATGAGTGGAACAGGCTGCCACGAGAGGTGGTGAGTTCCCCTTCAATGGACGTCTTCAAACAGAGGCTGGACAGACATCTGTCTGAGATGATCTAGTGAATCCTGCTTTGAGCAGGGGGTTGGACCAGATGACCCAGGAGGTCCCCTCCAACTCTACCATTTTATGATTCTATGATTCTATGATTCTATGAGGGCCCGACGTCCACAGATGGGGGTTGTGCTCACAGCCCAACACCGTGCAGGACGCTTGGCATTTTCC
Organism: Phyllobates terribilis; assembly: GCF_046119375.1. NCBI lineage: Eukaryota > Metazoa > Chordata > Amphibia > Anura > Dendrobatidae > Phyllobates > Phyllobates terribilis. The sequence goes on from NW_027362766.1 coordinate 16,814,578, forward strand.
ACAGAACACCAGGATTGGCAAAGTGGCCACTGGCGCCCTTTGCTCTTCACAGATGAAAGCAGGTTCACACTGAGCACATGTGACAGGCGTGACAGAGTCTGGAGACGCCGTGGAGAGCGATCTGCTGCCTGCAACATCCTTCAGCATGACCTGTTTGGCAGTGGGTCAGTAATGGTGTGAGGTGGCATTTCTTTGGAGGGCCGCACAGCCCTCCATGTGCTCACCAGAGGTAGCCTGACTGCCATTAGGTACCGAGATGAGATCCTCAGATCCCTTGTGAGACCATATGCTGGTGTGGTTGGCCCTGGGTTCCTCCTAATGCAGGACAATGCCAGACCTCATGTGGCTGGAGTGTGTCAGCAGTTCCTGCAAGATGACTGGGCGGTAAATTTATTAGATTATAGTTTATTTAGAAGGGACCGGAAACAGGGGAAAGGCGGAGGAGTCTGCTTATATGTAAAGTCATGTCTAAAGCCCAGACTAAGGGAAGATATAGGAGAGGGAGAAGAGGGGGTCGAGTCCATGTGGGTAGAGATAGAGGGGACAAAAAATAATAATAAAATATTACTGGGGGTCTGCTATAAGCCACCAAATATAACACAGGAGAATGAGAATCTGCTATTAGGACAAATAGATAAAGTAGCAAAACATAATGAAGTGATTGTAATGGGGGATTTCAACTACCCGGATATTGACTGGGAAACAGAAACCTGTAGATCTCAGAAAGGAAAAGGTTCTTGACAAATATCAAGGATAATTATCTCTCCCAACTAGTGCAGGAACCAACGAGAGGGAAGGCCGTGTTGGACTTAATATTGACTAATAGGCCTGATAGAATAACTGAGGTACAGATAGGGGGGCACCTAGGTAATAGCGATCATAATATTATCGACTTCAAAATGCCCTTCAGTAGGGTTATCAATAAGGGAACAACAAAAACATTAAACTTTAGGAGGGTGAAGTTTGATCAGCTGAAAGAAAACCTTCAACTTATTGACTGGGACAAAGTTCTTAATCAATGGAATACGAATAGTAAATGGGAAACTTTCAAAAGAATTCTGAATACTCAGTGTGAGAGGTATATACCGTATGGGAATAAAAGGGCCCGAAATAAGAGGAAACCAATATGGTTGAACAAGAACGTAAAAGGGGCGTTAAATAGCAAAAAAGAGGCATTCAAGAGATTAAAACAGGAAAACAGTAAGGAGGCACTAATGTGTTACAAGGAAAAAACGAGAACCTGTAAAAAACAAATAAAAATAGCGAAGGAGGAAACAGAGAGACGTATTGCTAGGGAAAGTAGATCAAATCCCAAACTGTTCTTTACGTATATAAACAGTAAAAGGATTAAATCGAATAATATTGGACCGATAAAAAGTGATGAAGGCAAAATCATAGAGAAAGATGAGGATAAAGCTAATCTATTAAATAATTTTTTTTCGACAACTTTCACAAAGGAAATAGAACTAACAGGAGAAATGAGAAGTGACAAACTTAATCCTCCACTAAGTATGACAAATCTAACCCAAGCTGGGGTACAGAAACGCCTCAGTAACATTAAAATAAACAAATCACCAGGACCTGATGGCATACACCCACGGGTACTAAGGGAACTAAGTAATGAGATAGACAGACCATTATATCTTATATTTAAGGACTCTGTTGAGACTGGGTCTGTACCACTTGATTGGCGACAGGCGAATGTAGTGCCAATATTCAAAAAGGGAGCGAAAAGTGACAACGGAAACTATCGGCCGGTGAGTCTGACGTCCGTTGTGGGCAAAATTTTTGAAAGCTTCATTAAAGAGGCAATTATGGAGCATCTTGATGCTAATAATCTTTTAATCCCGAACCAACATGGATTCATGAGGAATCGCTCCTGCCAAACAAACCTGATTGACTTCTACGAGGAGGTTAGCTCTCGAGTAGATCAGGGGGAACCAGTGGATGTCGTGTATCTCGACTTCTCAAAAGCGTTCGATAGCGTGCCACATAATAGGTTGGTATACAAAATGAGAATGATGGGGCTGGGGGAAAATGTCTGCAAGTGGGTAGCTAACTGGCTAAAGGATAGAAGGCAGAGGGTGGTTATAAATGGAATATACTCAGATTGGGTAAGCGTCACTAGTGGGGTACCACAGGGGTCTGTACTAGGCCCAATGTTATTTAATATCTTTATTAACGACATAGTCAACGGGATAAATAGTAAAATATCTATATTTGCAGATGACACAAAGTTATGTAAAACAATTAATACAAAAGAGGACAGTGCAGACCTACAGAGGGATTTGGATAAGCTGGGTAGGTGGAGCATTAAATGGCAAATGAGGTTTAACGAGGAGAAATGTAAGGTCATATGTGACACCCCAGGGGTCTGGTTGCCACAGTAACGTAATGTTATGTCTGAGAGCAGGTGGGAGGTCCTTTAGTCAGGGATCCTGTGCATGCCACACCTCCTGCCCAGTCTTGGGAGGGGAAGAACTTCCCCTATATAAACCTGGGGCTGAGGCAGGGTGAGTGAGTAGAAGAAGAGAAGAAGTAGAGACAGCATAGGAAGAAACAGCAGTTACAAGGAGTCAGGGGCTGGCAGCTGCAGAGTTCGCCCTGACTAAGAAGACTTTTTACCGGACCCGGAGTCCGAGGCTGTGGGGACTAATTCCTGCCCAGCAGCAGAATCCGTCAGGCAGGGGATTTCAGGTCCTCTGGCCCAGAAGCCCGAAGGCACGGTCACACGCGTGGGACCAGCACCGCCATCGTGGAGCGGAAGCCATTAGAAGGCCCCGAGTCACCGGCCATACGGGTGAGCACCACACGGTACACTCAGGGACGTGGGCTACTTACATCAGCTCCTAGCAAGGTAGCCAGAAGAGTACAGTCAGTTTGGGAGGCCTACAACTACGCCTGGCCAGGGGAGATCCCATCTGCTCAAGGACTGACCAGGCCCCATCCGCTAGCAAGTACTCCGGGAGGGTCTTTTGTTGTTACCAGTAAAGACCCTGAACTACACCGTACCGTCTCTGAGTGGTTCCTGCTACCCCCATCATCCACGTCGGCTGCCCTGAGGCCATACCCCTCCCGTTGGGGGTTATACTATCACGCTGCACAATCCCACCATCGTCCTCAGCGGTCTGCCCTGCAGCAGCAGCCCCCTGGCTGCACTCAACGGGTGGCGTAGTCATCAACCATTTACTACTAATGGACTGCCGTCTAGTTTGACTCCCTGGGCACGGACCGGGTCACCGCCACGAGACTACAACCCTCCACAGATCCGGCTCCGGGTAAGCTCCCGCATGCGCAGCGCAGCGCGACACAGGCCCAGGGGCGCGTCAACTTTGGCGTAGTCGGCAGGATTTCGTGCCCGCAACCACCGGGTACTGCGTGCCTGAAAAGCAAAGACTGTTCAAACTTACCAGTGGTGAAGATTCCCGCTATCCATGGAGGTTTCCCGCCATCCGGCGCCATCTTCTACCTTCTTCCCGCCATCCGCGAAGTTTTCCCGCCATCCGGCGCCATCTTCGACCTTCTTCCCGCCATCCGTGGAGTTTTCCCGCCATTGGACGCCATCTTGAGGACGCCGCGCGGGAAGAAGAGGGGCGTGGACTCCGAAAGCGCGCGAGAACTGAAGCCCCGCCTCACGTCCGGACGTTGCGTAAGGTCCTGGAAGGAGCCCAGCAGACGCCGACGTCACAGGAGCGCGACGGAAGGTCCTCAACCCTGACGATCCACTGCGGAGCCGCGGCCTACGGAAGAGGATCATCGCAAGGTAGGCCACGGTCCACTAGGGGGGAGGAAGATGTCGGATACGGAGGAGAGCTTCACTGCCTCAACCCCCGCCAGCGCTACCGCTGCTGCAGTTATGCCCTTCACCATGCCCTATATCCCGGGAGCAGCTTGGCTACCCCAGTACTCAGGGGAGTCACATACCCTGCATGACTTTAGAGAAAAGCTGGATAGCCTCTTCCAGGTGTACCCCCTCACAGAAGAGCAAAAAGTGAGCATCCTGGTGGCCCAACTAACCGGGGCAGCCAAAAGAGAAGTAAAATCTTGGCCACCTGGGAGGAGGACTGTCGCAGAGATACTAACCCGGCTGAGGGACACCTTCGATACCCGCACCTCAGCCGAGATCAAGCTTAGATTCTACGGGTGCAAGCAGCGAGCGCATGAGAGTATAAGGGACTATGCACTAAACCTACAAGAGGCCCTGAGGGCCATAAAGCAGACCGACCCTGATGGGGTGGGAAACGAGGACAGGCTGTTGACTGAACAATTTATAGAGGGTTTATATTGCAATGCCCACCGAACCCAGTTGCGGGCAATGGCCTTACAGGATCCCCATCTGGACTTTGCACAGTTCAAGGATAGAGCTATCCGGGTGCTCCGAGAACCAGCACCGGGTGGCGTTGTGACCCACAGGCGCCCAGCTATCACTTACCACCAGGAGGCGGCGCCCTTGTCGACAGGGCCTGTGGGAGCTCATGCGCAGGCTTTGGACAATGACCCGGCTCCAGACCTACACCATCAGGTCCAAGAGCTAGTTAAGAGCGTTGCTGCGCTAACCCGAACTGTGCAGTCTTTACAGGTTTCCACCCCAGGGAAGATCCAGCTGGCATCCGGACCGGAGGACATCCCGTGGCGTCGACCAAGGAGGACCCCACCGGCCAGAGGAAGACCCAGTGACCGATACAGCGAGGACGGACGACCCATCTGCCGCCGCTGCAATCAACCCGGACATATGGAAAGGTACTGTTCTTTAAACGGGCACAACCTGGGGTAGAGGGCCAACCCCCAGGAAAAAGATCACCAGGCCCATCGAACTGGCGCGACAGATATGTGGGAGGACGTCCAGTCTTGCCTGTGGTACTGGATGGCATTCCCATGAGTGCCCTACTGGATACCGGGTCACAGGTCACCACCATCCCGTACGTGCTCTTCAAGCAGTACTGGAATGACTCGGATATTACCCGCTACCCTGACGACGACTTGAGTATCATCGCCAGCAATGGCCAGCCCGTGCCACAGATCGGATTTAAAGAGGTGACCCTCAAAATCGGTAGAGTCGAACTGGCCGCACAGGGACTGATCATTGTAGATATTGATAAACATGAGAGTCACCCAAAAATAACTCTAGGAACTAACGTAATTGAAAATTGTCTTGCAGAGGTGATTTTCCTTTTACAGCAGGTTGCCAAGAACGCCAGCTCCGGCGAGCAGCGGGTGCTCCAGAAAGAGATCCGGGCACTGATGCAACGGCAACAAGTGGAACTCTCCGGCGGTGAGATTGGTAGCGTAAGAATGTGTGACCCTTTTCCTATTGCCATGCCCCCAAAAAGTGAAATGATGATTTGGTGCCGGGCAGCTATTGGTCTGAGAGGTAGAGATTACCAGGCAATGGTAGAACCAGTTTACTCAGACAGTAGGCCCACCATTTTGACAGCACGGGGGGTGGTCAATGTACGCCATGGGAGGGTGCCCGTTCGCATAATAAATATCGGGGAGAGGGAAGTGTACCTGCCCCGGTATGCCACGCTAGCCAAATTATATACCACTAATCAAAATTCTATACAATCTGTGGAACCCTTGCCTCCATCTCACCCGGAGGAAGGTAACGGCTCTAAGAAAGACATGGAGGACTGGTGTCAGCAACTACATCTGGGTACTGACTCCACTCCCTCACATCAGAAACAAGGAGTCTATCGGGTGGTTCAAGAGTATGAGAGAGTGTTTAGTAAACACCCGTTAGACTTCGGGCGAGTCAAGGGGGTAGAACACCGCATCCCCACGGGAGATCATCCTCCCATAAAAGAGAGGTATCGACCCGTACCCCCTGCACATTACCAACACGCCAAGGGGATGCTTAGAGACATGAAGGAGGCTGGGGTAATCCGGGATAGCTGTAGCCCCTGGGCAGCCCCACTAGTTTTAGTCAAAAAGAAAGACAACACCATGAGGATGTGTGTAGATTACCGGAAAATCAACCGTATCACACACAAGGATGCGTACCCCTTACCAAGGATAGAGGAGTCATTGGCTGCTTTAAGATCTGCTAACTTCTTCTCTACGTTGGATCTCACTAGCGGGTACTGGCAGGTTCCTGTAGCAGAGGCGGACCGGGAGAAGACCGCATTCACCACCCCGATGGGACTTAGCGAGTTCACCTGCATGCCGTTCGGACTCTGCAACGCCCCAGGAACCTTCCAACGATTAATGGAGTGCTGTCTGGGCCACAGAAACTTCGAGACGGTCCTGTTGTACCTGGACGATGTCATCGTATACTCCAAAACTTATGAGGACCACCTGAAACACCTGGCGGAGGTGTTCGAAGCTCTGGCGAGTTACGGCCTAAAGGTGAAACCCTCCAAGTGTCACCTCCTGAAACCAAAGGTGCAATACCTGGGACACGTGGTGAGCGCTGACGGAGTGGCTCCCGACCCCGATAAGATCACCGCAATTAAGGGATGGCCAAGCCCCTCCAGCGTAAAAGAAGTGCGGCAGTTCCTAGGGTTGGTAGGCTACTACCGAAGGTTTATTCCCGGTTTCACCAAAAAGGCAGCACCTATGCAGGACCTCCTGATAGGCCAGTCCCGGAAGGCCAAGAACCAGAAGCCGCCCTTCAAATGGGAAAAGCTAGAAGAAGAGTCCTTCCGCCAGCTGAAGATGGCCCTCACGGGGGATGAAATCTTGGCGTACCCGGACTATAGCCAGCCCTTCATCCTCTACACCGACGCCAGTAACATCGGGCTAGGAGCCGTACTGTCCCAGATTCAGCAGGGGAGAGAACGAGTAATCTCCTATGCCAGCCGAAAACTGCGACCCACCGAAAGGAACCCCGAAAATTACAGCTCATTTAAGCTAGAGTTCCTGGCCGTGGTATGGGCAGTCACCGAGCGCTTTAGGCATTACCTCGCTTCTTCCCGGTTCACCGTATACACGGATAACAACCCGTTGACACACCTGGACACGGCAAGACTCGGTGCCCTGGAGCAGAGGTGGATGGCCCGTCTGTCCAACTACGAGTTCACAATCAAATACCGGGCAGGACGCTCCAATACTAACGCGGACGCCCTGTCCAGGATGCCCAACCTGCCGGACGAAGGAGAAGATCCGGAGGGACTGGAAGAAGTTGAACTCCCTGCGTTCCACCGTCATGGGACTATCCAGTATTCCCACCGGGTAAGGGGTAAGCAGGCTGCTACGTTGAACCCCTTACCCCACTACAACTGGGCGGAAACGCAAGACAGCGACCCTGCCGTCCGACTGGTGAAGGAGATGCTGACTCGGCCGGAGGCTCGCCTTGAACCAGACGCTCCGGAGGAAGCCAAACAACTATGGGCGGAGAAGAGTCGACTATTCCTTTACAAGGGGAAGTTGTGCCGCAGAATGGTCAACTCCCGGACGCATGAACTACTCTGGCAAGTAGTGGTGCCCCGAAGAGACGCAGCCATGGTGATGGAGGCATACCACGACGGAGCTGGACACTTCGGGTGGAAAAAGCTGGAGTTCCTGCTGCGCGAGCGGTTCCACTGGGTAGGCATGAGGGGAACCATCGAGAAGTGGTGCAGAGACTGTGGCCCGTGCAATCTGAGAAGGAAGGACCGGGCCAGCCAGAAGACTCCCCTGCAGTCCATCGTCACCCGGCAACCGTTGGAACTGGTAGCCTTGGATCATGTAAAACTGACCCCAAGCAGAAGTGGCTACGTCTACGCGTTAACCATCGTGGATCATTACTCCCGGTTCTTGGTTGTCGTCCCCGTCAAGGACTTAACGGCTCAAACAGCAGCTAGGGCCTTCCAGCAGCACTTCTGCCGTCCACACGGGTACCCGGACCAAGTGCTGACGGACCAGGGACCTGCCTTTGAAGCGGAGGTCTTCCAGGAATTCTGCAATCTGTATGGCTGCCGGAAGATAAGGACGACACCCTACCATCCGCAAACTAATGGACTTTGTGAAAAAATGAACCAGGTGGTAATGGATCTTCTAAAAACATTGCCCCTGGAAGAACGCAGTCTGTGGCCTGAGAAGTTGCCCGATCTGGTGGACCTATACAACCACATCCCGGTAGGTTCCACCAACTGTACCCCGGCTTACCTAATGAGGGCGAGACCTGGTAAGTTACCTGTTGACCTGGAAATGGGAGTCCTGACACCTGAGGACACTTCACCAGAAACAGACTGGGACACAGAGAGGCAGCAGCAGTACCGGAGAGTACAGGAGAGCGTGGAGCGAAGTCTCTGTCAGGCTAGGGAAAGACAAGAGAAGACTTACAACCAGTATGCTCCCGCTGTTCCCCTGGTACCCGGAGAGCAGGTCTTGAAGAGGAAAAGACGGCTCCACAAGTTGGATGACCAGTGGGAGAAGGACCCGTACACCGTACTGCCCTCAAGCCACGAGAACCCGAAGGTCTGTACCATCAGTAAAGACGGAGGGGAAACCACAGCCATTGTATCCCGGGACCACCTGAAGAAGTGTCCCGAACAACTGAGGAACCCTGAAGAGGAACAAGAAGACCATCGACCCGTGGGAGAAAGGGAAGATATGGTTAGTACCGTGCTCGGGGACTTCCCTCGGTCTTGGACTCAAGTCAATGGTGCAGTTGTGGTACCCGTACTCACCTTCCTCCAACCATCATCCCAAGAACCTACGGAGCAACGGGTAGAGCTGGAAGAACAGCCGGTCCAGGAGGCAGAAGACTCCACACAAGTAGAACAGGAGAATCAACCCTCTGCTTATAGTGAGCCTGCCGTACCCCTAGTGAGACAAAGAGCCGGTAGACAGCTGCCCAGTTTACCCTTGACAGCTCCTACACCCTGTAGTTCAGGGCCAGACAGTCAGCTCCGTAGGTCCACTAGGGCCACTAGAGGCCAGTTACCCGCACGTTGGAGGATCTAATGTTTAAGCTATTTTATAATGTTTACCTGTCTATAGTTGCTTGTGTGTAATTTTGTATTTCTAGTTGTTTTTAGGAATCCTTGGTGGATTTACCGGGAATCCTTGTATATAGTTGGAGCGTAACCCAGGATGGACTAAAGACTGTCAAGGACTCGGGGTAGAACAGACCCCTACCTGGTTACGTCTCCCTGTGTTGGTGAAATGGACACCTTGCTTTCTTCAGAGACTGCACCCGGTTGCGGACACGCCGTAACCATCTTTATGTGTTTTCTTATTGTATTATTAATGTTTTGCCTTGTTATGTTTTCTAAATGTGTTTAGTCCCGGAGTACTAAATTTTACTAGGGGGGAATGTGACACCCCAGGGGTCTGGTTGCCACAGTAACGTAATGTTATGTCTGAGAGCAGGTGGGAGGTCCTTTAGTCAGGGATCCTGTGCATGCCACACCTCCTGCCCAGTCTTGGGAGGGGAAGAACTTCCCCTATATAAACCTGGGGCTGAGGCAGGGTGAGTGAGTAGAAGAAGAGAAGAAGTAGAGACAGCATAGGAAGAAACAGCAGTTACAAGGAGTCAGGGGCTGGCAGCTGCAGAGTTCGCCCTGACTAAGAAGACTTTTTACCGGACCCGGAGTCCGAGGCTGTGGGGACTAATTCCTGCCCAGCAGCAGAATCCGTCAGGCAGGGGATTTCAGGTCCTCTGGCCCAGAAGCCCGAAGGCACGGTCACACGCGTGGGACCAGCACTGCCATCGTGGAGCGGAAGCCATTAGAAGGCCCCGAGTCACCGGCCATACGGGTGAGCACCACACGGTACACTCAGGGACGTGGGCTACTTACATCAGCTCCTAGCAAGGTAGCCAGAAGAGTACAGTCAGTTTGGGAGGCCTACAACTACGCCTGGCCAGGGGAGATCCCATCTGCTCAAGGACTGACCAGGCCCCATCCGCTAGCAAGTACTCCGGGAGGGTCTTTTGTTGTTACCAGTAAAGACCCTGAACTACACCGTACCGTCTCTGAGTGGTTCCTGCTACCCCCATCATCCACGTCGGCTGCCCTGAGGCCATACCCCTCCCGTTGGGGGTTATACTATCACGCTGCACAATCCCACCATCGTCCTCAGCGGTCTGCCCTGCAGCAGCAGCCCCCTGGCTGCACTCAACGGGTGGCGTAGTCATCAACCATTTACTACTAATGGACTGCCGTCTAGTTTGACTCCCTGGGCACGGACCGGGTCACCGCCACGAGACTACAACCCTCCACAGATCCGGCTCCGGGTAAGCTCCCGCATGCGCAGCGCAGCGCGACACAGGCCCAGGGGCGCGTCACATACATATGGGAAGGAAAAATGGAAGTCACCAGTACTCACTGAATGGGAAATCATTGGGGAATTCAGAGATGGAGAAGGACTTGGGCATCTTGATTGATAGCAAACTAAATTGGAGTGCCCAAAGTCAGGCGGCTGCTGTAAGGGCAAACAGGGTAATGGGATGTATCAGAAGAGGTATAGCTGCAAAGGATGAGAACATTGTTCTTCCACTGTACAAAGCACTGGTCAGACCACACTTGGAATACTGTGCTCAGTTATGGGCCCCAATATATAGAAAGGATATAAACGAGCTTGAAAAGGTACAAAGGAGGGCAACATAATTAATAAAGGGAATGGAGGGACTGCAATACCCAGAGAGGTTGGCAAAACTAGGACTATTCAGCCTGGAAAAGAGAAGGTTGAGGGGGGATATAATAAATGTGTACAAATATGTTAGGGGACAGTATAGAGATCTTGCCCGGGATTTCTTCAAAAGGAGGGATATTACGGTAACAAGAGGGCATTCACTAAGACTGGAAGAGAAAAGGTTTCAGCACCAGCATAGGAAGGGGTTCTTTACGGTAAGAGCAGTGAGAATATGGAATTCACTGAGTGAGGAGACGGTAATGTCGGATTCACTACACCAGTTCAAGCGGGGACTGGATGCATTTCTAGATACCAGGCAGATTTCAGCATATACTTAAAAATAAAATAAAATAGTAGGTTGATACAGGGATTTATTCTGACTGCTGGTTTCAGAGTCGGGAGGGAATTTTTCCTCAGGTGAAGATTGGCTAAATCATTTGGGGTTTTTGCCTTCCTCTGGATCAACTTTAGCAATTACAGAACTAACAGGTTGAACTTGATGGATGCAAGTCTTTATTCGGCTTTACAAACTATGTTACTATATGTAAGGCATTAAAGCTATGGACTGGCCGCCCTTTCCCCAGACCTGAATCCGATTGAGCACATCTGGGACATCCCTCTATCTAGCTAATTGGACTTTGTCTGCTCCAGGCTTTTGAAGTTATACTGCTTCATTGGGGATAGTGAGGGAAAGTGAGGGATAGCCACTGTGGAGCGGGGCCGCCAAAACCTCGTTATCTAAGGTGCCAACCCCCGCTGCCAGGCAGGGCTAGTAGGTGCATCTCCTAAGGTCACTTCTAAGGTGGTGATCCTGGGTTTTCTATATATTCTACTACCTATATTTTTACTCAGTCTTTTGAACATAACATCATATACCTATAGTTATTGGTCGAGTTCATGTCAAATATCCTTTTGTATTGATATGTGTATCAGTCTGAATATAAGAGACAACATTATCTGATGGTTGGTGGTTGACTTTCATGGGCATTCCCAGTTGGCCCTAATATTACGGACTGCTTTTTGTCTGTTTACACTAGAGATTTATTGGTGTCTTTTTAATACAATTTGAATAAATTGATTGTTTTAAAGGTATTTTGTACGCACTTGACTGCCATCAGGCATACAATATACATTGCGTCTTAGGAGTTGTGCTCATGCCATCCGCAGAAGGAGCCGACTGTAATACACAGCCAGTGATCACAACAGGTGAGGAGTTAGACAGAGGGAGAGTTCCTCCTCTGTCAGCCCCTTGGCACTTTTGAAGACTAAAATAGGAAAAACACTACATTCAAAATTGTAACCACAGTGGATCCTAGCAAAAAAATCCTAATTAACCCTTAAACCATAACAAGGTGAGATTATTGGATAGGTGACCACGGGTGCAAAATATATCAAGTATAGAGCAACAGTTGAGTCAAAAGTAGGAATTCTTTATATAGCTTATATGTCTCAGCTATGCATTCATATAGGAGGAATAAAGTAACCTAATAATAAGGCACCTCTCAAGCAATCTATCGCTACAGTACTCTAAACTTTCCTTCTTGGTTACAGGGGTTGGCACCCTAAGAATTGCCAATATGACGCCTGTGCTCAATGTTGTCTGCCTATTTATCACCAATGCTGGAAATGCCAGAAACCTATGTTATCCAGTAAATATGCCACAATACCTTTCACCCATCTTATTCGCCTACCCAATAATGTCAGAGTGTTGTGACTTAAAGGGAACCTGTCCGGTGATCCATCCTGAAAAAAACGCGGGTAGCATGAGTTAGACCCTGGCCATATATATCTCCTTGAAACACTCCAGAAAAACTTTGGATAAATCCATTAGAATCTTTATGTTACCGAAATTCTTTGCTATCATATGATGAAAAAACTAATTTTTTTCCTCTTAAGATAATCATAATCTTTGACTTCTACAGGAATTGTAATGCTGTCCATAAATAACCACAATGGTTATCGACCACGTGCTCATTTGTCCAACAACAATTTCACCAGACTACATCATAAACATGCATGCTTGGCTTTGGCTAAGCTTGCATGTTTATTCCTTTGGGAAAAAGACCTCTGGTGGAAGTTTTACTTATGGAACCAAAGATTCAAATGCGTCGAAATTCTGTGTGCCCGATATTCGTACTCTCTGGCATAAGTCATCAGTATTGATCATTGACTATTCCCAACTAAATCGCTAGGCTTTTATCTAACGTCATGGCCAGCTACCATTCTTAAGACCTCCATGCCAAAGACCAATGGTAAAATATGACCCAATGGTAGTGAAGAGCACTAAATACTAGTCTACTTGCTAAAAGTAGGGCATCAATGACTTGTTTACCCAAAGTTGTCAGGATTTACTATTACTTGGCAACAGCCGATTCAGTAAAGCTTTTCTATCAAAACAGTGGCTACATAATTTATGTGAACTTCATTAACACAGTCCAAAACTGCTCCCATTACATCTCTACTATGTTATTAGACAGATTCCTGTTATTAAGCAATAATCAAGGGAGGCACATGAGAAAAGTAGAAAGCTATAGCTTCTTCAATGGACAACACCCTTGTTTCTCCCATAAAGAATGGTATAAAAGCTGCACGTTGGTTCCAATACAGCAAAGTCACAAGATGCCGTCAATGGGTTACCTGCTGCTGTTTTCCTTGGCTGTTGCACTAATATCCCCGTCATCGGGATTTTACAGATCACGTAAGACTCGAGAGAGAGCAGATATTGCTTCACAGATCTGTCTGTAAATTAATAGCAAGTATTTTATCTGCTGCTAATCTGTACAGACCCGGCAGGAATATGTATTTGTAGTGTGTAGAATTAGGTATTATATATGAAGATGCCATTTCTAGGATATATTCAGATGATGCCCTTATATTTTGCTCTACTTTATTATGTAATTTATTTATTTTTTTGTATAGTTAATTGGATCTAATAAATAGTACAGTCTGCATTATTTCAATATTCTATGAATATAATTGTATAACCTATGCTTTAAAAAACAGAAAAAAGACCTACATTTTTCTCGAAAAGCCACGTCACAATGGTCAATGTGCTGTGAGAGGGGCAGAAGCGCAACAGTAGAACGCAACTCATGAACAAGCTTGACGCTAGTTCTGATTTTCATTATTTCATAAAGATATGAACTCAAGGGTTTTTTTTATTAAATATTTTATAGCACTAAATATGTATTAGTCATATTAAATGGGTTGCACAAAATTTTTTATAAATTATCAAAGTGTTCTACACCAGATTTTTGCCAAAAACATTTTAATGAGTTTGGGTCACTTCTTTAAGTCTATAACTCATGGGCATCACCAAATACTGATGTTTTTCACTTGAGGTGATTTGTCCAATCACTTACGAGCCTGTAAAAATGTAGACGCAACTAGTGCCAGAGACCTTTATTCCATTTTTGAGTAATTTCCTTTTTTATTCCTTGCAGTACTTTTCATAAAATACTGTAAATTATCTAGCATGGCTTTTGTTGCTCTTATAGGATAGAATAAACCCATTGACAGATTCCACTTGAATATTCGCCATTTGAAGAATTATATAATTTATAATAACCTTGAAATATTGATGGAATTTATCCAAAGTGACCAGGCTTCCATCTCCATGGTTCCATCATCTGCTTCCAATGCCATGACAAATAGTGGTCAATAATGATATCATATCAGATGATCATGGGCAGTAAATTGCTTGGCATGGACAAAGAGTTTGTCAGAGTTTCACCGTTCTTTGGAACCATTGGGTTCCCAGAAACTAGGTCAAAGTTGCCCTGAAGGTGGTAAGAGATGTAAGTATTACCAAGGCAGTAGATAGTTGTAGAGGTTGACCAGAGCATGATATGTCCACCTAGAGAAATAGGTCCCAGTATGTAGGCTGTAACAAGATGCTTTTTTAAAATCTATCGAACATTCAACAATATTAATCACTATAGACTCAAATCTTGGTTCCAGGTGTCAGAATTTTGAGTGCTCACACCTAGAAAGTCCAAAATGTATTTTCAAAAAAGTCAACATAAACATCTGATTGCGTGAAAAGCATACATCATATTTGACATATTTTGGAGGCAGTCATCAGGAAGTTATGGGTTGTAGTCATGCCCCCCTTTAGCAGTCACACCCCATAATTGTCTACTCCCTCCACATCTTGATTCCATCTCAACAAGATGTTGAAGCACAAAAAGCCTTTCGAGAATTGCTGATTTTCCGAAGTTATTGGTGGGGCACAGGAGATTTAATGACTCTTTTGGGAGGTGCAGGAGATCTCGAACCTTCTGGACATTCCCAGTAGAGATGGCAAGTATGGCATGTATTGATAAAGAACAACGCTTTATACCTTTTACATCTCACCAACAAAGATGCAAACACATGCACAAATCGATGTGCAACCACAGAATATAACATTTTTCTTTCTGTTGTAGAATGCCCTAACGTTGTGAGTAGCTGTCGTAGTCTAACTCCATGCAGGGGAGATTCTGAATGCAGAAGCACCGAGAGTTGTTGTAGCAGTGGATGTGGTCTACGATGCATTAATAGTAAGTGCTCACCTTCTACTTGAATCCTTTCATACTTTGCAAATGTGATTTCTATTTTCTTATATTTTTTATAGTTCAGAGTATTAGGGTTAGATAATTGTACTCTCAATGTTGAAAAAATATATATTAAAGGGTAACTCCAACCTTTAAAAGATATCACTGATATAGCTGATATCCAACTGTGGGACTTCCAGCAATCCCAAGAACAATGCTCCTCAGATCACAGAGCTATTTCCAGAAGTCCCACAGAGAATGAAAGAAGAGGGGCACCAGCCAAAGCTCTATTAGATGAGACTCTGCTGGGATGCTCCTCTAGTGAGTCTTTTGATATGGTGGTATCAGTTGCTCTACAGCACTAAGCAAATCAGCTCTGCTGCAGAATGAAATAACCTATCTTGTAATTCCCACTTAGGAGAGGTAACTACTAGTGATAAGTGAATCTACTGATTAAAATTTAGCAGTTCGCTCAAATTTGGCCAGCAAATTTGATTTTACATCAAAGTAAATCTATGTGAATCGAATCATCCCAAGTAAGCTCTAGGGTTCCTTTAGACCCAAAAACATAGTAAATCGAGGGTGACTAAAAATGTAAAATCAATACTTATCTTGCTGATCACCAGTGCCCAATGCAGTCCTCTGTGAAGCTCACCCTGGCTCTTCTCTCCTTTGGCACAATGCATGAGATCCTCTTCCCGCATCTTCATCTTCTTTGGGCTCCTCACATTAAGAAGTTCAGATGTCATGGTGTACTTTGTCGAAAGCTTTGACTAGGCCAAAAGTGACACATGTGGTGACATCAGAGCCCTACTGTGAAGACTCCAGAATAAGCCATTGCAGGCAACGCATACTATGGAGGGTAGATAGAGCTTTGCAGAGGATTGGTCAGGGCCTATGGCAGTGAGACATGTGAGCAGGGAGGTTTTTTTTCTCACCACTTTTTCAACCCACAGCAAAACTGCAAAATGCCAGTTGCCATTTTGCTGAAATTGCAGGAAGCAGATCCCCAAAAAAATTGCATTCAGAAGAATTCAAATTGTTTGCAAAATGTTATGTCAATTCAACAGTTTCAGTAATCTCTAGTGATTACCCTTTAAGTCAATGCAAAGCCTTTAATGACCCTTGGATAAATGTTAGGCCAAAAACTCTTCCATTTTGTTTTCCTCTTATCAGCATAGAACAGAGTCTGGTTGGCAGAGTACATATATATAATTATGTTTGACATCTACCCTAATGAATTATACAGTACAGACCAAAAGTTTGGACACACTTCCTCATTTATAGATTTTTCTGTATTTTCATGACTAAAAATTGTACATTCACACTGAAGGCATCAAAACTATGAATTACCACATGTGGAATTATATACTTAACAAAAAAGTGTGAAACAACTGAAAATATGTCTTATATTCTAGGTTCTTCACAGTAGCCACCTTTTGCTTTGATGACAGCTTTGCACACTCTTGGCATTCTCTTGATGAGCTTCAAGAGGTAGTCACCGGAAACGGTCTTCCAACAATCTTGAAGGAGTTCCCAGAGATGCTTAGCACTTGGTGTGTCCAAACTTTTGGTCTGTACTGTATATTATAGACAGGTTTACTGTGAGCCTAATGAGGAGGGTTAATTGCTCTCAGGTGTTCCTAAGTGCACATATTGAGTCAGGTAAATCAGTCTGAGGCTTGCTTTATAAGTGGCTTGGAAACAAGTCGAGTAAAAAAAAAAAATCAGGAGCTTAAAAATGGAGTTCAAGGACTGTAAGTACTTCATTTTTCATGACCTTTTTATTATTTTCTGTTTGTTTGGAAAATGGATTAGAGCTGGATTGGAGGGTTTTCTCCATTTCGCAATCTGCCGCATGCATACACAAGCAGAGGACTATACTAATCTTTCATGTTAGAGTTTCTGGATTGAAATAGATAGATTCAATTTTTCTCTGCTTTAATTTTACTTTTTCTTTTTTCCACAAGAATTTTTCAATTTCTTCCGAAATGTATTTTCATGCGGAGGAAGTGCATGTGGACAATCAAACAGCGGATGTTCAAACGGCAGGTGTGGACAATCAAGTGGACAATCTAGTGGACAATATGGAGGACAATATGGAGGACAATATGGAGGACAATATGGAGTAGGAGGATTTTTGGGGAAGAAAAAGAAATAAGCTTATTTTGAACATTTTTTAAAAAAAGTTTTAAATTCATAAGAACTGAAAAATTGTATCACTAAAAATATTTTTTTATGTTCCACGAAAAAAACAGACAGCACTGTAGTTTCCTTCGTATCTAGAAAATTGCAAAAATGTTTAGAAAAGAATATACAGACCATATCGATATATGTATGAAATAAACAAATTGTAATTTTAAGAAAACATCTGGTTACTCTGCATTCATTTGTACAAATAAAGTTGTTGACATGCTCATTATAGAACATTAATTTACAATAATTGCAGTAAATTCTGGGACCGCCCGTTAAAGGTGCTTTCACACTGCATTCAGGCACCCGTTCAAATGGCTCCATCGGGGCTTACATCCGGACCCCCTGCAAAACGGGATTTGGTAGTATGCACCGACAGAACCGTAGAGTGCATAATTTGCATAATTTTTGGGTGTATACACCTACTGGAGGCGGACACCCAGACGCGGTCTACAAAGTGCTAAAATCTGAAAAAATTAAACATGAAAACCTAAGGCAAAAATCTATTGAAGAATTTATAGAAATTATTATTACTTAACGTTGTTGCCTCTAGAGATGGGTGGACAGATTCGCAGGACTCCGATCCATGGGCTAGGTCAGTAGTCCTGGCTACAAGACAGGAAGCTTGCAAATCTTTTACTTTCTGGGATCCCTGATGCAGCTTTTCATTAGCATGTCATTAGCATCTGCACTTCACGCCACAATGATGACATAGGCCATAGTCTACTGACCTGGCCAATGGCCCGGAGCCCTGCGAATTGACTCGCTCATTTCTGGTGTTCTCATCTTATTAAATGGGTAAAATTGTAAAGTGCTTGTTTAAACAAGCAATTTATTTCTGAATAAAAATTGTTTTTCCTCTCAAGAATGGTGGGATTTTTAATTCTATAGTTTACTACTCTTTGCTCAGGTTACCTGTAGTCATCTCTTCAGTCTATAAGAGATGGCCAGATTCCCAGGCAAGAAGAGTACGCTTAGGAGTTGTTAGCTATACAGCTTTTAAGCTGAAGATGGCCATAGATCTCTGGGTCTGTCCAATTTCAGGCCCCTCGCACTCCTCCGATGCTGAAGAGGCAAAACTGCCTCTGGTTACAGTATCAAAGAGCACACAATTTGAGCCATTAGCTGTTCAAAGCCACCAGTCAAAACTGTTTATAATGAGTTCACCGCCCCTGCCAGAAATGGAGCCAGGAGATTATGAGACAACCACTCTAAAGGAGTTGTCTCATCATGCCACCACCTTCTGAAATTAAAGTAGGCTGGGCCCATCACAGCAGGTGTCACTGAGATTTCGGAGCTCTCCACTAACTCTAACTCTGGGATAGGGTCACAAAGCAGGACCCCAATCGATGGTGTCCACATGCCCTGTTGGTTCTATCATTTAGCTTAGCTATACCGTTCTAGCAGGAAACTGGTGTCATAATGACCCCCGTCAGACATTTTTTTTAACCTCCCTTATAACCTGACTTATGTGAAGACCAGGCCTAAACGTTTCTCATCGCTGAACTGAATTCTGTTTGTTGGGAGGAAATAAAAGTTGAATCCTTACATGAACATGTTTATTGTGTGAAGTCAAAGTCTGGGAAAGTCATGTGGTATAAAAACATTTTCTGTCATGGTACAGAAGGAAAAAGGACCAAGCCCTCCCGGGCTTACAATTTACAAAACATAGAAAAGGAAACAGCTGGTCAGGGGGTTGAAACAGCTCAGGTGGTAATGAGGTGGCAGCAGGGTTGTTGAAGGTTGAAGGTCTTTCTGAACAGATAGGTTTTTTACGTTGCGTTTAAAAGATTCAATCGTGGTAGACAATCTGATGTACTGATGTGGAAACTTCTACAGTATGAAGGTTCTTCAGGAGAAATATTGGAGACAATTGTAAGATAGAAGACAGTAGAGAGTAAAGAAGGAGGTCTAGATATTATGTTTAGGGAAGTATCCAAAGATTAGGTCAGAGATCATAGAATCATAGAATCATAGAATCATAGAATGGTAGAGTTGGAAGGGGCCTCCTGGGTCATCTGGTCCAACCCCCTGCTCAAAGCAGGATTCACTAAACCATCTCAGACAGATATCTGTCCAGCCTCTGTTTGAAGATGTCCATTGAAGGGGAACTCACCACCTCTCGTGGCAGCCTGTTCCACTCATTGATCACCCTAACTGTCAAAAAGTATTTTTTAATATCTAATCTGTGTCTCCTCCCATTCAGTTTCATCCCAGATGTAAGTAGGAGTCAGGTAGTAGAAGGTCTTGTATACTATTGTTAATCTTTTAAGCCAAATTCTCTGGGAAATGGCGAGAAAGTGATGACTGAGGATAGACGAAGGTGGATTGATGAGTTCTGGAGTGTTAGATGGGAGACCACAGAAGAACAGAAGTGGGTGTTGCAGGTAGCCTAGAGGGGAGATATTGAGGGCATTTTTTTGTTTATTTCAGGCTGAGAAAAAGCAGATTTGAGACTACAAAAGAAGATGTATATACTTGATGCCTCTTTAGGATGCGCCATACCTTTAAATAGGTTGGGATATTTCTAAAATAGGTCACCATCATCTCTTTGCTAACATCATGGAGACTGAAGATGAAATGTTCCACCACTTAGATTCTAGGTAAGGGGAATTGAGCTATATTAAGCTACCATCAGGTCTCTATTCTTTAAACCATTTAATACCTTAGGCCACCTCTATGGTGTGTAAACCCTTGATGCATAAGAATGAGCACCGAGCCATAAAACATCTGTCTCAAAACTATATGACAAAGCATGGACGACAAATTGTTTAGCCATCTCAGATGTAGGCTATTGAAAGAAGAAGACTTAGGAGAAGAACTAAAGAGAAAACTCTTGATGACATAATGAATAGCTGGAAAACCAACAAATACACCATCGGCAAAATAAGACATAATCTTGTACTTGAAGGAAAAATGACCAAACTGAAGGTATCTCCTTTCTATAATCTAAGTACTCCAAGCAGTCTCTAATATGGCGCAGTTTTGCTAGACATCCGTGCTCACTGATTAAGGCAAGAGCCACAAGTATTTACTTAACATCACAGGCTCTTAGGGATTTTTGGGACTGCTTTGTCGCCACTCTGATTCCATTCTGGTAAAGATTAAATTGAACTTGTTCCCAAAATTCAAGCTTACAATGACACCAATGTCATGTAAGATTTGTTTTAGCGTTTTTTGGCTTGATCTCAAGATATGGTGCCTTGATCTATGAATGACTTGAAGGCATATTGATCTTATGCAAGTTTAGATAGGTCCACCATGGTCTTCTCTGCCATTATTTTGAGAAGTATCAAGCCATTCGGCAAAGACACACAACACACATAATAAATGACATGTTAACAACCACGTGTGTTCCATAACAGTGTCAGTCAACATACTATCAAACTGGTTAATAACAAACCAGTAATTTCTTAGAGTACTAGCCACAGTGCCCCATAAGACTGATATCCAAGAGATCTCAATATCAAAGCAATGCATCCTTTACATCACAAGCATAGTATAAGATAAAAGAGAAAGTAGGTAAGAAGGCTCACACAGCGGCACTATGAAGTGCCTTGCATCCATGCCATGGCAATAAGTACAACCCCGTCACCGCTGTGTACTCCCAGGTCAGATGCAATATCGGTACGAATCCCATGTAATTTCATGATTTCTTTGATGAACATTTACGCCAAGGTCTTGGCGTTGGGTAAGAATGAAATAAGACATCTTGCTGTCTCATTTGTCACCACCAAAATAACTGTATTACCTGCAGATATGGGTAGATCAGTGATAAAATAAACTGATAAATGAGTCCAAGGTCTACTGGAAATTGCCAATGGTTGGATAGACCCAGATGGACACGTATGAGGTGTCTTAGAACGCACACACACATTACAGGCAGCTACATAATCCCGAACATCCTGGTGTACCCCAGACTACCAAAAATGCAGAGTAAGGAGATCTGTGGTGGCTTTACCTCCAGAATGTCCGGCCAAGACCGAATTATGATGTTCACTTATAAATTTTAGAGGGCTATTTTAAGGTACGAACAGTAACAACTACCCCTTTCTGTAGTATAGGAACTGGTTCACAGTTATCTCCACCCCCAGGAAAACAATGAGATAAGGTATCTGCCTTAATGTTCTTACTCCCTGGACTATATGTGTCATGGGTGTGTTAGACGTGACAGTCACCCTGCAGTTGGTTGCAGGAGATCTCTTCGTTTGGCATTATAGGCAACTTCTTAGAAGCTGTATCTCTAGGACCCAGCGGCTTCCTTCCTCTGGCTAATTAACACCCTGGCCTGGGTGTATAAATACCTGCTGTGTGCCAGAGGGAGGTGCCAGTGATGAGCCCCCTGGGCCGTGAGGTACTCGGTAGCTGGTCGATGCTGGGAGATGTCACGGTGGCAGTGACCCGGTCCATGACCCAGGGCCGTCAATTAAAGGGGAAAAGTGAAAAGGGGAATAAAGTTTTTATATTTAATGTTCGTGACGCCACCTGTGGTATTTGGCTATATAGGGCCACCGCTGTGGTACAGATCCTCTGGAGCTGGTTGTGACGCAGCAGAGTTGGTTCAGCTCTCCACAGGCAGAGCTTAGCTCCAGGGCAGGATGTAGTGATACTATAGGGTAGATGTGGTTGGTGCGGTGTAATGCAGGTGATGGCGCAGATAATGACCAGTCCACAACTTAATGGCGGTTTCCTCTTATCTTTACTTGCGGTGGTTAGGCAGACCGGGGCACGGGTACTAGCTTGTAGTAGAGGTCCGGGCGACCTGGGAGCAAGCTGGGGTTCCACCTCGCCAGGTGAAGTTGTAGGCCTTCCCTCTGTGCTAATCTCTTTGGCCCACTGCTTGTAGCTATGCTGCGGCCCTCGTCCCTGAGTAAAATGTCTGTTCCTCACCCGTATGGCAGGCAGCTCGGGCCTTCTTGGAGTGCCACTCCCACTTGGCAGTACTGGGCCCTATGGTGCTGCTGAGCCTCCGGGCGTCTGATGGGGCCAGGAGACCTGCAGTCTCCTGCCCTCCGGTTTCTGCGGCTGGGCCTTCAGTGCCCCACAACCTTGGACAGTTCTTCTGCGCTTCCCTATGGGGTGAGCTGGCTTACAGCTCAACTCCCCAGGTCTTTCCTCTTCGCTGTCCTGTCTTCAACTCCTCTCGACTCACGCTAATTAACCCCGCCTCCAGATTCCAGTTGCTAAGGGGAGGATTTCCCCTTCCTGGTCTGGAGCCAGGAAAGTGTTGTTTGCTGGTAAACCTGACTAGGGGACCCCTGCTTGGTTCCAGGCATGGCATCACCCCTTGTGAGGGAGGCAATGCCACTGTGGCAACCGGACTCCTGGGGTGCTACACCAGCGATATTCATTACTTCTTGTTAAGGATTGAGCAAGAGCAGTACTTCTTCGTCTCTGGTGCTAGAGGACGTGTGCGCATTTGTCTGGAGTCGACTAAAGCTAAGCGATTTTCCCTTGTTTATCCCCCCTTGTTGTTTTTAGTGTTCAGTGGGGTTCGACTAGTGCTCACACCCTCCCTTCTCTAGCCTGAGCCTAACGCCAGGGAAAGACAGGGCGAGGTATGCGTGTGGTGATTGGTGAAGAACCAATATAGGGACTTTAGTGGAGACCGGGTGACACTAGATCAGCCTAGGAGGTCTCCACTCCCCTACTTTCCCTAGTGTCTGGGCTCCCTTTCCCTCTTCCCTTTGTGTTGCACTTAGTCTTTCCTACATCTTGCATGACAATATGTCACAAAAAGTTGAATCTGGTGAAGAGCAATGATCATCTTGCCTGTCTAGGCATCAGATGCTGAGCAGATTCTAAATATAAAAGATTTTTATGATCATTGATTGCCATGACCGGATGAACTGCCCCCTCCAGAAAATGTTGCCACTCTTCAAATGCCCACTTAATTGCCAAGAGTTCCCTATTACCAATGTCATAGTTTTTCTTAGAAAAATAAGCACATGGATGCCATTTACAAGGAGACGCACCGTGCAATAATATAGTCCCCACCCCCACTTCAGATGCACCAACTTCTATAAAAAATGGTTGTATAAGAATCGCCACAGATGCCAAATATTTCTTTAAGGTATCAAAAGCCTCACTGGCCAGATTGGACCTTTTAGATCATAGATGGTCATATCCTTTTAGATGGTCATATCCATCAGAGATTTGGCCACTACCGAATAGTTTATGATAAACTTACGGTAGTAGTTGGTGAAACCCAAAAACCTTTGTAATGCCTTTAAGTCCTCAGGACGATCCCAATCCAGTACCGGCCGGACTTTCGCCGGATCCATGCGAAAGCCAGTGGACGATAATAAATAACCCAAAAAAGGATCTCCTAAACCGAGAACATACATTTCTCTAGTTTGACATATAATTTATATATTATATATTATATATTAGGTCTGAGAATCTGTAGGACCTGCCTGACATGTAACTGATGTGATGCGAGGTCAGTCAAATAAATCAATATGTCATCAAGATCACAACAAATCTACCAGCCAGGTGACTAAAAACATCATTAGCAAATGAAAGATGGCAAGAGCATTAGTCAACCCAAATACATCAAGAGGTTTTCGTAGTGACCCTCAGATGTATTGAAGGCTGTCTTCCACTCATCTCCCTCCTTAATGGTAATGAGATTATATGCCCCCCTGAGATCCATTTTAGAAAACCATTTGGCTCAAAGGATCTGATTAAAGAGGTCCAGCAGGAGAGGGAAAGTATATGGATCTCAGACCGTGATCTGGTTGAGTTCACGAAAATTTAGGCAGGTGCGTAACCCTCACTCACACCCCCTTCATTTTTATTCTTGACAAAGAAAAACTCCGCTGCCACAGGAGAAAAAGATAGTCTGATATGGCGCTTAGCCAAATTGGAGTATCTCCTTATGTCTCTGGTGAAGGTGAAGATGATGGCCAGTGTTAATGTCACTGCTCTATTGTCAGATATCCCAGGGCCAGAGGCTCCTTCTCTATGCCTAAAGCTTGGGGTGCCCTAGCTATCCCTGCTCCCTGGATCACTACTTATGGTGAAGATGCTGGGGCCACATGTATTGCTGAGCTCATCAACTCTTATCTGTCCCCTCAGACACCCCAGGGATGTGGTGAGTAGTAGTGTATAAGAATACACAAACCAGACTAACAAGGGAAGACGTACAGGGATAAATGAACATACCAATCATACAAATATGCATTCACAAACAACAGAGTGGAACACTGGGAAGTAAAGGAAGGAAAAAACAAAACCAAATAGGAGAGGATGAGGATATGCACACAGACAAATAACCAAGCAACAGTCTTTAGAATACCACATCAAACCCCTCATAAAACAACCAGCTCCTCTGACTCCAGAGCCAGACAGTATGAGACTAACACAGGCAATCCCTGATTGCCAAAGCTGAGTATATATAGCAGAGGGGAGTGGCCAACATTGAACAGCTGAGACCATCAAAGCAGAAACGCTTCAGAAACTCTCAACTGAACAGATTAACCTCTGCAGTGCTAGAAGAAACCTGCACTATTTAATATGATGGTGAAGTGCTTCTAATCATTGCAAGAGTACGTGAAATCAGACACAGTGGTCTTCTGGCCCCTGTCTGATGCGGTAAATCCTTGGCAGCCCCCAACAAGAGTGCTGGCCACAGTGCCCACAATGAGTGTTAGCCATAGTGATCCCATAGTAGTATCAATGACATGACAAAATGCCCCTAGTGTCCACAATGACCCCATTTTTGGTAGTTTCAGTGCCCAATCAGTTCAAGTTCCAATTCTTCATTATGGTTCCAGCTTTAGTGCAGAGCAATGTGCCTTCATAAATACCAGCCAAAATGTGCTTATTCCAAACCACAGTGCCCCCGTAAGTGAAAGTTGTAGTTGTCACTTCTTGCTCCCACTTTGCTTATGGCTCCTGACATTAGAAAGTTACATGGGAGAAGCCAGAGGAAACTCTCTCCAGTGGATATAGTCTAGGCAGGATAGGGCCAGGGGCTTGTGATCTACAGTAGCTGTGCCCTAAGCAGCTGCCTATTCTGCCTAGACAAACTCCCCATTTGTGCAAGGAAGCTTCCCATCATACCCCTGATATGTGATTATGCAAATTTGTGAAATTATGTAATAATCAAGGGAGTCGTGTGAGAAAATGATGAAGCTACATCTCATGCAATAGGCAACACCCTAGTTTCTTGTAAAAATAAAAGAATAAAATCAACAGAGCGGTGCCAGCACAGCAAAGATGCAGGATGAAGTCTCTGGGGTACCTGCTGCTGTTCTGACTGCTCATTGCACCAATAACCCCAATATCGGAATATTAAATAAGAAGACCAAGTAAGAATGATGAGCCTAGACGATTTCTGTAACTAATAACAATGGACGTATCCAGCATAATATGTGTAGTGGCTATGTATGATGTAGTAATCACACTGTGTGTTTAATATGGGGGTGGCTAATCCACAAGGGATATTATTACTGATATATTAATTACTGATTGCTTTGTATATTAGATTATTTTCACTGCATACATTTGCCGTCATGCTTTATTGCACATTAAATATAAAAGAGTTTGTATGGTTTTAAAATAATAAAAATACATCAATCGCATTTGAAATGTTATATATTTTGACCAGGAAATATGTGAAGCTTAGTGATGAGCGAGCACTAAAATGCTCGGGTACTCGCTGTACGGGTCGAGCACATTGGAATACTCGAGTGCTCGACTCGAGCAACGAGCCCAATGTAAGTCTACGGGAAACTCGAGCATTTTTCCGGCGCCCCCCCCCCCCCGGCGGTCTGCAGAGGGCCTAAAAATTGCCCAAATCGATAGTAACAGTGGTCAAATGACATGGGAACAGCATGGGGAAGACCCCTGGAAGCATTTCTGACTCCCAGATCACTGCCTAAAAGTGTGCCCATCATAAGTGATCCTTGGCGCATGCGAAGATGCCTCCTACCATGCACCTGTCATTGCAGACTTGCAGCAATCACTGTTCACGTCCTTGTCCCAGCGCAGCGTTCAGTTGTACCTACCCCATTCCTTGGAATGCAAGCGCAAGTATGCAGCCAGCCACCCTCCCACCCACAGACCTCAATACTAAACTGCCAGATTTCTGGTAAGCTGCTTGCACTTGAAATGTGGCCTTTTAGGCTCGTGGAGGCGGAAGCTGTCCACAATCTTATGGCGGCGACCGGGTATCCATACTCAGTCCCCAGCCGCCACTATTTGTCACGGTTTTGTCTCCGCCTTCCATATGCACGAGTCCCACAACATTACCCGTGCCCTCCCCAGTGCACTTACTGGGATGGACCGCCTACCCACAAACATGTGGTCAAGTGAATGTGGCCAGGGACGGTACGGAGCCAGTCCACAGCTTCTTTTGCTGAGTTGTATTTCACCACAGCCATATTCTTTAGCTTGGTGAAAGGACTTGGGAAACCATATCTACCCAGCTGTCATTTCTCCGAGGAAGTCCTCTAAAGCTGCTTTCACTTGAAATGTGGCCTTTTAGGCTCGTGGAAGCGGAAGCTTTTCACAACCTCATGACTCATGCCTCGTGTCCATACTCGGTCTGCAGCCACCACTATTTCTCCCAGTGTTGTCTCCTCCTTCTACAAGCGCGGGTCCCTGAACATTACTGCTGGTACTTTTCTGTGGGAATCTGTTTGCCTCCTACCAGCCAGGAATATTTCCAGTAAACTATGGCACAACACCATGGTATTAGCACTGCCCCCAGTACCAGTAGCGAAGCCATCCCCAATTTCCTTCCCAGGAATTTTATTTGGTAGGCTGAGTGGCGGCTCAAATACATTAGTTTCTCACAAAGGAGCTGAAGATAGAGTGGCAGTAGGTGCAAGTTTCTCCAGCCTGTTAGATATTAGAAGGTGGACGGCAGCACATTGGATCAGTGGTTAGCACTGAAGACTTGCAGTGGTGGGATCCTGGGTTCAAATCCCAGCAAGGACAAAATCTGCAAGGATTTTGTATGTTCTCCCTGTGTTTGTGTGGGTTTCCACCTCAGTAAAAAATCAGCCATAGAGTGTCCGGGAACCTTCCCACACACTTTTCTTGGACGGTCCCACCAGAGAATCCTCTGGTGTGTCCTGGCTTCTACATCAGTAGAGTTCATGATAGCACTAACTTTGTGTTATGCTGGCGTGTCCTTTAATAAAATAAAACTTAAAGGACACGTCGGGGTCCACCGGACTACAGAGGAGCTGCAGCAGCTGAGTCCCAGAGGAATGTTCAGCTAAGCACAGAGAAAGAAATGAACTAGTGTGTTAAGTGCACACACAAGTAGTAACTAACAAGGTACAATGCTGGGAGTTAACAACACTCCAGAAATAAACTTCTGCACTGCAAGACACCGCTGTGCAGGGCAGGAAGGATTTGGCAGCATGAAACGCCCGAGCACTAGATGGCGGCGTATAGAGCTGCAGATAGCTGCGGCCAGAAAAGGCCTGGAACCTAAGTTCCTAAAGAGGAGGAGGATCTCTGCAGCACCCAACACATGGGTGTAAAAGCGGCAGTGTGACCACACATACAATGGTGGCCCTGGAATGCTGGATCGGTAGCGAGGACGCCTCCGTGGCATAGACACCAACCGGTGAACCGACACGGTAGAGCATGCTGCTCACAGCATTCTCCTAGCCCTAATTGATGGCTAGGATGACTAGGGAGCACACAGCAGGAACCCTTGACAGCGACTCTCACACACTGTATTTACTGCCAGAGACTTCACCCCAGGTTGGAAAGAGATAGACTGGGCACCGGGGCGGAGCTCACGGAGCCCTTAAATACACTAGAGACAGCCCCAGCCCCCCAGGACAACCACGCTGTACCAGACAGCAGGGGGCATGGCTTAGTGACACATGACCACAAGGGCGTGGCTTAGCTGCACATGACCGCAAGGGGCGTGGCTTAGTGGCACATGAGCAGAAACCACACTTATAATCCCTAGAGCGGAACCTAAATGTTGACAATTACTGACCAGCAGGAAAAGGCCTGGCCGAACGCCACGAGAAAGCCCTTCTCCTGCGTACCGGCCTAACATTACCCCCCTCTCTAGGGCCCCCCCCCGGAATTATGGATATGCTCAAAAGCAGCAATAAGATCCGAGCGTTGATATTGTATACCAGCTCCCAAGTCCTATCCTCCGGACCATAATCCCACCAGTCCACCAAAAAACTTCTTGCCCCTAACCACCTTAGAAGCAATGATTTCATTTACCTCAAAGTCATCCTGTGCAGATTCCGATTCAGCCGAAAAGGAACCAGAGAATTCATTGAGAGTAATCGGCTTCAGTAAAGAAACATGGAAGGTGTTAGAAATTCGCCAAGTGGCCGGCAATTTCAGCCGATAGGCCGCATCATTCACTCTGGCCAAGATTTTAAATGGCCCCAAATACCGATGAGGAAATTTAGTAGAAACCACCCGGAGGTGAATGTTGCGTGCAGAAAGCCAAACCAAGTCCCCAGGAGCATAACTTGGAGCAGGACGCTGATGCCAATCGGCCGTGACCGCTCCTTAGAAGCACGCAAAGACTCCTAAGTCTGATCCCAGATATCCCTGGCATTCGTTGCTCAATCCTCCACAGTGGAAAGAGGCATAAAAAGCCCCGCCGACGGTTCCCTAGACGGCTTATTTCGCGCACAAGAGACGCAGGCGGCAAAATGGAAGATATCAGTAGACATCTTGGGCCACCAATAGAACCGAGAAATTAGCTCTTTGGTCCGTTTTTCCCCAAAGTGCCCTCCAATCTTGGAGGAGTGACCCCAATGGAGAACCTCTTGCCTACGAGACTCTGGCACAAAGGTCCTCCCAGGCGGAAGTCCCTGCAAGGTGACAGGGTTTATAGAGAGTAAACTCTCGGATGGGACAATAAGCTGCCGATCTGACTCTTCACCCAGGGGGTCAAAAGAGCGAGACAGAGCATCTGCCCTTGGATTAGATTTACGGATAAACCCCCTTGCCAGATTATCTGCAATGTATTCTTATATTGCCTTCGTCTCAGGGGCAGACAAAGGATATACCCTGCCTCTTGGGGGTTCCGAACCCGGTGGTGAATTTATGGCGCAATCATACGCCCGGTGAGGTGGTAGAGTCTCTGTAGCTTTTTTGGAGAAAACGTCTGCATACTCCATGTATTGAATGGGTAATGCTGACAGCTCCGGAGGTAACTTAGAACGAGAAACCGGAAGCACCGGATGAATACAATTCCCCGGGCAGGAAGAGCTCCACTGGATAACCTGACCAGTCGACCAGTCCAGATGGGGGGAATGCCTCCGGAGCCAGGGCAGGCCCAAAAGTACTAAATCCACGCCCTCCTCCATCACTAGGAAAGAAATAGATTCGTATTGGCTAGCTCCTATCTGGAGCTGTATAGCCTCAGTACGATGGGTAACCTTATTAGGCAAAACAAACACGTTAACTACTCGGATTTTAACAGGATTAGGAAGTAAAATTAATGGAACTGAGTGGCTCTGAGGGAAAGATGCGGACATAAAGTTTGCCTCTGCTCCCGAGTCCAGACAAACTCCTATCTCCACAGTCTTCTGATCAAGAATGACTAAGGAAGGACACAGAATTTTGGAGGAAACAAATTCATTTTTTTGCCTCCTACAGACACTACAACTCCCCGTTAAACATGCGGAGAGCGATTGGCGCATCGCACAGACCCCCAAGGGGTGTGGGACAATAGACTGGATTTTATTGACTGTTTGGAAAGACAGAGACCCTCCGTGCATGACACCTCCATGGGCACAGAGGAATTGAAATTGCCCGAACCCTCATTCAGAGGCACTGAGAAGGTTGGAGCAGAACGCTCCCGTAGCTTCTCAGCAGTCACCTCCAGTCGTCTCTCGGCAAACCGAAGGTCAATTCTGATAGTGAGATTAATCAATGCCTCAATCGTTACTGGCACCTCTCGGGTAGCCAACGCATCTTTTACATGGGAGGCCAGACTACTCCAGAAAATGGG
Source organism: Phyllobates terribilis (assembly GCF_046119375.1). Lineage (NCBI taxonomy): Eukaryota > Metazoa > Chordata > Amphibia > Anura > Dendrobatidae > Phyllobates > Phyllobates terribilis. The sequence goes on from NW_027362766.1 coordinate 16,844,824, forward strand.
AATCAGAGCTTTGTCTGGCCAATCCAACTCAGCTGCTAGGGTGCGGAAACGCACCGCATAGTCGCTTACGGACGACGTAGCCTGACTAATAGCAAGAAGACGCATGGCAGTGTCATTGGTGACCTCAGGACCCAAAAAGACCTGTTTGAGGGCTGTTGTGAAACTGGCTACAGTCTGCACAAGTGGATAGGACCGTTCCCAGAATGGAGTAGCCCACTCCAGCGCCCTTCTTGGAGAGCAAGGAAAATATAAATCCCACCCTAGACCAAACCAGTTGGACACAGAAAGGGTCAGAAACAAATGCCCTCCCCCCCTGCCAAAGCAAAGGGAGACCCAATTATCCTCCCAGCATCCACCCAGGCTATCACCCAAGAAGAACTTGAAGCCATCTAGGTCAAGAGATGAATGCCAAGGATTTTCAAGGGGACGCAGATCTTGCTTGATGGCTACACAATCTCCTCCCTCCAGACTGATCAGGAGGGGACCCATAAAGGAATTATGCCTTGAAAAGTCCTAGTGACAAAGACACACAAGTGAAAACAATTAAGTAGTGAAGTTTTTTTAGTGTAATACTAGCCACACCTACGACCTCATCAAAGGGATTAGAAAAGAGTTTGTGCTGAAAAAAAATCAAAAGGTAACGTGCTGTGCAAATGTGTCATAAACTTAAGTGGGTTTCCCTTGCCCAGTGAGTTAAGGCACCCCAGGTTCACTACTCCTGGGCACTTCTCGCCTCGTGTTCTTCAACTTACCTGACCTAATAACCTTTATCCTATAGGACCAGGATCTCCACTGGATAACTATGTAAGTGACCCGATGTACTGCCCAGTGCAACGTACCCAGTGTGCATAATGTACCAATCTACTAGGGTGGCTCAAGGCCAAAGCCACTTTGTCTACAAAAGCAAGAAGGGAGTTCCCAAGCTGTTACCATTTGCAATTCTAATGACTTGTAATGTGGAAACAATAGAATCTTAACTAATCCATCTCAACCTTCTTGTTTCTCCTCGTTATGGCTGTTTGTTTTAGCGTTTTATCCAATTAAACAGTAGCCTAAGAAAGGTAAAGGGAGTATTATGTGAAAAGAACAAAGATAAGCTTCATCTGCAGGCAACTCCTAAACTATAAGCAGGTACAAGTGTATAAATGGTGGTGCGGCGCAGGAGAAAAACATCTCAGTGGCAAAATGAAGTCTCCTGTGTTATGCCTTCTCCTCTTCTTTCTTATCACCGGTTTCACATCAGGATTTGTAATGAGAAGATCAGGTAAGAACACTGATGGATGGACTGATGGATGCATGGATAAATGAATTGATGGATGGATAAATAGACTCATGACTCAGGACCTCTAGGTGGAAACTTTAGCAGTGAGCTACAAATATAAGCAGACGAGGATTTTCTCGGCCTAAAGATCTAAATGGTGTTTTTCCTTACAGGCACTCTGGTAAAATAAAAGTATTTCTTTTCCTAGAAAAATTCTAAGAAATATGGAAAAACACTAATAATAACACTTTCATTACAAATCAGTAAGGACCCCCATACACATTAGACTCTTCCCCTACAGATAATGTAACGGGAGAGAAGGATCGGCACATTGGAATTTCAATTGCCAATAGTTTTTTACTGCGTGGAAATGGCTGATAGCAGCTTTCTTATAGAGAACATAGGAGCGACCCGCCGGATCACAGAATGCCTGTTTATAGGGGAGTCAGGCGAGACAGCTGACAGCCGAACTATCATTTGGCCGACAGCTTTCTACTATGTGTGGGGGCCCTTGATAATATGGACATATTTGGTGTCCCTATAACTGTATCAACTCATACAATACAGTACAGTGAACAGATTATTTATGATGACAACTAAATCATTTTTCTTTATTAAACCCATAACAAAAGTTGATACAAATGTAATTCTTATACTCATTTTTGGAAAAATGTCTCCTAAAAATCCTACACATCGCCTCTCTCTGGATAGTGAATAACATGTCTCCTATCCACTGGATGAGGAATAACTTCCTGATCGGTGGGGGACTGACTGCTGTGACCCTCGCAGAACCCTAGAACTGGAGCTCCGAAGTGCCACGTGTGAATGTAGCAGTGGTCGATCATGTGCACTAATGTTCCATTCATTCTTAAAGGAGCGCCGAAGACCAGCCGAGCGCAGCAGTCTCACTCAGCAGTGCGTATGATCAACTACCGCTCCATTCACATGGGGCTCTTCTGAGTCCTGATTCTTAGTATTTGTGGCCAGCTGCAGACCCCCAGCAATTGGGAAATTATTCCCTAGCCCATAGATAGGCAATAACTTTTACGTTTGAGAATAACTTTAAGAAAAAATCATAAAGTTATGGCTGCTATAACTGAATCTTAAAAGGACGAAATAAAAATAATCTGGTTGCCTGAACCAGTGCATCACAAAAATTTAATTGGGTAAATTTGCATGCTTAATGTGTATATATATATCTTAATTATCCTTTCCTGTATGTGTGTATAATACATACAGTACAGAACAAAAGTTTGTACACACCTTCTCATTTAAAGATTTTTCTGTATTTTCATGACAATGAAAATTGTGCAGAAGTCTGGTGGATACACAGCTGATAGTCCTACTGAATAGACTGTTAGAATTTGTATTATGGCAAGAAAAAAGAAGCTAAGTAAAGAAAAATGAGTGGCCATCATTACTTTAAGAAATGAAGGTCAGTCAGTCTGAAAAATTGGGAAAACTTTGAAAGTGTCCCCAAGTGCAGTTGCAAAAACCATCAAGCGATACAAAGAAACTGGCTCACATGAGGACCGCCCCAGGAAAGGAAGACCAAGAGTCACCTCTGCTTCTGAGGATAAGTTTATCCGAGTCACCAGCCTCAGAAAAAGCAGGTTAACAGCAGCTCAGATTAGAGACCAGGTCAATGCCACACAGAGACCAGTGGAAATCTGTGCTTAGGTCTGATGAGTCCAAATTTGAGATCTTTAGTTCCAACCACCATGTCTTTGTGCAACGCAGAAAAGGTGAACGGATGGACTCTACATGCCTGGTTCCCACCGTGAAGCATGGAGGAGGAGGTTTGATGGTGTGGGGGTGATTTGCTGGTAACACTGTTGGGGATTTATTCAAAATTGAAGGCATACTGAACCAGCATGGCTACCACAGCGTCTTGCAGCGGCATGATATTCCATCCGGTTTGCGTTTACTTGGACCATCATTTATTTTTCAACAGGACAATGACCCCAAACACACCTCCAGGCTGTGTAAGGGCTATTTGACCAAGAAGGAGAGTGATGGGGTGCTCCGCCAGATGACCTGGCCTCCACAGTCACCAGACCTGAACCCAATCGAGATGGTGTGGGGTGAGCTGGACCGCAGAGTGAAGGCAAAAGGGCCAACAAGTGCTAAGCATCTCTGGGAACTCCTTCAAGATTGTTGGAAGACCATTTCCGGTGACTACCTCTTGAAGCTCATCATGAGAATGCCAAGAGTGTGCAAAGCAGTCATCAAAGCAAAAGGTGGCTACTTTGAAGAACCTAGAATATAAGACATATTTTCAGTTGTTTCACACTTTTTTGTTAAGTATATAATTCCACATGTGGTAATTCATAGTTTTGATGCCTTCAGTGTGAATGTCCAATTTTCAAAGTCATGAAAATACAGAAAAATCTTTAAATGAGAAGGTGTGTCCAAACTTTTGGTCTGTACTGTATGTGTATGTAATGTGTATATATGTATCTCATTTATCCTTTTCTGTATGTGTGTACAATGTGTGTGTAATGTATATGTATCTTATTTATCCTTTCCTGTATGTGTGTACAATACATATGTGTGTGTAATGTGTATATATATATATATATATATGTATTTATCTTTTCCTGTATGTGTGTACAATGTGTGTGTAATGTATATGTATCTTATTTATTCTTTCCTGTATGTGTGTACAATACATAAGTGTGCGTAATGTGTATATATGTATCTTAGTTATTTTTTCCTGTATATGTATGTGTGCACAACACATATCTGTGTGTAATGTGTAGACAGGCATGTAATGTATTAGAATGTGTGTATATATTTGCTTAAAGAGAATATGCATTTAAATGTGCATGCACTGTATATATGCAGATGGGACATGGCGAGACTGATCCAGACACGCATCCTGTGTAGGGCGAGCGCTCTCAGTTCCTGCCCTTGCTCCATATTAGGTTCTATATACTATGTAACGTTTCAGCTTCTTAACTTTTCTTTACAGAGTCCTCAGTAAGGTAAGACGGGGTGAAGGTAGAAGCTGATTATTTTGTTTTACTTTTCGCACAGGGTGCCCTGAAGTTCCCTTGAATAATCGATGCCCACTGGACCCTCAAAACACATGTTCTGTGGATGCAAATTGTGGTGAAAATATGAAATGCTGTAACGATGGGTGCAATTTAGTGTGTGTCAATGATCTGTCCGGTAAGTTGTTACTGACACATTGTTAATTCAAATTAATGGGTTGTGTGTGTTATCCAGGACAGGAGGGGTCCTCGAGAATGGGATATATGTATATTTGTAACCATGGTTTAGAAGATGAGGATTCAGAAGAGGGGAAAATATATAAAAATAAGGTTTCTAAACTGGACAATCTCTTGAATCTACCTGAAAAATCAAAACAATAAATCTTTACATGTATAGATGGGGATCACCAAAGTCCAGTGATTCTCACTTCCCGTCTTCTAACCCTCCCCCAACATGTCATATTTTCCAAATTTCCTAGGATTTTAAGGGGATAGAGGTATTGACAGAAATTGACATTTACCTGTCAGGAGCACTTGAGGACTTGAGTTGAGAAACACTGGTAAAGTCTCATAAGCCCACCATAAACTCCACCCGGCATTGAACTCTCTGGTCTGCAGGCCAATATTCATGGAAGTTTCACGGTATCGCAGATGTATTTTCATATTACAGATGTAATTCCCCACCCAATGCCAGGTCTTATTACTTCTTTTAATAACTTCAGAGGCATGAAGTTTTTTCTTTGTATTTTATTTATAATATACAGTATATACTAACCAGAATCCTACAATGTCTGTCCGCTTTTTCATCTTTCTTCTCTGCTAGATTCCTAAAACTTAATATGAATAAAACTGAATTCATCATCTTTCCACCATCTCATTCATCCCCCCCACCTGACCTATCCATCATAGTCAATGGCGGCTCACTCTCCCCAGTCCCTCAAGCTCGCTGCCTTGGGGTAACCCTGAACTCTAGCATCTCCTTCAAACCACATATCCAAGCCCTTTCCACTTCCTGCCGACTCCAACTCAGAAATATCTCCTGGATCCGCACATTCCTAAACCCTGAATCTGCAAAAACACTAGTGCACGCCCTCATCATCTCCCGCCTTGACTACTGCAACCTCCTGCTCTGTGGCCTCCCTTCTACCACTGTGGCACCCCTCCAAAATATCCTAAACTCTGCTGCCTGACTAATCCATGTGTCCCCTCGTTATTCCCCGGCCTCTGCACTCTGTCAATCTCTTCACTGGCTCCCCATTGCCCAGAGTCTCCAGTTCAAAACCCTAACCATGGCATATAAAGCCATCCACAACCTGTCTCCTGCATACATATGTGACCTAGTCTCCTAGTACATACCTACACGCAACCTCCGATCCTCACAAGATTTCCTGCTCTACTCCTCTCCTATCTCATCTTCCCACAATCTCATACAAGATTTCTCCCGTGCACCCCCCTACTCTGGAACTCTCTACCCCAAAGTATCAGACCCTTGAAACCTTCAAAAGGAACCTGAAGACCCACCTCTTCCGACAAGCCTACAACCTGCAGTAACCACCGCTCCACCATACCGCTGCACGACCAGCTCTACCCTCACCTACTGTATCCTCACCCATTCCTTGTACTGTAAATTGTGAACCCTCGCGGGCAGGGTCCTCTCTCCTCCTGTACCAGTCGCTAACTCGTTTTTGTTCAAATTATTGTACTTGTTCCTTGCTATGTATACCCCTTTTAAACATGTAAAGCATAATGGAATTAATGGCGCTATAATAATAAATAATAATTTTAATATTTATAATATAAATATATTAAAACATTTTCTTTCTTTCTCTAGGACTTGCATCGATGTTCTCATTATTCTATGACCCATTTACTTATGCAGCTTTTGGTCCATTTAAAAATCCTTTTTGGCGCTGACATCTGACCTTTCATTAATGCACGTGGCGATTCTACCAAAGACTCTTCATCAGAATGAATAACTCCAAATATTGGGCTAAGCTAACAATATGGTCACAAGAAGAATCCCTTTGTACGTGTGTGTTCTATTTGTCTCCGAATATAAAAAAATGTATGTGTTTGATATAGAAATAGTCCTGATTACTGTGTGACTAATAAAATTGTATGTGGATTGTAAGAAGTGGTTCTTCTTAGGCTGTGTCCCCACGTAGCGTTTTACAAGCGTTTATGCTGCGGAATTTCCGCAGCATAAACGCTTGGGCAATGCTTGGTAATCCGCCCCCCATGGTCCCCAATGACAAGCCGCACTTTCAATGCCCATGTTGCGGATTTTTCCACAGCGTTTATGCTGCGCTCAAAAATCCGCAGCATGTCCATTAATTGTGCGGACACGCAGCATAATCGTCGCCATTGACTTGCATTGAGACGCATATAATCCGTGTCAGTACGTTTCAATGTGCGGATGGTACCCAAGTCTGGAGAAGAGGAGACTCTCATCCAGACCTGGGTACCATAGAAAACTGTAAAAAAAAAAGTATTTAAAATAAAAAAAAAAGTTTATACTCACCTTCCGATGTCTTCCCGGTGTTTTGTCTGCTTCGTCCAGTGTCTTGCAATGTTCGCGTTGATGTGAAGGACCTGCCATGATGTCACTGAGTCATGTGACCCATCACATGGCTCAATGACGTCACCACAGGTCCTTCACACGACCACAAGCAGTGCAAGACACCGGACGGAGCAGACAAAACACCGGGAAGACATCGGAAGGTGAGTATAAACTTTTTTTTTTTAATTTTTCACCATTCTTATTCTTTTTTTTAACTAACTTGGTCACACTACTATAAATCCATGCCGGTTGCATGGATTTATATAGTGTGAACAAGTTGTCAAGCACTTTTCTAAGTGATGCTAAAATCGCTTGGAAAAGCGCTTGATAACCCGCATGCAGAAATGCATGTGTAGCGCCCCGAGGGCTCGGCTGCTACAGGGGTATTGCACCTCTGCCAGAGGTGTGATATTCCACTCCCAGGTAAGGATGGAGTGTGGACCAGGACTCGGTAGGCTGCATGCATCACACACACTCCATTTCCGGGGGACAGCTCAACGGTGCTCCCATTAGACAGTAATGCAGGCACGACAGAATCTGTCCCTGGCCGGAGACGACGCCGCGGAGGGAGCCACAAGGACTGAGGCAAGTAAAGGGGACGTTACCACCCCAGGCCCAGCAGCTGCAAGCCTGCCCCAGCCTCCCGTCGCAGAGCCCAAAGCCCCACTCACCGTACCTGTTGCCGCGCCGTTACTACTCCCGGCTAGGCCTCAAGCGGCAGGAGCCGCGGCCACGCCCCGCCCTGCGCCACGCCCCCCGACCTCGGGCGCGGTGAAGAAGGAGGCGTCACCGGCCAGGTCTCAAGGCCTAGTGAACCCGGGCGCCGTTACCCCACCAGCGCCCCCCTTCTGGACTGGGCCGCCACCGGGCACAACCGGAAGACCCCCGGCCTGGTCGCAAGGCTAAGTGCCCCCGGGCGCTGCTCACAAACCAGGGCCCTCTGCCATACCACTGCTGGGCGCGGACCAGTTTGCCCAGCACACCGGTCCGGATGGACTGCCGTTGGTGTGGCCGGCCGAGCTGGCCAGCGGTCGACCATGGAAGACCCAGCCCCCGCGCGAGCCCCTGATACTGACTCGCCCCCTGAGCCGTGGGGCACTCGGATCCGGGCAATAGGGAACGATGGGAATAGTAGTGGCAACCCGACCCGGTTCCGTGGCTCAGGGTGGTCAGACCAGTGGTAGTCCGTTATGTGCTATTGATAATGTCTGACTACGCCACCCGTGGATTTGCGGTCATTAGGTACTGCCGCTGCAAGGCAGACCACTGGGGCTGATGAGGTGTGCAGCTGGGATGGTGTGACTCCCCACGGGAAGAGTGCGGCCCCAGGGCAGTGTAGTGGATGGTGGGAGTGATGGTGGTGAGAGTCCCAGTACCGGTAGTGCTGGAGGTGCGAAGGAGCACACAGACAATAGGTTGCAGTCCAGGGTATTTACTAAAACAGGTAAACTGACCCATAAACAGTCCCGGCTAGGAGGGGACCTGGATGTCTGAGAGCAACGGGGAAATTGTCCCTGGTCAGGGTGAGGGTGTAGGCCTACCGTGCTTTCTGCGCTCCTTCTGGCTATCTCCTCGTTATAGGGTAACAGCCCACGTTTCCGAGCTTTCCGTGTATTCTCGCCTGTATGGCCTGCGACGTGGGTTCCTTTCTGCTCCCAGCCTTGTACGGCTTTACTGGTCCCTTCGGTTGTGGCAGGGCCTCCAGGCTTCTTAGGCCAAGGAATATACAGTCCCTTGCGGACTGGTTATCTGCTGGAGGATGTAGAATCCTCTCAGCCTCAGACACCAAAGTCTGGTAAAGTCAGTCTCTTATCTGCCAAGACAGGCTTGCTTCGCCTCTTGTCTCTGGCTTGTGGCTCTCCTCCTGCCACACTTCCTCTTAGGTGCAATACAAAACTGTCTGTCCCTGCTCTGCTCTGGGACAAGTCTCAGTCCTGAGACAGGCCATCAAGTTCTCCCTAACCCTGCCCCCAGCACCAGCTTTTATAGGGGCAGCCTGCTCCCCCTACTGGCCTGAGACAGGAGGCATTGCATGTTAATGTTCCCCTGACCAGAGAACCTCCCCCTTGCTCTCAGACACAGCTTTAATACATTTTGTGTCATCCAGGCCAGGGTGACACATTCCCCCCTAGTAAAATTTAGTACTCCGGGACTAAACAGTAAACAAAGATAATATGCATACCATAAAACATTAATAGACAAACGACGCACAGATTGAGTTCTTAAGGTCGCAGTGTGGTCTGTGACCGGGTGTCCATATCACCAAAACAACGGGGAGCCTTAACCAGGTGGGGGTCTGTCCTACCCCAAGTCCTTTACAGTCTTAGTTCATTCCTTGGTTAGGCTCCGAACGCAGTCCATACAAGGTCCCGGTTATACAAAGTCCATAACCTTTGAGTCCTTACGGTAGCTGCAAGAAACTGAAACACAGAATTACCAAACATGCATGTAACTTTGCAAACAATTCAACATTTGGCAACAGGGTTATTTACAATTTTAGTACACTCTATATTCTCCAGCGAGCGGGTATCTGTCCCTTTGTGCTCCTGGTTGACCTACGTAGCCCACTGTCTGGTGGTGGACCAACCTGGCTTTCCCCACTAGCGTTAGGGTTACAGCTACCAGCTGGGTGTACAGGTAGGGCAGGCAGCTGTCTGCGGGTCCTTTGGCTTACCGCAGGCATGGCAGGCTCACTGTCAGCAGAGGGTTGACTCTCCTGGGCTGCTGGTACAGGCTCTTCTGCCTCTGGAACCGCTTGCTCCTCTTCACCTTCCGGCTCTGGTGTTGGTTGTTGCTGTGCCGGTTGCAGGAAATGCAGGACGGGTACCAGTATGGCATCATTTATGCGAGTCCAGGACTGAGGGAACACTCAGAGAACGGTGCTGATCATTTCTTCCTTGTCCTCTGCGGGTTCAAGGTCACTCTGATCCTCTTCTGCACTACGGAGTTGCTCGGGGCACCTTTTGAGGTGGTCTCTGGAGACGACACTAGTGGTTTGTTCTCCGTCCTTGGTGATTACGCACACCTTTGGGTTGTCGTGGTCAGACTGCAGTACGGTGTAGGGTTCCCTTTCCCACTGGTCGTCCAACTTATGTAGCCTTCTTTTTCGCTTTAGGACTTGCTCACAAGGTTCTAGGGGACCAGCAGGGGCGTGTTGATTGAAGAGTTTTTCTTGCCTTTCTCTCACCTGGGCCAGGCTCTTCTCCACACTCTCCTGTACCTTCTTGTACTGCAGTTGCCTTTCCGTATCCCAGTCCGCATCCGGGGAGGTGTCCTCAGGTATTAGGACTCCCATCTCCAGGTCTACGGGCAGCTTACCTGGTCTAGCTCGCATCAGGTAAGCCGGGGTGCAGTTTGTAGCATTCACCGGGATATTGTTGTATAGGTCTATCAGGTCTGGCAGTTTTTCTGGCCACAGGCTGCGTTCCTCCAGGGGCAACGTCTTCAGGAGATCAATGACTATATTGTTCATCTTCTCACACATCCCGTTGGTTTGGGGGTGGTAAGGCGTTGTACGAATCTTCTTACAGCCATAGAGGTTGCAGAACTCCTGGAAGATTTCAGCCTCGAACGCTGGACCCTGGTCTGTCAGGACCTGTTCTGGATACCCATGTGGACGGCAGAAGTATTGCTGGAAGGCTATGGCCGCTGATTGGGCTGTCAAGTCCTTTACCGGGACCACCACTAGAAAACGGGAATAGTGGTCCACGATTGTCAGGGCATAGATGTATCCTGACCGGCTGGGAGCCAATTTGACATGGTCCAGAGCAACCAGCTCAAGAGGCTGCGTGGTGACGATGGGCCTCAAGGGTGTCTTCTGGCTGGTGCGGTGCTTCCTCCTTAGGTGACAAGGGCCACAGTCTCTGCACCATTTTTCTACAGCTCCTCTCATGCCGACCCAAAAGAACCTTCCTCTTAGCAGGAACTCCAGTTTCTTCCAACCGAAGTGTCCCGCTCTGTCATGGTAAGCTCCCAGGACCATAGCTGCATCCCGCCTTGGGACCACGACTTGCCAGGTCAGCTCGTGCGTCCGGTGGTTGACAATCCTTCTGCACAACTTGCCTTCGAAGAGGAACAGCTTGCTCTTCTCTTTCCATAGCTGCTTGGCTTCCTCTGGAGCATCCGGATCTATGCGGGCATCTTCCTGGGTCAGCAGATCTTTCACCAGGCGGACAGCAGGGTCACTATCTTGGGTCTCGGCCCAGCTGTGGTGAGGTAGGGGGTTGATTATCACAGTTGTTAGATCCTCCTCCTTCACGCGGTGAGAGTATTGAGCGGCTCCATACCGGTGAAACGCGGGGAGTCCTACCTCCTCCAGCTCTTCTGGGTCTTCGTCACCTTCAGGTAAGTGAGGCATCCTTGATAGGGCGTCCGCGTTGGCATTGTTTTTGCCTGCCCGGTACTTGATCACGAAGTCATAGTTGGAGAGACGGGCCATCCACCGCTGTTCCAAGGCACCCAGTCTTGCATTGTCCAGGTGTGTCAACGGGTTGCTGTCCGTGTACACGGTGAACTTCGCGGAGGCCAGGTAATGCTTGAAGCGTTCCGTCACGGCCCACACCACCGCCAAGAATTCTAGCTTGAAGGAGCTGTAATTCTCCGGGTTACTCTCGCAGGGCCTCAGCTTCCGGCTGGCGTACGCGATCACCCGTTCTCTGCCCTGTTGGTTTTGGGACAGTACGGCTCCCAGTCCCACATTACTGGTGTCTGTGTGAAGGATAAAAGGCTGGCCATAATCAGGGTAGGCCAGGATCTCATCCCCCGTGAGGGCCATCTTCAACTGGCGGAAGGACTCCTCTTCCGGTTTATCCCACTTGAAGGGTGGCTTTTGACTCCTGGACTTAGATTGTCCGATCAGGAGGTCCTGCATAGGAGCTGCCATCTTAGTGAACCCGGGGATGAACCTTCGGTAGTAGCCTACCAACCCGAGAAACTGTCTCACCTCTTTGATGTTCGAGGGGCTTGGCCAGCTCTTGATTGCCGTGACCTTGTCAGGGTCGGGGGCCACTCCTTCCGCGCTTACCACGTGCCCTAGGTACTGGACCTTTGGTTTCAGCAGGTGACACTTCGATGGTTTTACCTTCAGGCCATAGCCTGCCAGGGCTTCGAACGCCTCGGCCAGGTGCTTTAGATGGTCCTCATAGGTTTTTGAATAGACGATCACGTCGTCCAGGTAAAGGAGGACCGTCTCGAAGTTTCGGTGCCCTAGACAGCATTCCATCAGCCGCTGGAAGGTCCCTGGTGCGTTGCAGAGCCCGAAAGGCATACAGTTGAACTCACTCAGTCCCATCGGGGTGGTGAAGGCGGTCTTCTCCTTGTCAGCCTCTGCCACAGGAACCTGCCAGTACCCGCTAGAAAGGTCCAAAGTAGAAAAGAAGTTAGCAGATTTTAGTGCGGCTAAAGACTCCTCTATTCTAGGCAGCGGATATGCGTCTTTGTGGGTGATACGGTTGATTTGTCTATAGTCCACGCACATTCTCATGGTGCCGTCCTTCTTTTTCACCAGAACCAAGGGGGCTGCCCAGGGGCTACAGCTGTCTCTAATGACCCCAGCTTCTTTCATTTCTCTTAGCATGCCCTTGGCGTTCTGATAATGTGCAGGGGGTACAGGCCTGTGTCTCTCTTTTATTGGTGGGTGGCTCCCTGTGGGGATGTGGTGTTCTATCCCCTTTACTCTGCCGAAGTCTAGTGGGTGCTTACTAAAGACTCTCTCGTACTCCTGTACCACCCGGTAGACTCCTTGTTTTTGGTGCAGGGGAGTGGAGTCAGCACCCACATGGAGTTTCTGGCACCAGTCCTCCTTTTGTTTCTGGGAGCCATTACCCTCCGCCTGTGGAGATGGAGGCAAGGGTTCCACGGCCCTGATAGCTTTGTGTTCGACAACAAACAGTTTGGCGAGTGTAGCGTACCTGGGTAAGTGTACTTCCCTCTCCCCAATGTTGAGGATGCGGACGGGCACCCTCCCATGACGGACATCAACCACCCCCCGGGCTGTCAAAATGGTGGGCCTGCTGTCTGAGTACACGGGTTCTACCATGGCTTGATAGTCTCTACCTCTCAACCCGATTGCAGTCCGACACCAGATCATCATTTCACTTTTGGGAGGCATGGAAATGGGGAATGGGTCACTCATTCTTACGCTACCAATCTCACCACCAGACAGTTCTACCTGCTGCCGTCTCATCAGGGCTTTTATCTCCTTGTTGAGGACTCTCTGTTGGCTGGAACTAGCATTCACAGCCACCTGTTGTGAGATTACAATTACCTCTGAAAGACAATTTTCAATCACGTTAGTACCCACAGTTATTTTAGGGTGACTTTCACGACGGTCAATGTCCACAATAATCACTCCCTGTGCCGGCAGTTCAACTTTACCAGTCTTAATGGTCATCTCCTTGAACCCCATCTGCGGCACGGGTAAGCCATTACTGGCGATGATGCTCAAGTTACTGTCTGGATACCGTGTGATATCAGCATCAGTCCAATACTGCTTAAAAAGTACATAAGGGATAGTGGTTACTTGTGACCCAGTATCCAGCAAGGCGCTCATGGGGATACCGTCCAGCACCACGGGTAAAACCGGGCGCCCCCCAACGTACTTATTACGCCAATTGTAAGGGCCTGGTGATCTTATGCCTGGGGGTCGGCCCTCTGCCCCAGGTTGGACCCGTTTAAATTACAGTACCTGGAAATGTGTCCGGGCTGGTTGCATCGACGGCAAATGGGCTGTCCATCCTCTGCGTAGCGGTCTGTGGGCCTCCCTCGGAACGACGGGATTCTCCTCTGTCGACGCCACGGGACATCCTCCGGACTTGAAGCCAGCTCGATGGGTCTTGACGGGTCCACTTGCATCGCCTGGACGGTCCTGGTCAACGCCGCGATGCTCCTGGTCAGCTCCTGGACTTGGTGGTGCAGGTCTTTCGACGGGGCTTGGTTCAGGGCCTGTGCATCAGCCCCCACGGGATCCATAGAGGAGGGCGCCGCCTCCTGGTGGTAGGTGAGAGCAGGGCGCCGGGGGTTTATAGCGCCACTGGTTGCAGATTCATGGAGCACCCTGATGGCCCTGTCCTTAAATTGGGCAAAGGTCAGGTCGGGGTTCTGAAAGAACATGAGGCGCAGTTGGGTCCTGTGGGCGCTAGACAGCAGACCTTCTATAAACTGTTCTGTTAGTAGCTTATCCGTATCCTGCACGCTGCCAGGGTCAGCTTGTTTGATAGCTCTCAAGGCTTACTGCAGATTTAGGGCATAGTCTCTAATGCTGTCCTGTGCCCGCTGCTTACATAGTAACATAGTAACATAGTTTGTAAAGCCGAATAAAGACTTGGGTCCATCAAGTTCGACCTGTTAGTTCTGTAATTGCTAAAGTTGATCCAGAGGAGGGCAAAAACCCCAAATGATTTGGCCAATCTTCACCTGAGGAAAAATTCCCTCCCGACTCTGAAACCAGCAGTCAGAATAAATCCCTGTATCAACCTACTATTTTATTTTATTTTTAAGTATATGCTGAAATCTGCCTGGTATCTAGAAAAGCATCCAGTCCCCGCTTGAACTGGTGTAGTGAATCTGACATTACCGTCTCCTCACTCAGTGAATTCCATATTCTCATTGCTCTTACCGTAGAGAACCCCTTCCTATGCTGGTGCTGAAACCTTTTCTCTTCCAGTCTTAGTGAGTGCCCTCTTGTTACCGTAATATCCCTCCTTTTGAACAAATCCCGGGCAATATCTCTATACTGTCCCCTAACATATTTGTACACATTTATTATGTCCCCCCTCAACCTTCTCTTTTCCAGGCTGAATAGTCCTAGTTTTGCCAACCTCTCTGGGTATTGCAGTCCCTCCATTCCCCTTATTAATTTTGTTGCCCTCCTTTGTACCTTTTCAAGCTCATTTATATCCTTTCTATATATTGGGGCCCATAACTGAGCACAGTATTCCAAGTGTGGTCTGACCAGTGCTTTGTACAGTGGAAGAACAATGTTCTCCTCCTTTGCAGCTATACCTCTTCTGATACATCCCATTACCCTGTTTGCCCTTACAGCAGCCGCCTGACTTTGGGCACTCCAATTTAGTTTGCTATCAATCAAGATGCCCAAGTCCTTCTCCATCTCTGAATTCCCCAATGATTTCCCATTCAGTGAGTACTGGTGACTTCCATTTTTCCTTCCCATATGTATGACCTTACATTTCTCCTCGTTAAACCTCATTTGCCATTTAATGCTCCACCTACCCAGCTTATCCAAATCCCTCTGTAGGTCTGCACTGTCCTCTTTTGTATTAATTGTTTTACATAACTTTGTGTCATCTGCAAATATTGATATTTTACTATTTATCCCGTTGACTATGTCGTTAATAAAGATATTAAATAACATTGGGCCTAGTACAGACCCCTGTGGTACCCCACTAGTGACGCTTACCCAATCTGAGTATATTCCATTTATAACCACCCTCCGCCTTCTATCCTTTAGCCAGTTAGCTACCCACTTGCAGACATTTTCCCCCAGCCCCATCATTCTCATTTTGTATACCAACCTATTATGTGGCACGCTATCGAACGCTTTTGAGAAGTCGAGATACACGACATCCACTGGTTCCCCCTGATCTACTCGAGAGCTAACCTCCTCGTAGAAGTCAATCAGGTTTGTTTGGCAGGAGCGATTCCTCATGAATCCATGTTGGTGCGGGGTTAATAGATTATTAGCATCAAGATGCTCCGTAATTGCCTCTTTAATGAAGCTTTCAAAAATTTTGCCCACAACGGACGTCAGACTCACCGGCCGATAGTTTCCGGTGTTACTTTTTGCTCCCTTTTTGAATATTGGCACTACATTCGCCTGTCGCCAATCAAGTAGTACAGACCCAGTCTCAACAGAGTCCTTAAATATAAGATATAACGGTCTGTCTATCACATTACTTAGTTCCCTTAGTACCCGTGGGTGTATGCCATCAGGTCCTGGTGATTTGTTTATTTTAATGTTACTGAGGCGTTTCTGTACCCCAGCTTGGGTTAGATTTGTCATACTTAGTGGAGGATTAAGTTTGTCACTTCTCATTTCTCCTGTTAGTTCTATTTCCTTTGTGAAAATTGTCGAAAAAAAATTATTTAATAGATTAGCTTTATCCTCATCTTTCTCTATGATTTTGCCTTCTTCACTTTTTATCGGTCCAATATTATCCGATTTAATCCTTTTACTATTTATATACGTAAAGAACAGTTTGGGATTTGATCTACTTTCCCTAGCAATACGTCTCTCTGTTTCCTCCTTCGCTATTTTTATTTGTTTTTTGCAGGTTCTCGTTTTTTCCTTGTAACACATTAGTGCCTCCTTACTCTTTTCCTGTTTTAATCTCTTGAATGCCTCTTTTTTGCTATTTAACGCCCCTTTTACATTCTTGTTCAACCATATTGGTTTCCTCTTATTTCGGGCCCTTTTATTCCCATACGGTATATACCTCTCGCACTGAGTATTCAGAATTCTTTTGAAGGTTTCCCATTTACTATTCGTATTCCTTTGATTAAGAACTTTGTCCCAGTCAATAAGTTGAAGGCTTTCTTTCAGCTGATCAAACTTCGCCCTCCTAAAGTTTAATGTTTTTGTGGTTCCCTTATTGATAACCCTACTGAAGGGCATTTTGAAGTCGATAATATTATGGTCGCTATTACCTAGGTGCCCCCCTATCTGTACCTCAGTTATTCTATCAGGCCTATTAGTCAATATTAAGTCCAACACGGCCTTCCCTCTCGTTGGTTCCTGCACTAGTTGGGAGAGATAATTATCCTTAATATTTGTCAAGAACCTTACATCCATAGAACCTCATTTTAATCTCAGCAGAGGTACGTGTGTCAAAGGTACCCCGCAGCGGGGCCAGAATACCCTTCACAGTCCTTTTCTCCTCAGTGGGCCATGATTTTACCTCCCTTTGGGCTACGCCAGTTAACTGCCCTGCTAGCATGCTGACCTTCTGTTCCTCTGTCAGGGGGTAGACTTGGAACAAACTGTACAGCCTTTCCTTAAAGTCAGTTAGGGCATGGGGCTCCCCTGAGTACTTGGGCAGCCAGGCCGCTCCAGGGATGTAGGGCAGGGAAAAGGGCATCACCGCTGCTGCAGCTGCGTTGGTGGTAGTGGGCGCCTCTGTGTCCGACATCTTCCTCCCCCCTAGTTAAGCGTGGCCTACCTTCCGACGATCCTCTTCTGTAGGCCGCGGCTCCGCTGCTGCTGCTCTGGACGAGTACCTTGCGTCACGTCCTGATGACGTCAGCGTCGCTCTCTCTCCCTTCCAGGACCTTGCGCAGCGTCGGTGCGTGGGGCGGAGCTTCGGGTCTCGCGCGCTTTCGGCGTCCACGTCCCTCTTCTTCCCGCGCGGCGTCCTGAAAATGGCGTCCGTTGGCGGGAAACAGCTGCGGATGGCGGGAAGACGGCAGAAGACGGCGGGAAACGGTCCAAGATGGCGTCTGATGGCGGGAATCGGCTCCGGATGGCGGGAAACGACTCCGGACGGCGGGAAACTTCGCCACAGGTAAGTTACAAAAGTCTTTTTCAGGCACGCAGTACCCGGTGGTTGCGGGCACGAAATCCTGCCGACTACGCCAAAGCTGACTCGCCCCCTGGGCCGTGGGGCACTCGGATCCGGGCAATAGGGGGAACGATGGGAGTAGTAGTGGCAACCCGGTTCCGTGGCTCAGGGTGGTCAGGCCAGTGGTAGTCCGTTATGTGCTATTGATAATGTCTGACTACGCCACCCGTGGATTTGCGGTCATTAGGTACCGCCGCTGCAAGGCAGACCGCTGGGGCTGATGAGGTGTGCAGCTGGGATGGTGTGACTCCCCACGGGAAGTGTGCGGCCCCAGGGCAGTGTAGTGGATGGTGAGAGTGATGGTGGTGAGAGTCCCAGTACCGGTAGTGCTGGAGGCGCGAAGGAGCACACAGACAATAGGTTGCAGTCCAGGGTCTTTACTAAAACAGGTAAACTGACCCATAAACAGTCCCGGCTAGGAGGGGACCTGGATGTCTGAGAGCAACGGGGAAATTGTCCCTGGTCAGGGTGAGGGTGTAGGCCTACCGTGCTTTCTGCGCTCCTTCTGGCTATCTCCTCGTTATAGGGTAACAGCCCACGTTTCCGAGCTTTCTGTGTATTCTCGCCTGTATGGCCTGCGACGTGGGTTCCTTTCTGCTCCCAGCCTTGTACGGCTTTACTGGTCCCTTCGGTTGTGGCAGGGCCTCCAGGCTTCTTAGGCCAAGGAATATACAGTCCCTTGCGGACTGGTTATCTGC
Organism: Phyllobates terribilis; assembly: GCF_046119375.1. NCBI lineage: Eukaryota > Metazoa > Chordata > Amphibia > Anura > Dendrobatidae > Phyllobates > Phyllobates terribilis. The sequence goes on from NW_027362766.1 coordinate 16,862,913, forward strand.
TGGAGGATGTAGAATCCTCTCAGCCTCAGACACCAAAGTCTGGTAAAGTCAGTCTCTTATCTGCCAAGACAGGCTTGCTTCGCCTCTTGTCTCTGGCTTGTGGCTCTCCTCCTGCCACACTTCCTCTTAGGTGCAATACAAAACTGTCTGTCCCTGCTCTGCTCTGGGAAAAGTCTCAGTCCTGAGACAGGCCATCAAGTTCTCCCTAACCCTGCCCCCAGCACCAGCTTTTATAGGGGCAGCCTGCTCCCCCTACTGGCCTGAGACAGGAGGCATTGCATGCTAATGTTCCCCTGACCAGAGAACCTCCCCCTTGCTCTCAGACACAGCTTTAATACATTTTGTGTCATCCAGGCCAGGGTGACACAATACCTGCTCTGGAGCCCGTAGAAGTCACCCTGCCCCCACTAGAGGATGCCCAATTTGAGTGGGACCCCACTGGCGAAAACCTAATGGGGTTCACTCAGGAGACCCGGGCAGACGCAACCCGTCGTCTGGAGACCTGTCGTCAGCAGCTGGTGACTTTTGAGCGGGAACGGTGAGAGAGACGCGTTAGGGAGGAGCGGCTTCAGGCCCGGAGTGCCGAGCAGAAACGCAGGGCCCGTCAAGACCCCCGAGCCGCTCGCGGTCCCCGCGCCACCGGGACCGTGATAAAGTTCCAGATGGAGAATGGCTGGGGCTTTATAAGGGACCCGGAAACTGCCGGTGACGTCTTTGTGACCCGCAGGGACGTCGAAAGCCATCTGCCAGAGGTACACCGTGGACGTGACCTATACCCTGGTGATGTGGTCACCTATACCCGGCACAAGGGTGCCAAAGGACCGTACTCCCTCCATGTTCACCGGCTTACCGAGGAGGAACTACGGCACTACGGCTACAAGGAAAGCTAAGAGGACCCGGATGGGTCTGAAGACTATCCCGAAGAAGGTGCGCAAGGAGGACACCGCTACTGAAGAGTGGCAGCACACAAGTGTAAATAGTTACCTGTCAGGGTAAAGGAACTGTTATGAGACTGTTACCTGTTTGAAAGTTGCCCCTTATCCCTTGTCTGGCTGGGGACTGAGAACAGCCATCCCCCTTCCCTACCTGGCTGAGGACTGAGAGCAGCCATTTCCCCTTTCCAACTGGGCGAGGACTGGGAACGGCCAATCCCCTATAAATAGTTGCGCTTTCTAAAGCGCCCCCTACTGGTTTTATAACAAGACTGTAACGTCTACCTCGGGACAGAGAGTCCCTCACGTTTAACAGTTTACTGAAGTTTTTGCACTTAAAAGATGATTGAACACCTGGTCACAAGTTGCCCAGCGGCCAGAGTTCAAGAATGCGTTTTGAAAATGTTTTTCTTGCAAATGTTTTATGGAGAAAAAGTTTCATATGCTGCTAAATAATAATGTGAAAGTTTTCTATAATGTTTATATGACAAAAGAGTTCCGGAGGCATTAGCAAAGTGTTTTACAATAGTGTAACAAGTGAGGAAAGTGTTTCCCATGAAGGGAATTGAACTGTGTCGTCCGTTTTCTAATGTGAAAAGTTTTGAAAAAGTTTTGCATGTCCTGTACTTAATTGTTTTTGCTCTGTTCCAGCCCGAGGACGTACTGTGCTTTACCGGGGGGGAATGTAGCGCCTCGAGGGCTCGGTCGCTACAGAGCTATTGCACCTCAGCCAGAGGTGTGATATTCCACTCCCGGGTAAGGATGGAGTATGGACCAGGGCTCGGTAGGCTGCATGCATCACACACACCCCATTTCCGGGGGACAGCTCAATGGTGCTCCCACTAGACAGAAGTGCAGGCACGACAGACCATGTCCCTGGCTGGAGTGGGGAGGGGGGAGGAAAATCCAGTGATGTGGGAGCAGGAGGGGACGGTTCCTGAGCGTAGGTAGGAGCCCATTGGTTGCTGGTCACCTGTGCTCAAGTTCTAGAGGGAAGTATAAAAGGTGGGCACCATCTTAGTTCTGGGTGAAGTACAGAGAGAGGAGAAGACAGGGAGCAGAGGCTCTGTAGGAGCTCTGCTCAGAGGAAGGCCTAGAGAAAAGGCCGGGGCCAGAGAAGAGAAGGAACAGGAGAAGGGAAAGAAGTGGCCAAGAAACAGAAGGGCTCAGGAACAAGAAGGTGGAAGGGACCCTAAGGACCAACGTGAATTGGGTGACGGGTCAGGCAAGAAGAGGGTACCGGATCCCAATTTGGTGGAAGCTAATAATCTTCAGCCAAGAACCGGAGGTCGCGACCATCACTTGATGCGACCCCTTGCTAAACCTTGCTAGGAAGGCATACCATATAGGGTAGCGGGAAACGGGGCCCACGTTTGCCCGCATAGACCCGCGGGAGCTGGACAAAAGCTTGGTCACTGACGGGGTATGAGCCGAAGGAAGGATAGGAAGGAGCTCTGAGCCATACTCCTGAAGTGCCTGGGGGTTGGCCGAGTCCCTCACCTGGTGGACACTGCACGGCTTGGGTAGTCACTGCTTGCGCTGGAGTGACCCGGAGCATATGAACTGTGAGTAAAAGCTATTGGACTGCAGTACGTTGTCTGTTTACTCCTTGCTCCTCCAGCACTAACGGCACTGGGACTCTCTGCACCATCACCCCCACCATCCTCTACACTGCCCTGGGGCTGCACTCTTCCCGTGGGGAGTAACACTAACTCAGCTGCAAACACCATCAGCCTCAGCGGTCTGCCTTGCAGTGACGGTTCATAATAGCCGCAATCCACGGGTGGCATAGTCGGACATTACCTACAGCACATCATAGACTACCACTGGTCTGACCACCCTGAGCCACGGGATCGGGTCACCACTACTACTCCCAGCATTGCCCTGAAGTCCCGGTCTCGAGTGCCCCACGGCCCAGGGGGCGAGTCACATGCAAAGACGCTTTACAAACGCTTCTACCTGGCGGGAAAACCGCATGTAAAATCCGCATGCGTTTTTCCTGCCAGGGAGAAGCGTAAAAAATATGCTTCATTTCCGCAACGTGGGCACTTAGCCTTATAGTGTAAAACATTCTACATTAATATCGTCACTCATGTCTAGAAGTGTAAAGGGAAAAAAAGGAAGGGGTTTTAAACAGGATGATGCCAAATAAATCTAGGACACCAGGTTTCATAGAATCATAGAATATTACAGTTGGAGGGGACCTTCAGGGTCATCGTGACCAACCCCCTGCTCAATGCAGGATTCACTAAACCATCTCAGACACATGTCTGTCCAGCCTCTGAAAACTTCCATTGAAGGAAAACTCACAACCTCTCATGACAGCCTTTATCACTCACTGTCACCGGGGTGTCAGGTGTAATAGACAGGCGCTCTGGATCTAGCTGTAGAAGGTCACTGCGCTTGGCATTACAGATGCCTTCTTAATCCGTCTTCCTTTAGGACCCAGAGGCAACCTCCCTCCTCCTGCTGATTGACACACCTTAACCTGGGAGTTAAAAAACACTCAGTTTGCTCCTGGGAATTGCCGGTGATACTTCTATATACCTTTGTGTAAGCTTAGAGCACTAGCAGTCAGCTAGCTTCTTCTCTGGTGCCCTTGGAGGACAGTTGGCGTTACTCCTCTGGTCTCTGCTCAAGCTAAGTTTATCCCCTTTGTTTGTCTACCTTGTTATCTTTAGTTTGTAGTGGACCCTGACCAGTGCTCACCCCTCCCCCTCCCTATCTACGGCCAAGCTCAAGGGACATCCAGGGCTTAGGGTCCTGCTCGGCGATAGGTGTGGAATCTATATAAGGATGGTAGGGTAGGCAGGGTGATATTAGATCTGTCTAGGGGTCTCCACTACCCCTTTCCCTGGTCTTTGGGCTTCCTCTCCCTTTTCCCTTCGTGTTGCACTTAGTCTTTCCCACACCTTGCATGACATCACCCTCATTGTAAACAAGTTTTTTCTAATATCTAAGTATATCTTCTCCCTTTCAGTTTCATTCCATTGCTTCTCATGTTTCCATGTGCAAATGAGAATAAGGATGATCCCTCTGCACTGTGACAATCCTTCAGATATTTGTAAACACCTATTAAGTCTCCTCTTAGTCTTCTTTTTTGGAAGCTAAACATTTAACCTTGTAGAACATAGTTTGCAGTCCACTTATCATCCTGGTAGATCTTCTCTGAACTTGCTCCAGTTTTTCAATGTATTTTTTAAAATGTGGTTCCCAGAACTGGACATAGTATTTCAGATGAGTTCTGACAAAGGAGGAGTAGAGGGTGATAATTACTTCATGTGATCTAGACTCTATGCTTCTCTTAATACATCCCAGAACTGTGTTTGCATTTTTTTCTGCTGCATCACACTGTTGACTCATGTGCAGTCTGTGATCTATTAGTATACCCAAATCATTTTCACACATGCTGTTGCTTAGTTCCATTCCTCCCATTCTGTAGATGTAATTTTTGTTTTTCTTGCCTAGATGTGGATCTTGCATTTCTCTCTGTTAGATACCATTCTATTAGTTGCTGCCCATTGTTCAAGCTTCTTCAGATCCTTCTGAATCCTTTCTTTGTCTTCTCTAGTGTTAGCTATCCTTCCTAGCTTTGCATAGTCTGCAAATTTAATTAGTTTACCTTAAGTTTCCTTATCTAGATCATTCATAAAAATGTTGAACAACATTGGGGCCAGGGCAGAGCCTTGTGGTACCCCACTTGAAACACTCTTCCAATTAGATGTGCAACTATTCATTATCACTCTTTGAGTACGATCGCTGAGCCAGTTATAAATCCACCTAATCTTAGCCTTGTCAATCCCATACTTGGTCATTTTTTCAATAAGGATGGCATGAGATACTTTATCAAATGCATTGCTGAAGTCGAGATATACTATATCTGCCGCATTTCCCTGATCCACCCAGTCAGTGATTCTATCTAATTAAATTCTAAGTAAATTAAATTAGTCTGGCATGACTTGTTTGCTACAAATCCATGCTGGCTCTGGTTAATTACTGTATTCTTATCCAAGTAATTACATACTGTTTAATAATTTGCTCAAAGATCTTTCCTAGTATAGAAGTAAGGTTCACTGGCCTGTAATTTCCTCGCTCCTTCTTCTTTCCTTTTTTGAATATAGGGACAACATTTGCTCTTCTCCAATCTTCTGAGACTTCTCCTGTTCTCCAGGATTTTTCAAAGATTCTGGCTAGTGGTTCTGCAATTTCCTCTGCTATCTTTCAGTACCCTGGGATGTAATTCTTCTGGACTGGAAGATTTAAATTTATTTAAATTAGCTAAGTGTTCCCTCACCATCTCTCTCTTTATGGATAGTGTGGATTCTTTTATTCCTGTGATACCACAGTGAAGATCAGTTGATGTTACATTTGTTTTCTTAGAGAACACAGATGTAAAATAGAAATATAAATGTCTGGACTTCTCAATATCATTTTTGACCACTTCACCCAAGTGTTTGGGGACCCTTTGATGAAAATTCAAAGGATGTTTCTATCTTCTGTCGATCTCTGACAGATGCAGGTCCTACTTCAAATTTTGAGGTCACTAACAATAGAGAGGATGGGGCGCATGCGCTGCTTTTTCTTTTTACTTCTTTGAAAGGTCCAAAAACTGCCTAGTGAATTGCTCTGTAATTTAAAGAATTTAAAAAAAATTGGATGGAAACATCCACCGTTCAATTCCTTGCTGAGCAAGAAGAGGTACCATGAGAACCACATTTCTCAGACATTTACAGTTTGGCATATTCCATTTAATTTGGCAATTACAGGCTCATAATTATCATGGCAGACACAGTTCAATTTATTTTTTTCCTTACAACAATGTTATTATCAGCAAAGAAGAAGAAAACACTTATGCAATAAGTTCTATATGCAGAATTGACTTATCAATGAAGAATTAGCATCTATTACCAAGCTAGTTGATCTGGATATTGTACCTTATATTGGTTTTACAAGTTAGGTAAGTAATTGCTTTGTCAAGAATATACAAGCCTTTACTGAATCTGGACAACTCCCGGGTATATGTATCATGGGATGTTTTTTTTTAACAATAGGTTTTAAGCCAACCAGATACAGTTGCGTCCAAAAGTTTTGCATTTGATTCCTTCTGTCTCGTTGCTGTGATGCCATTTTCCTGGTGATTTTGGTAAACCGGAAGCAAATAGTTGTCAGCTATAAGGACAAAAATTGTGTTTGACATTGTTTTATCCCTTTATGTGTTAGTGACGCGCCCCCTGGGCCGTGGGGTACTCGGTGCCGGGCCGGTCGTCGCTTGGGGAGATGTCACAGTGGCGGTGACCCGGTCCGTGACACAGGGCGGTCATTCAATAGGGGAATATTTACAGGGCATTTATGTACAAAGTTTGTGACGCCACCTGTGGTATACGGCTAAATGGAGCCGCCGCTGCGGAGCAGGTCCTCTGGAGCTGATGTTACTGCAGCAGGGATGGTGTGGCTCTCCACAGGCAGAGCTTAGCTCCAGGGCAGTGTAGATGTTATAGGTTGTGCTGGGCGTTGGAGTGCAGGGTTTGATGGCGCAGCAATAATCGCAGAGACAGTGGGGTGCAGTCCTCAGGGTCTTTACTTACGGTTATTGCAGTCCAAGTTACAGGTACCGAAGTAACGTCCCTTGCCGTGCTGCGCTTAATCAGTGAGGGGCTCGGTCCACCCTCAGGTATCTCCGGAGTAGTTAGCGGGACCCCCTTCTGTGTCCTCTCTCTGGCCGTCTCCCTGCACCTCATACCTAGTGTCCCAATCCGGTACCTGCGGGCCTTGTCGGGCGACGTCTGTTCCGTCCCCTGGGTCCTCTATAGCTACCTGCTTGGTGAGACTGATATGGACTGTTGGCTGCAGGACTTTAAATACTGCAGCCTCTGGTTTCTAGTTGAGTTCTAAAGTCCTCTGCTAGTTGAGGGACCGGTCCCCTTTGTGTGGCCTGACCCCTCCACCTCCTGGTAGATTCGGGCATACGGGTGGCCTCCAGCACTACCCGTACCCCTGGGGTCCCTTCCTTGTTCCTGGAGCCCTTCCTGCTCCCTCTCTCCTCTTCTTCAGTCCTGGGCCTCTCCTCAGGCGCTCCTCCTGAGCAGAGCTCCTGCAGAGCCATGCTCCACTCCTCTCACTGTAGACTGTTCTCTCTCACTGCTCACTGTTCTGATCTCCACTAAACAAGATGGCTTCTCTATTTATACCTTCCTCTCATGTGCTCCCCTAAGCTACTTCCTCCACCCACACCCACTACATAGCTCCTCCCAACAGCTAGGGACCCGGGACTGTGCTCTCCCTTAGGAGCAATCTCGACCTACCCCCAATGCGGGTATGTGTTGGATGCAGGAGTTAGGGTCCCGAGCTGTACTCCTTCCTTACCTCAGAGTGAGATACCACACCTCTGGGTGAGATGCAGTATCTCTGTGGCGACCAAACCCTCAGGGGCGCCACATTAGTTTAACATTTTCTGGGCCAAATGTTTTGCATATTTTGTCATGGGTAGTCGAATTTTGTCTAAAATTGTATTTTTTTTTTATGTGTGTGTTTTAAGGTTAAAACATGGTATAGTCAAAGCCAAATTGATCCCCAGATGTCAAGAAGATTATTATTCTGAAAGTGACATCATAAAGCCATAAAGAGGAGCTGTGGAATTCACCTGTTCTCAGTCAAGTGTCATGTATATTACAGAAAGAAAAAGAAGGTTCTGGAACAGCTGATAAACCTAGAAGTGGATGACCATGAAAACGTCCTCCAGAGATGATCACATTATTAAGAAAAAGTCAGTATCTGATGTCCATAAAAGTGCTGTACAGATTTCACATGACATGAACGAAGAATATGGGGTCAAATTGAGTCGTCAAACTGTGATGCGACGGCTAAGAGCATGGGGCTGAATGCACGAGGTCCAGTCAAGAAGCCTTTCATCTCTGCAAAGAACCAGAAGATCTGACTTGAGTTTGCCAAAGAACACAGCCAATGGAAGAGACAGATTGGTCTAAGGTGTTGTGGTCGGATGAATCTAAGTTCAATCTGTTTGGTAATGATGGCAGCACTATATACACCACCCAATTGGAAAACATGATGATGTAAGGTACCAAACACCTACAGTGAAACATGGTGGAGGCAATGTCATGGTTTAGGGCTGCTTTTAAGCATCTGCCATTGGCCTCTGCATAGAATTTATGGAAATATGAATGCTACCATGTACAAAGATATACTGGAGAATGTAATTCTGCCACATGGTAAAACCAAAGTAGGCAGGGGATGGAGATTCCAGCAAGACAATGATCCTAAGCGCTCATCCAATTTAGTCAATGTAAACCATTGACTAAATTGGTTTACACCATTCAAGCACCCTGGCGGCGTGCTTGCATGGTGCACCACCTCCCACCATGCAAGACCGCAATCTTACCTGTCAGTCCATGCTGCACTCTTTGCTCCAGTACCTGCTCTGTCCATGTTTCTTGTCTGATTGCTTAGGGCATCGGCGCGGCTTTCTGCTTGTTTCTTATAGCCACTGTGTGCACAGTCCTAATTCATCCCCAGCCTATTGCTGTGAGTCACTGGATACTTAAACCCCCTCCACCCAGTAGGAGGTGCCTGAGCAACACTTTCACTCAGTTTGTCCTTTGCAACTGAGGTGCCAGGTCCTGTCCTGACTCTAGTCTGTCCGCCACCCTGGGGGCTGAGTACCCAGGGCCTTTTCCTGTACCTGTGACTTCTAGTCTGTTTCCGCCACCCTGGGGGCCGAATACCCAGAGCCGCCAACTGTATCTCTGACTTCTAGTCTGTTTCCGCCATCCTGGGGGCTGAGTTCCCAGGCTCGTTCCTGTATCTTGTTCCCAGTTCAGTTCCTGTCTGAACAGTGTCCTAGTCCGTTACTTGTTTCTCTCTATGTCCATACCTTCCCTTTGCCTGCAGTGTCTGAACCCGCACCTAACTCCAATTCGTTGTCTCTGTACTTCTGTTTGTGAGTTTTGTGTCCACTCGCTACTTCATTGTAAGTACCTTGTGTGTATCTGGTTCTGCTTGTCCCCTTTCCCTGCCTCCGTATCTACCTCCTGTGTTCTAACCATCTTCCTGTATTTTCCAGTCTGTTCCATGTGAACAGAGCCCTGTCCTGTCTGCCTTCACCTTCTGCTCTGTTCTACTCTGCTTGTTCACCGCTCCGGCGGTTCCGCTCTGCTCCACTTATTTACTGCACCTGCAGTTCTGTTCTGCTCTGCTTGTTCACCGCTACGGCGGTTCCGCTCTGTTCCGCTTGTTTACCGCACCTGCGGTTCTGTTCTGCTCTGCTTGTTCACCGCTCCGGCGGTTCCGCTCTGCTTCGCTAGTTTACCGCACCTGCAGTTCTGCTCCGCTCTGCTTGTTCTCCGCACCTGCAGTTTTGCTCCGCTCTGCTTGTTCACCGCACCTGCGGTTTTGCTCCGCTCTGCTTGCTCACTGCACCTGCAGTTTTGCTCTGCTCTGCTTGCTCACTGCACCTGCAGTTTTGCTCCACTCTGCTTGTTCACCGCACCTGCGGTTTTGCTCCGCTCTGCTTGTTCACCGCACCTGTGGTTTTGCTCTGCTCTGCTTGCTCACCACACCTGCGGTTTTGCTCCGCTCTGCTTGTTCACTGCACCTGCAGTTTTTCTCCGCTCTGCTTGTTCACTGCACCTGTGGTTTTGCTCCACTCTGCTTGTTCTCCGCACCTGCGGTTTTGCTCTGCTCTGCTTGTTCACCACACCTGCAGTTTTGCTCCGCTCTGCTTGCTCACCGCACTTGTGGTTTTGCTCCGCTCTGCTTGTTCACCGCTCCTGCGGTTTTGCTCCGCTCTGCTTGTTCACCGCACCTGTGGTTTTGCTCCACTCTGCTTGTTCACCGCACCTGCGTTTTTGCTCTGCTAGTCCACCGCACCTGCGGCTCTGTTCCTGTATCCCAGTCTGTACTGGTCCCTATCCAGCCTGCGTTCATACCTGCCAGTATCTGCCTGGCTTCAATGCCCCGTTAGTGCGGTGCAGGAATTAAAGCAAGAGGTTATGCTACAAAATACTAAGTTATGGATTGTAAGCAATGGATTACGCTCTATGTTGTGATCAATAAATAGTAGATCTAAAACTTTTGGCAGTAAGTTTTCTTTCATGAAATGACCAGACTTATATTCAAAAGCATTGTGGGTAAAATGAAGGTGTTGCATGATGACAGCTTCAAGCACTTTCAATTTATTACTAGGGAAATGGCATCACAACAACCAGACAGAAGGAATCACACTTAGTAATCCCTTTGTGGTGGAGCAAATTTTTACCTTAATGACTGGACCAAATTTTTGAAATCTGACCAGTATCACTTTAAGAGCTAATGACTCTAGAACACTTCAACGGATCCCACTGATTCTGAGAATGTTTTTTCTTGACATATTGTACATTATGTTAATGCTAAATTTAAGCCAATATTTTTTTGCAATTATTTGTGAAAATATTGGAATTTTGGCAAAAATTTTGAAAATGTCACAATTTTTAAAACTTTTAATTTTTATATCCTTAAACCAGTTAATTACGCTGCACAAAATAATTAACAAATAACATTTATCATATGTCTACTTCACATCTGCATCATTTTTCAAATGTTATTTTATTTTGTTAGGATGTTAGAAGGATTAAAAGTTTAGCAGTAATTTCTCATTTTATCAACAAATTTACAAAACCTGTTTCTTTAGGGACCTATTCAGATTTAAAGGGAATCTGTCACCGCCTGGCACTTATCTGACCTGTAATATGGGCATACAGGTGATAGAAATATAAATCTATACCTACCTGTATGCCTCATATTAGAGGTCTTGTTGCTGTGAGATGTCTTTTTATTCCTACAAGTTTCTAATGTGTTCCAGTCCCGGGGCCTGCAAGAAATCCCCGCCTCCTGTGTGAATTATAATGTTTCTCCCCTCCCCTGCATGTCACAGTGCCTGGATTTGGCTGCTGCAACTGCACATCACAGGGCACTGTGACATGCAGGTGAGGGGGAAACATTGTAATTTCCACAGGACGCAGGGATTTCTTACAGGCCCCGGGACTGGAACACATTAGAAACTTGTAGGAATAAAAAGACATTTCACAGCAGCAAGACCTCTAATATGAGGCAGGTAGGTATAGATTTACATTTCTATCACCTGTATGACCATATTACAGGTCAGATAAGTGCCAGGGGGTGAACGATTCCCTTTAAATGGAATTTGAGGGGCCTATATATTGGGAACTCCCCAAATGTGATACCTTTTTAAAAACTGCACCCCTCAAATACTTTAACACTGCTGTCAGGAATTTTTTTTAATCCTTTATGTGATACCCAGCAATTTATGCAAAGTCGAATGAAAAAAAATATACAGTACAGACCAAAAGTTTGGACACACCTTCTCATTTAAAGATTTTTCTGTATTTTCATAACTATGAAAATTGTACATTCACACTGAAGGCATCAAAACTATGAATTAACACATGTGGAATTATATACTTAACAAAAAAGTGTGAAACAACTGAAAATATGTCTTATATTCTAGGTTCTTCAAAGAAGCCACCTTTTGCTTTGATGACTGCTTTGCACACTCTTGGCATTCTCTTGATGAGCTTCAAGAGGTAGTCACCGGAAATGGTCTTCCAACAATCTTGAAGGAGTTCCCAGAGATGCTTAGCACTTGTTAACCCTTTTGCCTTCACTCTGCGGTCCAGCTCACCCCAAACCATCTCGATTGGGTTCAGGTCTGGTGACTGTGGAGGCCAGGTCATCTGGCGTAGCACCCCATCACTCTCCTTCTTTGTCAAACAGCCCTTACACAGCCTGGAGCTGTGTTTGGGGTCATTGTACTGTTGAAAAATAAATGATGGTCCAACTAAACGCAAACCGGATGGAATAGCATGCCGCTGCAAGATGCTGTGGTAGCCATGCTGGTTCAGTATGCCTTCAATTTTGAATAAATCTCCAACAGTGTCACCAGTAAAGCCCCCCCACACCATCACACCTCCTCCTCCATGCTTCACGGTGGGAACCAGGCATGTAGAGTGCATCTATTCACCTTTTCTGCGTCGCACAAAGACACGGTGGTTGGAACCAAAGATCTCAAATTTGGACTCATCAGACCAAAGCACAGATTTCCACTGGTCTAATGTCCATTCCTTGTGTTCTTTAGCCCAAACAAGTCTCTTCTGCTTGTTGCCTGTCCTTAGCAGTGGTTTCCTAGCAGCTATTTTACCATGAAGGCCTGCTGCACAAAGTCTCCTCTTAACAGCTGTTGAAGAGATGTGTCTGCTGCTAGAACTCTGTGTGGCATTAACCTGGTCTCTAATCTGAGCTGCTGGTAACCTGTGATTTATGAGGCTGGTGACTCGGATAAACTTATCTTCAGAAGCAGAGGTGACTCTTGGTCTTCATTTCCTAGGATGGTCCTCATGTGAGCCAGTTTCTTTGTAGCGCTTGATGGTTTTTCAACTGCACTTGGGGACACTTTCAAAGTTTTCCCAATTTTTCGCACTGACTGACCTTCATTTCTTAAAGTAATGATGGCCACTCGTTTTTCTTTACTTAGCAGCTTTTTTCTTGCCATAATACAAATTCTAACAGTCTATTTAGTAGGACTATCAGCTGTGTATCCACCAGACTTCTGCACAACACAACTGATGGTCCCAACCCCATTTATAAGGCAAGAAATCCTACTTATTAAACCTGACAGGGCACACCTGTGAAGTGAAAACCATTTCCGGTGACTACCTCTTGAAGCTCATCAAGAAAATGGCAATAGTGTGCAAAGAAGTCATCAAAGCAAAAGGTGGCTACTTTGAAGAACCTAGAATATAAGACATAATTTCAGTTGTTTCACACTTTTTTGTTAAGTATATAATTCCAAATGTGTTAATTCATAGTTTTGATGCCTTCAGCGTGAATGTACAATTTTCATAGTCATGAAAATACAGAAAAATCTTTAAATGAGAAGGTGTGTCCAAACTTTTGGTCTGTACTGTATATATATTTTTTCCTCTAAAATGTTGCTTTAACCCCAATTTTTTCACTTTTACAAGGTATACCATGACAAAATGGACACCTCAATTTGTTGCCCAGTTTCTTCTGAGCACGCTGATACCCCACATGTGGTCAGAAACCTCAGTTTGGACAAATGGAAGGAGTACTATTTGAATTTTGGAACACAAATTTGTCTGAAATAGATTTAGGGCACCATGTCACATTTGTGGGGCCTCAAAAGTGCCTCCCGCATATTAAATAAGAACACGCGCCTGGGTATAAAATGATGAGCAAACAAGTAGTAGACCCTGCTGCACCATGTCCTGTACAGGTTTTTGGGAGATCTGTTGCTGACACCATAATAATAATAATAATTTTTATTTTTATAGCACCAACATATTCCGCAGCACTTTACAATTTTAAACAGACAAAAAGTTTGAACAGACAAAAAGATGTTGCAAAATAAGCATAACTCAGATATTAAAAGGAGTGAGGACCCTGCTCGGAAGCTTACAGTCTATGAGGAAATGGGGGAGACACAAAAGGTAAAACGTACAAATATTGTACAATGCAGCCTTGATATACTAAATAGGGTAAATACATAGCACTACATGACCTGGTCGCCAGCCACTATGTGTAGAGTACAGACAGAGGCTATTCAGTGCATGGAAGGTATGAACAAGGTCGATCAAATTGGAATACTCGAGTGCTCAGTTCGAGTAACGAGCCCAATGTAAGTCTATGGGAAACTCGAGCATTTTTCCAGCGGCTCCTCCGGCGGTCTGCAGAAGGCGTAAAAATTGCCCAAATCGATGGGAACAGTGCTCAAATGACATGGGAACAGCATGGGGAAGACCCCTGGGAGCATTTCTGACTCCCAGGTCAATGCTGTCAACAATGTTGTCAGAGTATTACGCCACTTTTACCGACTCACAATAAAACATACAAAAACGAAACCAGAATGGATTTTCCTGGGAAATATGTTAAGGAACATCCTTTCCAGGGTAATGACTTGTATATAAGGCAAAATAAATAACCACAAACAAAAAATGGCCTGCTACACCTTGGGCTATGTTCACAAGTAGCGTTTTTGATGCGTTTTTGCACTTTTGCATTGCTTTCAAAGGTGACAAATGCATTCACGGGGAAATGTCATTTTAACATTTTACAACCTTATCTGGCCATGTGGTGTGTGTGTTTAATCATCAGACACATCCTGTTTCATTTATGAAGGAGGGACTCTGAAAGTCACAAAACCTATTTTTATAGGGCCAACAGTCGGCCCTCGCTATTGTTAGAGAGCCATCAGCCGGCTATGCTTTGTTGTTCCCATTATTAACAAGTGGGTCTCCTATACTGTTATTGCGTGCACTGACTGCAAGGGTTGCCAAATATTTGGACGCAACCCAATACCCCTTTGAAGAGACATAGAGGAGGGTCACAATAAAAAAAAAATTCCCATTATAAAGGAGTGAGTCTCCTATAGTGGTAATGCCCATGCTGTGACTGCAAGGGCTGCCAAAATTTGGGAAAAACCCCACTAACAATTTAAAGACACAGAGGTGGGCCACAGTAACGATATGTTCCCATTAGAAAGGAGAGAGTCTGCTATACAGTTATAGGGTATACAGTGAGTCCAACGACTGCCAAAATTTAGGAAAAACCCCACTAACAATTTAAAAACACATACAGCAGGGCCACAGCAACGAGTACAACATGTTCCCATTAGAAAGGAGAGGGTCTGCTATATAGTTATAGTGTATGCAATGAGTCCAACGGCTGACCAAATTTAGGAAAAACCCCACTAACAATTTAAAGACACATAGAGGTGGGCCACAGTAACGACATGTTCCCATTAGAAAGGAAAGGGTCAGCTTTTCAGTTATAGGATATGCAGTGAGTCCAACGGCTGCCAAAATTTAGGAAAAACCCCACTAACAATTTAAAGACACATAGAGGTGGGCCACAGTAACGACATATTCCCATTAGAAAGGAGAGGGTCCCCCATACTGTTTGCCTATGCAGTGACTGCAATGGCTGTCAAAAATTTAGAGGCACTCCAACGCCCCTTACAAGAGACGTAGAGGTCGGAGGGCCTCCTGAAAACATTGTTCCCATTATTAGAAAGTGGGTCTCCCATACTGTTTGCCTATGCAGTGAAGCAACGGCTGCCAAAAATTTGGAGGAACTCCAATGCCCTTGCAAGAGACTTAGAGTTTAAGGGCCTCCTGAAAGCAATGTTCCCATTATTAGAAAGTGGGTCTCCCATACTATTTGCCTATGCAGTGAAGCAACGGCTGCCAAAAATTTGGAGGAACTCCAATGTCCCTTGCAAGAGACATAGATATGTTGATATGGCACATATGGTGGTGATATGGTGGTGGAGGATGAGAATGTGGATAAGGAGGAGGACAAGAGCAAATAGATAAAATCAGGAAGCATATATCCATGTCTGGGTGTGAAGACAGAAGTGCATGGGAATAGAGTTAGACCTCCCAAAAAAAGCCACTGGATTTGAGTTTATGTTACGCTGCTATCATTCGGTGGTATTGAGAAGTCTGGCCCAATCCAGCCCTTGTTCATCTTTATAAGAGTCAGCCTGTCAGCATTTTCAGTTGACAGGCGGATGCGCCTCTCGATTATAATTCCACCGGCGGCACTAAAAACCCGATCTGACAAAACGCTGGCGGCAGGGCAGGCCAGGACCTCCAAGGCATAGAGAGCCAATTCATTCCACGTATCCAGCTTGGATACCCAATAATTATAAGGCACAGCGGAATCACGGAGGACGTTGGTACGGTCTGCAAGGTACTCCCTCAGCATCTTCCGCAACTTTTCCCTCCTTGGGAGAGTACCCTATGTCTCAGGGCTTGTGCGATGGGAGGGTCTGAGAAAACTCTCCCAGAACTTTGACAGTGTTTTTCTGCCTCTGCTGGATTGCATTTATGTCTCTCTTACCTGTACTCCTTGGTTGTCCAACGAAGTGTGACCTCTGCCGCTAGCGTTTTCAGATGGGAATTTTTTTAATAATTCTGCAACAAGAGCATTATGGTACTTCTTCATTTTATTAGGCCTGTCCTGCGTGGGAATAAGAGACAGAAAGTTTTCTTTGTAGCGTGGGTCTAGAGGTGTCACCAAACAATAATGACTGTCACCCAAAATTTGGACAACGCATGGGTCACGGGAAAGGCAGCATAACATAAACTCAGCCATGTGTGCCAGACTGCAAAGAGGCAAGACTTCCGTGTCCTCACCAAGAGGATGACTGACCATGCTCTCCTCCTCTTCCTCCTCCTCCCTGTCCTCAGTCCATCCACGCTGAACAGACGGCATGACAGTTGTGCAGGTAGTACCATCTATAGCACAGGAAATTAGCTCCTCTTCTTCCTCCTCCTCCTCTTCTTCCTCATTGTCACTCAATCCACGTTGGGATGAGATGAGGCTGGGCTGTGTGGAATCACCCTGTATAGTTCCTTGCTCCTTCTCATCGTGCTCTGCCTGCAATGCATCCTCTTTAATTGTGAGCAGAGAGCGTTTCAGAAGACAGAGAAATAGAATGGTGATGCTAATTATTGCTGCTCACCATCTTGGTGGAGTCCTCAAAGTTTTGGAGGAAGGTACAGATGTCTGACATCCATGTCCTCTCCTGAGGTTTTATGTGTGGAGTCTGACCTTCCTTGTTGATGCTGATAGTCAACAACTGCACTCTTCTGCTCACAAGAGTTCCAACGCTTGGGGACATCGCAGATCAGTCGGTGAGGTGGAAACTGTAGCTGACTTTCAAAAATGGGCACACTTTGACAAGCAGATCTGGCAGATCCGGGTAGGTTTTGAGAAATTGATGAACAACTAGGTTAAGCACATGGGCCAGGCATGGTACGTGTGTGAACTCACCTCACCTCAGAGGCGCCACCAGGTTCCGGCCAATGTCACACACAACCATGCCTGACTGTAGGTTCAGCGGTGTGAGCCACAGATCTGCCTGCTTTTTCAGAGCTGTCCACAACTCTTCAGCGTTGTGCGGTTTGTCATCTAAGCATATTACCTTAAGCACGGCCTGTTTCTGCTTGGCCGAGGCATTGTTGCAGTGCTTCCAGCTTACGACTGATGTGGTCATTTTGGATATGGAAGCTGAAGAGGAGGAAGAGGAGGTGCAGGATCTGTAGAATATGGGGGCCACCCTGATTGACCCAGCGCTGCAATCCTCGGCATCGGGAGGACTTGTTCCGTCCCAAGGTCGACTGGGTCACAGCTTCCACTATATTAACCCAGTGTGCCATCAGCGAGATGTACCATCCCTGCCAACAAGCACTTATCCACGTGTCCGTAGTTAGATGGACTTTCCCTGTAACTGCGTTACACGTCTAATGATGTGGGACACGTGGTCGTGTAATGAGGGGATGGCACACTGGGAGAAATAGTGGCGGCCGGGGACCGAGTACCGAGGGACGGCCGCCACCATCAGGTTGCAGAAAGCTTCCGTCTCCATGAGCCTAAAAGGCAACATTTCGAGCACAAGCATTCAAGAAATGTGTGAATTTGTACTAGCATTCCAAGGACTGGGTTATGAACAACTGAATACTGCACTGGGACAAGGACATGGACGTGCTTGCTGATGGTGCTAGTTGAGAGTGTTCAACTACAGGTGCAGGGCGGGAGGCATCTTCGCATGGGCCATGGACAGGGGATTGGCGTGCACGCACAACAGCGGAACATACAGTGGTGTCACCTGCAGACACTGCTGCTGGACCCTGGGGTTCGACCCAGTTAGTTGGGTGCTTTGCTGCCATGTGCCTGATCATGCTGGTGGTGGTCAGGCTGCTAGTTTTGCTACCCCTGCTGATGCTGGCCTGGCAGGTGGTGCAAATGGCCTTTTTGGGGTTATCTGCAGAGTCTTTCAAAAATAACCAGACTCGGGAAGACCTAACAGTTGTACTGGCAACTTCCGTCATGTTGGCATTACGAGGAACGCTTTCCCGCCTTCTGTCTGCAGCCACCACACTGCTTCTTCCTGCCTGTTGTGGTGCTACACCTCCCTCCCTCTGTGTGCTTCTGTCCTAGCTCTGTATGTCTCCCTGCCAGGTTGGGTCAGTTATTATATCATCCATCATCTCGTCTTCCACTACCGCACTCCTCCTCCTGACTTTCTGGCAATTGTGTCTCATCATCATCATCATCCACCTCTTGGGACAGTAATTTCACTTTCCCACCATCACCTTCATGTGACCGTGGCTGCTCCAATATTTGGGCATCGCTACACGAGTTTTCTTCTTGACTCACTTGAAGCTGGCAGGGCTACAGGCCAGAATCTACAAATGGAAAAGTGAGCACCTCTTCAGAGTGTCCAAGTGTGGGATCAGTTGTATCTGGGCACTCGGCATGGTGGGAGGAAGGAGGATCAGGGTGAGGAATATGCGATCCAGACTCACGGCTACTTAGACTTGACCGTGTGGAAGACAGGGTGGTGGTGGTAGCAAAGTGACAGGAAGCATTTTCTGCTGTCCAACCAACAACCTTTTGACACTGCTCTGGGTTCAATAGTGGTGTACTGCGGTCCCCTAGTAATTGGGACAGGAAGGTCAAGCAACAAGATGTGGGTGTTTGTTGTGGCACAATTTCAGCTTGCCCATGGCCACGTCCTCGGCATCTGCATGCACCATCACCACTTCCCCGTCCCTTGCCACGCACCTTGCCCATTTTGTAATGGAGGACAATATTTTCCACGTTGATGAGAAATGGCTAATTTTCGAACGCAGCTATATGTGATATGTCTGACAGAGAACCAAAATTTTAAATAGCAGGACTGTAATTTACTAATGTTATTCCACACAGGCACCTAGTGTGAATAGCTTGACCGATACACTGTAACAGAATGGAAATGGAAGAAATGGCTGATTTTGGAATAGTCTTATAGGTGATATGTCTGACAGAGAACCACGGTTTTAAATAGCAGGCCTGTAGTTTGCTAATACTATTCTTCACAGACACCTAGTGTGAATAGCTTGACCGACACACTGCAACAGAATGGAAAAGGAGGCCAATGTTTTCCATGTTCAGTTTAAATTTCTGGATTTTTATCGCTGAAATATGGAACAGATCTGGCTTTATTCTGCAGTGAGAACAAGCAAATGGAGCAGAAAAATGGTATACTCTGGATTGCTTTTTAAGCAAATAACCAGGATTAAGAAAAAAAAAAAATTGCCCTGGCCCCTGATATCTGGGGCTATGTCTAGAAATATCTGTAATTATTACAGCAACAGCAGACAGAACGTGCAATGGACCCTCTTGTGCTGTATCATGCACTGCAGTCTGCCACATACATTGCCTGCGTGCCTAACTCCTGCTATCACAACTAAATGTATGCAGCTGGATTAGTCCTCAGAAGGACTGTTAGTTCAGTTGGATATATGTATATGTTGTGGAATATCTATACTAACTATAAAGAAGCAAATCTCTCCCTTGCTCAGCAGCAGCTCTCCCTTCCAATATTTAAAAAAAATGTCCGGGTGCACCCCCAATAAATTAGACCTGATTACAGAGTAGGGAGCAGATTTTGAAGGGGTACCCATTAGAGATAGCAAAATTACATCCAACTCGTTCTGGGAAACCTCAAAAAGTAACGTCCCTTAAATTAGCCATAATGGAGAGTTTGATTTGTTCATATTGAAAGTAATGTTGGAGAGGTACACTACCATTCAAAAGTTTGGGGTCATTTAGAAATGTCAATATTTTTGAAAGAAAAGCACTTTTTTTTTTCAATGAAGCTAACATTAAATGAATCAGAAATGCACTCTATACATTGTTAATGTGGTAAATGACTATTCTAGCTGCAAACATCTTGTTTTTATTGCAATATCTACATAGGTGTATATGTAGCACCCCGAGGACTCGGCTGCTACAGGAGTATTGCACCTCGAACCAGAGGTGTGGTATTCCACTCCCGGGTAAGGATGGAGTGTGGAACAGGGCTCAGTTAGCTGCATACACCACACACACCCCATTTCCGGGGGACAGATCAACGGTACTCCCACCAGATAGATGTGCAGGTACGACAGCGTCTGTCCCTGGCTGGAGTGGGGGGGGGGGGAATATCCCAGTGGTGTAGGAGCAGAGAGGGGAGGGACTCTGGGCATAGGTAGGAGCCCATTGGTTGCTGGTCACCTGGGCTCAGGTGTCAGGAGGGAGGTATATAAGGTGGGCACCATCTTAGAGCAGGGGGCAGTCCGGTTAGTTCAGTTCAGAGAGAGTTCAACCAGAGAGGGCTGACAGGGAGCTGTGGCTCAGTCCGGGCCCAGCTCCAGAGGCAAGCCTGAAGTGGAGACCTGAGACAGAGAGAGAGAAGGAACAGAAACACAAGGAAAGGCCCAGAGACGCAAGCACAGAGGGAACCCTGAGATCCCACAAGATACCGGGTGAAGGGTTGGCAGAGCAGGGTACCGGATCCCAAACTGGTGGAGGCCAATTATCCTCAGCCAGGAACCGGAGGTCGTGGTCAAGTCTTGGCGCGACCCCTCACCATATCCACCAGGAAGGCACGCCATATAGGGTCAGGGAAACCGGAGAGAGGTTTGACCAACAAAAGGCCCGAGGAAGCTGGACAAAGGTGGGTCCCTGGTGGGGACGGCCAGTAGAGAGGAAGAGAAGGGAGCTCTGAACCACGCTCTGAAATTGCCTGGGAGTTGGCCGAGTCCCGCACCTGGTGGACGCAGCACGGCTCGGGTGGTCACTGCTGGCCGAAGTGACCGGAGCAACAACTGTGAGTAAAGCTTTGGAAACTGCACCACCCGTCTCTGTGGTTCCTTGCCGCACCAGCACCATCAGTACTGGGACACTCGCACCATCACTCCCATCAGAATCCACACTAGCTACCCTGAGGCAATACTCCTCCCGTGGGGAGTCATCCCATACTAAGCTGCACAAACAACATCAGCCTCAGCGGTCTGCAGTGCAGCGGCGGTCCCCACTGACCGCAATCCACGGGTGGCGTAGTCGAACAATATAACATCTGCCACTAAAAACATCGCCACTTAGTTTGACACCCTGGGCACGGACCGGGTCACCGCCACGAGGACTACCACCCCCAACGGATCCGGCTCCGGGTATTCCCCAAACATGGCCCAGGGGGCGCGTCAACTTTGGCGTAGTCGGCAGGATCTCGTGCCCGCAACCACCGGGTACTGCGTGCCTGAAGGAAAGTTCACAGGTACCTTAAAAAGAAGTCTCCCGCCGCTTCCAGAGGACTCCCGCCATCGGACGCCATCTCGGGTCGTTTCCCGCCGTTTGCCCGCCATCTGCAGCCTTTGCCCGCCATCCGCGGAGTTTCCCGCCATCAAGGGACGATTCCCGCCATCTTGGATGGTTCCCCGCCTTGGAAGAGTGGACGCCATTGTGGGCGTGCCAGAGGGTGGCGAGAGGCATGGTCCCAGAGTGGCGCCAAAAGAGGAGACCGCCCCCACCAGCCGAGACTACAACAATGGAGATGTCCATCAGAGTGGGGGGGCTGCCCCTGAAGCTGACTGTCACCAAGTTGCCCCGGGGCCACTCCCAATGGGGGCGGATGGGGAACAAAACTGAGGGGCTGGGCACGGCCTGGATCAATCTGGACAGACCGCACCCGGAGATGGAGGAAGCAACGAGCAGTGCCGACACCGTGGTCCGGAGCCTGCTGCAGGCCGCCACCCCAGACAGCCTGGTGGAGATCCTGGCACAGCTCCCCAGAGATCGGGAGCGTGCACAGGCTGCGCTGGAGGACTTAGCCCGGAAGATGGCCCGAGCGCAGCAGGAAGCGTTGGCCGAATGGAGAAGGGAGATGGCCCGGCAGGCTGGAGCCCGCCAGCAGGAGGCGCCACCCGCAACGTGGAGCATGTCTGCCCCTGAGGATGGTGCAGGAGGGACGAAGGCCGGAGACGACGCCGCGGAGGGAGCCGCAAGGATGGAAGCAGGTAATGGGGACGTCATTACCCCGAGCCCAGTAGCCGCAAGCCTGCCCCAGCTCCCCGTCGCAGAGCCCGAAGTCCTACTCACCTCGCCCGTTGCCGCACCGCCACTGCTCCCAACTAGGCCTCAAGCGGCAGGAGCCGCGGTCACGCCCCCTTTCGCGCCACGCCCCTTGACCCTGAGCGCGGCAAAACAGGAAGTGCCACCGGCCTGGTCGCAAGGCCTGGTGAACCCGAGCGCCGCTGCCCCTCCAGCGCCCTCTTCTTCAACGGTGCCAGCTCTAGACCCAAATAGAATTCCCCCGGCCTGGTCGCAAGGCCTGGTGAACCCGGGCGCCGCTGCCCCCACAGCGCCCTCTACCTCCACAGTGCCACCCCTGGGCGCGGATCTCTTCGCGCAACACACCAGCCCGGACGGGCTGCCCTTCGTGTGGCCACCGGAGTACGTCAACCCCCGACTCCGGAGGGAATGGCCCCTGTGTGAGCCTCTGATCCCGGCTCCGGCGCCCGCCAAAATTGTTCCGCTCCCGTTAGAGGACGCCCAATTTGAATGGGAGCCGACCGGTGAGAACCTCATGGGGTTCACCCAGGAGACCCGGGCGGACGCAGCCCGGCGAGAGGAATGCTGCCGTCAACAGCTGGAGCTCTTTGGAAGAGAACGGCGAGAGAGGCGAATCCGAGAAGAACAGCTGCAGGTCCGGAGCGCGGAGCAGAAGCGCAGGATCCGACAAGATCCCCGAGCCGCCCGCGGTCCCCGAGTCCACGGGACCGTAATAAAGTTCCAGCTGGAGCATGGCTGGGGCTTTATCCGAGACCATCGAACCCCCGGTGATGTCTTTGTCACCCGCAGGGATGTCGAGAGCCACCTGCCGGAGGGACACCGCGGACGTGATCTCTACCCGGGTGATGTGGTCACCTTCACCCGGCACAAGGGTGCCAAGGGACCTTACGCCCTCCACGTACACCGGCTAACTGAGGAGGAGCTGCAGTACGGGGAAAGCCAAGAGGACCCGGACGGGTCTGAAGACTACCCGGAAGAGCAAGGAGGACACCATTATTAGAGAATGGTAAAGTGGAACTGTATATAGTTACCCGTCGGGGTACAAGAACTGTTGTGAAATTGCTGATTGTGTGAACTGTTACCTGTGTGCCCCTAATCCCTAACCAGGCTGAGGACTGTGAGCAGCCATTCCCCTATTCCCACTGGCCGAGGACTGAGAGTGGCCATACCCTTGTACATAGTTGCGCTTCTTAAAGCGCCCCCTACTGGTTTTATACAAGAACTGCTTTTCTATCTTGGAATTATTGACTGTTGCACTTTTACCTGGTCACAAGTTGCACCGTGGCCAGAAGATCAAAAATATGTTTTGAAAATGTTTATTTGAAAATGTCTGATAATGGAAAGTTTAATGTGCTGCTAAAATAGTAATGCCAAAAGTTTTATATAGTGTTTTACAAAAGAGTTCCGGTGGCATTAGTAGAGTGTTTTATAAAAATGTTTTATACCAGTAACGTTAAGAAGGAAAGAGTACCTCCCATAAAGGGATGAGTGAAAGGTTGATGTCTTATATGTGAGTGCACTTTGAAAATTTGTATGTTTAAATTGTTTTATTCTTTTCCAGGCCCGAGGACGTGCTGTGGTTTACCAGGGGGGAATGTAGCACCCCGAGGACTCGGCTGCTACAGGAGTATTGCACCTCGAACCAGAGGTGTGGTATTCCACTCCCGGGTAAGGATGGAGTGTGGAACAGGGCTCAGTTAGCTGCATACACCACACACACCCCATTTCCGGGGGACAGATCAACGGTACTCCCAACAGATAGATGTGCAGGTACGACAGCGTCTGTCCCTGGCTGGAGTGGGGGGGGGGAATATCCCAGTGGTGTAGGAGCAGAGAGGGGAGGGACTCTGGGCATAGGTAGGAGCCCATTGGTTGCTGGTCACCTGGGCTCGGGTGTCAGAAGGGAGGTATATAAGGTGGGCACCATCTTAGAGCAGGGGGCAGTCCGGATAGTTCAGTTCAGAGAGAGTTCAGCCAGTGAGGGCTGACAGGGAGCTGTGGCTCAGTCCGGGCCCAGCTCCAGAGGCAAGCCTGAAGTGGAGACCTGAGACAGAGAGAGAGAAGGAACAGAAACACAAGGAAAGGCCCAGAGACGCAAGTACAGAGGGAACCCTGAGATCCCACAAGATACCGGGTGAAGGGTTGGCAGAGCAGGGTACCGGATCCCAAACTGGTGGAGGCCAATTATCCTCAGCCAGGAACCGGAGGTCGTGGTCAAGTCTTGGCGCGACCCCTCACCATATCCACCAGGAAGGCACGCCATATAGGGTCAGGGAAACCGGAGAGAGGTTTGACCAACAAAAGGCCCGAGGAAGCTGGACAAAGGTGGGTCCCTGGTGGGGACGGCCAGTAGAGAGGAAGAGAAGGGAGCTCTGAACCACGCTCTGAAATTGCCTGGGAGTTGGCCAAGTCCCGCACCTGGTGGACGCAGCACGGCTCGGGTGGTCACTGCTGGCCGAAGTGACCGGAGCAACAACTGTGAGTAAAGCTTTGGAAACTGCACCACCCGTCTCTGTGGTTCCTTGCCGCACCAGCACCATCAGTACTGGGACACTCGCACCATCACTCCCATCAGAATCCACACTAGCTACCCTGAGGCAATACTCCTCCCGTGGGGAGTCATCCCATACTAAGCTGCACAAACAACATCAGCCTCAGCGGTCTGCAGTGCAGCGGCGGTCCCCACTGACCGCAATCCACGGGTGGCGTAGTCGAACAAAATAACATCTGCCACTAAAAACATCGCCACTTAGTTTGACACCCTGGGCACGGACCGGGTCACCGCCACGAGGACTACCACCCCCAACGGATCCGGCTCCGGGTATTCCCCAAACATGGCCCAGGGGGCGCGTCATATAGAGGCCCATTTCCAACAACCACCACTCCAGTGTTTTAATGGTACATTGTGTTTGCTAACTGTGTAAGAAGGCTAATGAATGTTTAGAAAACCCTTGCACAAGTATGTTAGCCCAGCTGAAAACGGTTTGGCTGATTTGAGAAGCTATAAAATTGACCTTCCTTTGAGCTAGTTGAGAATCTGGAGCATTACATTTGTTTGTTCTATGAAACTCTCAAAATGGACAGAAAAAGAGAACTTTCATGTGAAACTCGACAGTCTATTCTTGTTCTTAGAAATGAAGGCTATTCCATGCGAGAAATGCCAAGAAACTGAAGATTTCCTCCAACGGTGTTTACTACTCCCTTCAGAGGAGAGCACAAACAGGCTCTAACCAGAGTAGAAAGAGAAGTGGGAGGCCGCGCTGCACAACTGAGCAACAAGACAAGTACATTAGAGTCTCTAGTGTGAGAAATCGACGCCTCACAGCTCCTCAACAGGCAGCTTCATTAAATAGTACACGCAAAACGCCAATGTCAACGTCTACAGTGAAGAGGCGACTCCGGGATACTGGCCTTCAGGGCAAAGTGGCAAAGAAAAAGCCATATCTGAGAATGGCTAATAAAAGGAAAAGATTAATATGGGCAAAAGAACACAGACATTGGACAAAGGAAGATTGGAAAAAAGTTTTATGGACAGACGAATCAAAGTTTGAGGTGTTTGGATCACACAGAAGAACATTTGTGAGACATAGAACAACTGAAAAGATGCTGGAAGAGTGCCTGATGCCATCTGTCAAGCATGGTGGAGGTAATGTGATGGTCTGGGGTTGCTTTGGTGCTGGTAAAGTGGGAGATTTGTACTAGGTAAATGGGATTTTGAATAAGGAAGGCTATTGACGCGCCCCCTGGGCCTGTGTTGTGCAGGGAATACCCGGAGCCGGATCGCTGGGGGTTGTAGTCTCTGTGGCGTGGACCCGGTCCGTGCCCAGGGTGGTCAATTCAGTGGCAGTGTTATTGGTATGATGATAGTCCGACTACGCCACCCGTGGATTGCGGTCAGTGGGGACCGCCGCTGCAAGGCAGACCGCTGAGGCCGGTGTTATGTGTGCAGCTAAGAATGGGATGACTCCCCACGGGAGGAGTACAGCCTCAGGGCAGTTAGTGTGAACGATGAGAGTGATGGTGTGAGCGTCCCAGTACTGATGGTGCTGGTGCGGCAATGAAACACAGAGACGTGTGGTTGCAGTTTCCAATGCTTTACTCACAGTTCTTTACTGGTCCTAGTCACCTCGGTACCGACGGTGACTGCCCAAGCCGTGCTGCGTCCACCAGGCAAGGGGCTCGACCAACTCCCAGGCAATTCCAGAGCGTGGCACAGGGCTCCCTTCCCTTCCTTTCTCTGGCCGTCCCCACCAGTGACCCACCTTTGTCCAGCTTCCTCGGGCCTTCTCTTGGCGAAACCTATCTCCGGTTTCCCTGACCCTATGTGGTATGCTTTCCTGGTGGATGTAGTGAGGGGTCGCACCAAGTTGTGGTCACAACCTCCGGTCTTTGGCTGAGGAATTTATTGCCTCCACCAATTTGGGTTCCGGTACCCTGTTCTGCCAACCCGTCACCCGCAATCTCCTGGGCCTATGGGGTTCCTTCTGTCTTCGTGTCTCTGGGCCTTTCTCTGTGTTCCTGTTCCTTTCTTACTTTCCTTTCTGTTCCTTTCTGTTTTCGTTCTCTCTGGCTCCGGCCTTCACCCTAGGCCTGCCTCGTGGAGCTGGGCCCAGACTGAGCCACAGCTCTCCGTCAGCCCTCTCTGGCTGAACTCCTTCTCTCACTCCTCTCCTCTGACTGTCGTGTCTGTCTCTCCTCTCAGAACTAAGATGGTGCCCACCTTATATACCTCCCTCTCTGTGTGAGCCTAGGTGACTAGCAACCAATGGGCTCCTACCTATGCCCAGAGACCCACCCCTATCTGCTCCTACACCACTGGGTGTACTTTCCCCTCCCCACTCCAGCCAGGGACAGATTCTGTCATGCCTGCACTCCTGTCTGGTGGGAGCACCGTTGAGCTGTTCCTCGGAAATGGGGTGTGTGTGGTGCATGCAGCCTAACGAGTCCTGGTCCACACTCCATCCTTACCCGGGAGTGGAATATCACACCTCTGGCAGAGGTGCAATACCCCTGTAGCAGCCGAGCCCTCGGGGTGCTACACTATCACTCCATTTTGCAAAGCCATGCCATTGTTAGAACTCTCCTGCTAGGTTTTTTCTATTTTGCTGGTCACATGACCTTTTTGCCTATTTAATCCTG
Organism: Phyllobates terribilis; assembly: GCF_046119375.1. NCBI lineage: Eukaryota > Metazoa > Chordata > Amphibia > Anura > Dendrobatidae > Phyllobates > Phyllobates terribilis. Next base: position 16,889,954 of record NW_027362766.1, read on the forward strand.
CTCCGCCCTTCTGGCCATGCTGGACTTCATTGTAATTTCTATTCTTAAGATAGCCTGGTGCTTTGTAACCTTTCTCAGTCAGTTTAGCTAGGTCTTTTGACCTCTATGTTCTATGTTGTTTGTTTGTCTTTTTACTGCTACAATTTCTGCTAGGAGGTGTCCATCTTCCTCCCAGTCCCTAATTCATCTAGGGATCCCTCCCTCACATCTATAGGTCTTCATTCAGACTAGCTGAGGACTTTAGCGGGTCTGATCGCAGGATCAGGTTCCTCGTTACATCGTAGGGATCTAGTTTAGTTCTATTGTAGGGACAGATCTCCTGTCTTTCCTTAGTGCTTGTAGCCTATCATAACTAGTGTTGAGCCACCCCCGTAGTGTTCGGGTTCGGTTCGGTTCGTCGAACACCGGGATGTTCGAGGAACTGTTCGTCGAACTGTTCGTTGAACACCTTAGAACACCGTCGAACACCGTTAAAACCAATGGCAGGCAAACAAAAACACATAGAAACACATAGAAAACACCTTCAAAGGTGTCCAAAAGCTGACAAACTGCTCAGAAGACACTCTCTTTAAAAAAGCCGGCCGGCAATTCAGCAGCGGCATACACCGGTACCCGACAATTTAGACAAGAAGGAATAGAGCCTTACACATAGATTAGATAGATATAAACATGCCAATCACATATATAATAAGTACAGTGATAGTGTTGGTTACTGTACTTGTCATTTAGTGTAAAGGATTTATTAAAAAAAATAATAGTGTTTTCATGCACTGTCTCTTTAAAAAAGCCACCCGGCAATTCAGCATCTGTACCCAACAATTTATAACAGACAGAATAGAGCTTCACACATAGATTAGATAGATAGAAACATGTCAGTCACATATATATGAAGTACAGTGATAGTGTTGATTACTGTACTTGTCATTTAGTGTTAAAATAAAGGATTTATTATTAAAAAAAATTGGCGTGGGGTTCCCCTTAATTTTAGTCTCTAGCGGAGGTTAAGCAGACAGCTGGGGCAGATGTTTGAAGCCTGGGAAGGGGGTAATACCCACGGAGCTTCCCAGGCTACTAATATGAGCCCCCAGCTGAATACATAGCCTTTACTAGCTATTAAAATGGGGGACCCCCCCAAAAAAATGACGTGGGGTCCCCCCTAATTTAATAGCTAGCAAAGGCTAGGCAGACAGCTGGGGGCTGATATTAATAGCCCAGGAAGGGTGCCATGAATATTGGCCCCCTCCCAGGCTAGAAACACCAGCCGTCAGCCGTCCCAGAAATGGCGCATCCATAGGATGCGCCAATTCTGGCACTTAGTCTCGCTCTTCCCACTGCCCTGTAGCGGTGCCAGTGGGGTAATAGGGCTGGGGTTGATGTCAGCTTATAATGCCAGCTGACATCAAGCCCAGGTTAGTAATGGAGAGGCGTCTATAAGACACCCCCATTACTAACCCCATAGTCAAAGTTAAAAGAAAACACAAACACCCAGAATAAAGTCCTTTAATTGAAATAAAGACACAATCCTTTATTGTTCTAAATTAAACCATACTTACCATCACGCCCATTCCAGCTGAAGCCAACGATCTCCTGCAATAAAAGAAAAATAATAAAGCAACCTCATCCTTACCTTTCCATGGTTCCCACGACAGCTTCAGCTCTGCTACATCGAGATGACAGGTTGGACCGCAGCAGAACGCTGCCATCCAGCCTGTCATCCCGCAGACACTGAGAAGCGCAGGCATGCTTGCGCTCTGCAGTGTCTGGCTGTGACGGCATCCAGATGAGCCGACAATGAACTCGGCTCACCTCATGTACGTCACTGAAAGCGTGGGAGAATTCTCGCGCTGAGTGCAGGAGAATTTTCCCACGCTGTCAGTGACGTGTATGAGGCTGATATTTAAATTTGGCGCACAAATCGGTGATTGGTCGCGGGCAGCGTCCGCGACCAATCAGCACAGTAGTGTTTAACTTTGGCGGCAAGATCAGTGATTGGTCGCGGTCAAGACGGCGACCAATCACCGATTTGTGCGGCACATTTAAATAGCGGCCGCGACCAATTGGATGTCAGCGCCGCTCCCCGGTCCTCCCTTCACACCTTAGCCGCATGGATGTCAGCGGCGCTGCCTGGTTGGATACTTCCGCTCCGAGAACCCGGGACATGAGCGGGTACTCGCAGCAGAAGTATCCCGACCCGCAGCGCCGCTCCCCGGTCCTCCCTTCACACCCTAGCTGCTGATCTCCCCACAGTATCCGCATGGTGTTACAAAGGTCCGGACATTTATGTTAAAAATCGCTGATTGGTCGCTGGCGCTGCCCGCGACCAATCACCGATTTGGGCGCCAAATTTAAATATCGGCCGCGACCAATCACCCATCTTGGCTCCACATTTAAACACCGCTGTACTGATTGGTCGCGGACGCTATTTAAATGTGGCGCCAAAATCGGTGATTGGTCGCGCCCAGCGTCGGCGACCAATTAGCTCAGCGGTGTTTAAATGTGGAGCCAAGATCGGTGATTGGTTGCGGCCGATATTTAAATTTGGCGCCCAAATCAGTGATTGGTCGCTGGCAGCGCCAGCGACCAATCAGCGATTTTTAACACAAATGTCCGGATCTTTTTAACACCATGCGGATACTGTGGGGACATCAGTGGCTAAGGTGTCAAGGGAGGACCGGGGAGCTGCGCTGCGGGTCGGGATACTTCTTCTGCGACCAGTCGCTCATGTCCCGGGTTCTCGCAGCGGAAGTATCCAACCAGGCAGCGGCGCTCCCCGGTCCTCACCAATACGATTAGTTGATTGGTCGCGCTCTCCGCACGCGACCAATCAGTGATCTTGGCGCTAAAGTTAAACACCGCTCTGCTGATTGGTCGCGGACGCTGCCCGCGACCAATCACCGATTTGGGCGCAACATTTAAATAGCGGCCGCGACCAATCAGCGAGCTTGGCGCCAAATTTAAACAACGCTCTGCTGATTGGTCGCGGACCCCAGACGCGTCCAATCAGTGAGATTGGCGCCAAATTTAAACAACGCTCTGCTGATTGGTCGCGGACTCCAGCCGCGACCAATCAGCGAGATTGGCACCAAATTTAAACCCCGCTCTGCTAATTGGTCGCGGATGCCGGCCGCGACTAATCAGCATTATTGGCGCCAAATTTAAACACCGCTCTGCTGATTGATCGTGGTCGCCGTCCGCGACCAATCAGCAGTATTGGCGCCAAATTTAAACCCTGCTCGGCTGATTGGTCACGGTTGCCGGCCACGACAAATCAGCAGTATTGGCGCCAAATTTAAACCCCGCTCTGCTGATTGGTCACAGTTGCCGGCCGCGACCAATTAGCGATTTTGGCGCCAAATTTAAACCCCGCTCTGCTGAATGGTCGCGGTCGTGACCAATCACCATTATTGGCGCCAAATTTAAACACCGCTTTGCTGATTGGTTGCGATGCCAACCAATCAGCATTATTGACGCAAAATGTAAACACCGCTTTGCTGATTGGTCGCGACCGCGACCAATCAGCATTATTGGCGCAAAATTTAAACCCCGCTCTGCTGATTAGTCATGACCGCCGGCCGTGACCAATCAGCGATATAGTCGCCAAATTTCAACACCGCTTTGCTGATTGGTCGCGGTTGCTGGCCGCGACCAGTCAGCGATTTTGGCGCCAAATTTAAACACCGCTCTGCTGATTGCGTCGGGTCTGCCGCATACATATTCTAGAATACCCGATGTGTTAGAATCGGGCCACCATCTAGTTTCATGAAATAATTAAAAAAAAAAATTGACGTGGGGCTTCGCACTATATTTGTGTCCAGCCAGGTACAACAGGCAGGAACGGGCTGCCCCCAACCACCAGCTGACTATTTGTACCTGGCCGGACACAACAATATAGGGAAGCCCTTTTTTTCTTAATTATTTCATGAATTTCATGAAATAATTTAAAAAAAAAATACGTGGGGCTTCGCCCTATTTTTGTGTCCAGCCAGGTACAACTAGGCAGCTGGGGGCTGGAATCTGCAGCGCAGGGAGGTCCAAGCTTTCTGGGTCCCCCCCGCTTCAAAATGCAGTCCGCAGCCACCCCGGAAAATGGCGCATTCATAGAAGCGCCATCTTCTGGCGCTGTACCCAACTCATCCAGGGCCCTGGTGCGGTGGCTCACTGGGTAATAAAGGGGTTAGGGCCAGCTTGGCATTATCAGCTGGCCCTAAGCCCGAAATTCATGGGGTCACGCCAATATTAGACATGACCGCCATGAATTTCTAGTAAAGTATTTAAAAAAAACACAACACCCAGAAAAAAGTCCTTTAATTGAAATAAACACACAATTCTTTATTGTTCTAAATTAAACCATACTTACCGTCACGCCCATTCCAGCTGAAGCCAATGTCTTCTGCAATAAAAGTAAAATAATTAAGCAACCTCATCCTTACCTTTCCATGGTTCCCACGACAGCTTCAGCTCTGCTACATCGAGATGACAGGCTGGACCGCAGCAGAACGCTGCCATCCAGCCTGTCATCCCGCAGACACTGAGAAGCGCAGGCATGCTTGCGCTCTGCAGTGTCTGGCTGTGACAGCATAAAGATGAGACGAGTTCATGTCCAATGAACTCGGCGCACCTCATGCACGTCACTGACAGCGTGGGAGAATTCTCCTGCACTCAGCACTTCAGCGTGAGAATTCTCCCACGCTGTCAGTGAAGTGCATGAGGTGAGCTCATTCATGTCCAATGAACTCAGCTGACCTCATGTACGTCACTGACAGCGTGGGAGAATTCTCACGCTGAAGTGCTGAGTGCAGAAGAATTCTCCCACGCTGTCAGTGACGTGCATGAGGTCCGCCGAGTTCATTGGACATGAACTCGGCTCATCTGGATGCCGTCACAGCGAGACAGTGAGGAGCGCAAGCATGCCTGCACTTCTCAGTGTCTGCGGGATGACAGGCTGGATGGCAGCGTTCTGCTGCGGTCCAGCCTGTCATCTCGATGTAGCAGAGCTGAAGCTGTCGTGGGAACCATCGAAAGGTAAGGATGAGGTTGCTTTATTATTTTTCTTTTATTGCAGGAGATCGTTGGCTTCAGCTGGAATGGGCGTGATGGTAAGTATGGTTTAATTTAGAACAATAAAGAATTGTGTCTTTATTTCAATTAAAGGACTTTATTCTGGGTGTTTGTGTTTTTTTTAACTTTGACTATGGGGTTAGTAATGGGGGTGTCTTATAGACGCCTCTCCATTACTAACCTGGGCTTGATGTCAGCTGGCATTATAAGCTGACATCAACGCCAGCCCTATTACCCCCTGCCACCGCACCAGGGCAGCGTGGAAGAGCGAGGCTAAGTGCCAGAATTGGCGCATCCTATGAATGCGCCATTTCTGGGGCGGCTGACGTCTGGTGTTTCTAGCCTGGGAGGGGGCCAATATTCATGGCTCCCTTCCTGGGCTATTAATATCAGCCCCCAGCTGTCTGCCTAGCCTTTGCTAGCTATTAAATTAGGGGGGACCCCACGTCATTTTTTTGGGGGGGTCCCCCATTTTAATAGCTAGTAAAGGCTATGTATTCAGCTGGGGGCTGATATTAGTAGCCTGGGAAGCTCCGTGGGTATTACCCCCTTCCCAGGCTTCAAACATCTGCCCCAGCCGTCTGCTTAACCTCCGCTAGAGCCTAAAATTAAGGGGAACCCCACGCCAATTTTTTTAATAATAAATCCTTTATTTTAATACTAAATGACAAGTACAGTAACCAACACTATCACTGTACTTCATATATATGTGACTGACATGTTTCTATCTATCTAATCTATGTGTGATTCTCTATTCCTTCTATTCTAAATTGTCGGGTACCGCTGCTGAATTGCCGGCCGGCTTTCTTAAAGAGACGGTGCATGAAAACACTAATATTTTTTTTAATAAATCCTTTACACTAAATGACAAGTACAGTAAGCAACACTGTCACTGTACTTCATATATATGTGACTGACATGTTTCTATCTATCTAATCTATGTGTGATTCTCTATTCCTTCTATTCTAAATTGTCGGGTACCGCTGCTGAATTGCCGGCCGGCTTTTTTAAAGAGACAGTGCATGAAAACACTAATATTTTTTTTAATAAATCCTTTACACTAAATGACAAGTGCAGTAACCAACACTGTCACTGTACTTCTTATATATGTGACTGACATGTTTCTATCTATCTAATCTATGTGTGATACTCTATTCTTTCGGTTCTAAATTGTCGGGTACCGGTGTATGCCGCTGCTGAATTGCCGACTTTTCATGTTTCACTGTGAGCACTGTTCCCATCGATTTGGGCAATCACTGTAATGCCACAACCACCATGGCTGTGGCATTACAGTGAGTGGCAGACAATCCCTGCATGATTGGTGCTCTAAATAGCGCCAGACATGCAGGACATGCTTTTGGTGCACGAACAGTTATCGAACATAACCTCGAACAGCCGAATTTTTTGCAAATCGTTCGGGTTCATCGAACAACTCGAACACCGCCCAAAACAGCTCGAATTTGAGATTGGCGAACAGTTCTAGTCGAACACCGCTCATCTCTAATCATAACAGTAAGTCCAGCCCAAAAATATCTCTAAGGAAAGACCTCCAGTTTCCATCATGGTGTCGGTTCAGGATTTGGCTCAACGCCTGCAGGGACTCTCTTTGGAGGTGGCCGAGCTTCAACAACACGTGAGTAGCTGTTCTGGAGCGCATTTTGTGGAGCCAAAGGTACGATTGCCTGATTTATTTTTTGGTGAGCAACAAGATTTTTTTTCCTTTAAAAATGCTTGTTTATTGTATTTTCGTTTGAGACCCAGATCCTCTGGTGATGAATCACAGCGTATAGGGTTCATAATGTCACTTTTGCGCAAAGAACCTCAGGGACGGGCCTTTTCTCTCCAACCTAGTGATCCGTGCTTTAGATCAGTGGATAGTTTTTTTTCTGCTTTGGGGTTGTTGTATGATGATCCTGATCGTGTCTCATCAGCTGAGACGGAATTGAGACTTTTGAGACAGGGATCAGGTAATGTGGAAAATTATTGTACTCACTTCCGTCGGTGGTCTGCTCAGGTGGGGTGGAACGATTCAGCTCTGAAAAGTTTGTTTCTTGCTGGGCTAGGTGAAAGGGTTAAGGATCTGCTTTTTGCTTATCCTACACCTGGAAACTTGCAGGAGGCAATGCAATTAGCTATACGGGTGGACAGGAGACTGCGTGCAAGGGTTAATGAGAGTAAATCCTTTGCCATGTCAGCTCCTAGTCTTGAGAGGGTCTGTACTGACATTGGAGAGCCGATGGAGATTGGGGCGATGTCAACCCGCTCTCAGGAAAAAGACCGCAGGTTTTCTGAAGGTTTGTGCTTTTATTGCGGAAAATCTGACCATTTCATTAAGAACTGTGTACTTCGTATGAACAAAGAAAAAAAAATATAGCCTGTTTAAACACTAAGGGGGTATTTCTTTCTGCTACTACTGCTGCTCAGGAAGAATTAATTGAATTTTGGGTATTTGTGGATTGTGGTTCTACTCTGAATGTGATTGATGGGGGAGTCTTGGAAAAACTTAAATTAAAACCCAAACCTTTATCATCCCCTATTGCCGTGGTTTCTGTCGATGGCTCTCCCTTGAAATGTGTTACTCACAAGGTTTATGAATTTCCCCTCACTATTAATGGTATTCACCAAGAAAATTTGGATTTGGTAGTATTAAATAATTTGCCTTCTCCAGTAATTTTGGGGTTACCCTGGTTAAATTTGCACAATCCTGTACTGGATTGGTCTACCAATGAAATTAAGTCCTGGAGCCCTAAGTGTTATGACAAGTGTTGTAACGGGCGCATTGCTGCTGTGGATAAAGGGGAATTACCTGTACCTATTCAGGATTTTTGGAAACTTATTTCTGAGGAGGAGTCACAAATTTTGCCTCCCCATAGAGACTATGATTGTACCTTTGAATTTGTCCCTGGAGCGACTCTTCCTAAAAGTCGTTTATTTAATCTTACTATTCCTGAGAGAAAGGCTTTGGAGGAATACATACAGATGAGCTTGGCCGCCGGTCATATCAGACCCTCTAAGTCACCTGTGGCTGTTGGATTTTTTTTTGTTAAAAAAAAGGACGGCGGTTTACATCCTTGTCTGGACTTTCGCGAGATTAATAAAATTACTGTACGTAATAATCCCTACCCACTGCCATTGATTCCTGATTTGTTTAACCAGTTAGTGGGGGCCAAGTGGTTCTCTAAAATTGATCTCCGGGGGGCATACAATTTGTTGCTCATGAAGGAGGGCGATGAATGGAAGACTGCTTTTAACACTCCAGTGGGTCATTTTGAGAATCTGGTTATGCCTTTTGGTCTTACCAATGCTCCAGCATTTTTTCAGAATCTTATTAATGATATCCTTAGACCTTTGATCGGCAAAAATGTGGTTGTGTATTTGGATGACATTTTGATTTATTCGCCTGATCTGGAGTCTCATTGGCGGAGCGTACGTGAGGTATTACAGTTATTAATTGACAATTCGCTTTTTGCTAAGCTAGAGAAATGTGAGTTCGCTGTACAGAGAATTAGTTTTTTGGGCTACATTATCTCCAGCGAGGGCTTTGAGATGGACCCGGTGAAAGTTCAAGCTGTGCAGGAATGGCCTAGGCCTATTGGTTTGAAATCGATACAGAGGTTTTTGGGTTTCGCCAATTATTACAGAAAATTCCTTAAAAATTTTTCTATTATTGTTAAACCACTGACCGATCTCACCAGGAAAGGTGCTAATGCGGTTCAGTGGACTACTGAGGCCATTGAAGCTTTTGTGTATCTAAAGGAGAGGTTCACCTCTGCTCCCATCCTTATACAGCCTGATGTGACTAAGCCGTTTTTGGTTGAGGTTGTTGCTTCTTCGGTGGGGGTCGGTGCGGTGTTGTTTCAGAAAAACAAGGATGGAGTACATCCCTGTGCCTTTTTTTCAAAAAAATTTTCTGAGACTGAACTTAATTGCGATATTGGTAATCGAAATTGCTGGCTATTAAACTCGCATTTGAACACTGGCATCACCTCTTGGAAGGTGCTGAATTTCCCATTCAGGTTTTCACTGATCATAAAAATCTGATCTATCTTGATGCTGCCAAGCGCTTGAATGCCCGTCAGGCTAGGTGGGCACTTTTTTTTTCGCAGTGTAATTTTTCCATTACTTACATCCCGGGTACCAAGAATGTTATAGCTGATGCTTTGTCTCGCAGCTTTTCTCCCATGGTCGGTGCTGAGGAGGAGGGGAGAGCATTTTACAAGAAGGTGTTGTGATTGCTGCATTGGACTTCGTTTTGGAGGATGAGATTCTTAAAGCACAGGAGAATGCCCCATCTAACACTCCCCGTGGGAGGTTGTTTGTGCCTAGGACCTTTAGGAGAGATTTGTTTGTTGAGTGTCATGAGTCTCGGTTGGCAGGTCATCCAGGAATTTCTGAGACCAAGAGACTTGTGGGTAGAGATGAGCGTTGTTCTACTCGAACTGTTCGCCAATCTCAAATTCGAGCTGTTTTGGGTGGTGCTCGAGCCGTTCGGCGAACACGAACGATTTGAGAAAAATTCGGCTGTTCGAGGTTATGTTCGATAACTGTTCGTGCACCAAAATCATAACTGGATTTTTTCTCAGTAATGATGAAAATTAATGTTAATGCGCAGTTTGAGTGTACAGCGGGGTGGGGGGAGGGGCAGGGGATGGATCTCTGCAGGAATAATGAAGATCTCCATTTTTTTTCCTCTTTCCCGCATTTACAGTGGGGAGGTGCAATCTGTCAGCCTATCAGCAGCGCACACACGGAGCGAAGTGCTTTTTTTCACACAAGCAAGGGCATGTGTCATTGGCAGTGTATGTCACATGTCCTTGCCCTATAAGACCTAGCCATTTTCCCCGTCGCCACCATTTTCTCACTGCTGCAGCTGCGTGTTAGACGGCACCGCTGTTGCTGTGTGCGCTATACCTTGTTAATTTCAAGCCAATTTTTGCACAAATCTACAGATAGCTTGGGAGTAGGGAATAGTTGGTTACAGCATTTCCTACGGCTTTTATCAGGCAGGTCTGTGCTCTTAAATAGATAGATTGTGGGAGTAAAGACTAATTGTAATTGCAGTCCTTTTCAGGACTAAGTTACATCAGTTCCTATCAGTTTTTGCCAGGCAGGTCTGTGCCAGTGCTGTGCAAGTTTTTTTCACAGCATTTGGCTAAATCTAGCAAAGCTAATCCTTTTTGGCCTATTGCAGAGTGTGTTAGTCAGTGGAGTAGCCTATCTGTGTTGCAAGCTATACCACCTGTGTATAGAATACCAATTTTTTTACTGCACCTAGTGAAGTAAAACCTTTTGGGCACAGCATCATTCTATTAGTCCATCTATACTGACCTCCATCAGGTTGCAAATTGAATATAATTTTTTTCTGCATCTAGCTCTGAAAAAATATTTGTCTTTCTAGCAATGTGTGGGACTTGTTCTATTAGTCCATCTATACTGACCTCCATCAGGTTGCAAATTAAAAATAATTTTTTTCTGCATCTAGCTCTGAAAAAATATTTGGGCTTCTAGCAGTGTGTGGGACTTGTTCTATTAGTCCATCTATACTGACCTCCACCAGGTTGCAAATTAAAAATATTTTTTTGTCTGCATCTAGCTCTGAAAAAATATTTGTCCTTCTAGCAGTGTGTGGGACTTTCTCTATTAGTCCATCTATACTGACCTCCATCAGGTTGCAAATTAAAAATAATTTTTATCTGCATCTAGCTCTGAAAAAATATTTGTCCTTCTAGCAGTGTGTGGGACTTGTTCTATTAGTCCATCTATACTGACCTCTATCAGGTTGCAAATTAAAAATATTTTTTTTCTGCATCTAGCTCTGAAAAAATATTTGGGCTTCTAGCTGTGTGTGGGACTTGTTCTATTAGTCCATCTATACTGACCTCCATCAGGTTGCAAACTGAATATAATTTTTGTCTGCATCTAGCTCTGAAAAAATATTTGGCCTTCTAGCTGTGTGTGGGACTTGTTCTATTAGTCCATCTATACTGACCTCCATCAGGTTGCAAACTGAATATAATTTTTTTATGCATCTAGCTCTGAAAAAATATTTGGCCTTCTAGCTGTGTGTGGGACTTGTTCTATTAGTCCATCTATACTGACCTCCATCAGGTTGCAAACTGAATATAATTTTTTTATGCATCTAGCTCTGAAAAAATATTTGGGCTTCTAGCTGTGTGTGGGACTTGTTCTATTAGTCCATCTATACTGACCTCCATCAGGTTGCAAATTGAATATAATTTTTTTCTGCATCTAACCCAGCCAATACTTTTGGGCTAATACCACAGTTTGGCCACTCAGCTCTGCTCGGTTCCCATCCATTGTTTTTTTGTGCAAACAACTCCAGAGTTGTGAATTAGTTAACCACCAAAATGAGTGGAAAAAGGCCTGCTGCTGGTGGAAAGGGGAATAGGCGTGTTGGGAAGGGGAAAAAAGGTTGTGTCCGTGGGGTAGGTGTTAAAGCAACAGTAACATCTGCAAAAGAAAGACCATCTTCCAGCCAAACTAAAATGTCTACTTCTTTTAGTGGACAATGTGATAAGATCCCTTTCTTACGGCCACGCCAATCGCTACAAATTCCAGATGAGGCACAAAAACAGCAGGTGCTTCAACGGATATCAAGTGTTCCTTTAAGTGGGCTCTCCTCCACATCAACTTCAACATCACAAATACTCCAGTCCTCAAAGGTATCACCCCAATCGCACTTGCTTCCTCACAGCTCCCAAATCTCCAGCTGCCCGTCTGAGTATGAGGTAGAACAGATGGTTGAGTCTGCAGAGCTGTTTACTCATACTATAGCCTGGGAATCAGAGGTCGGCTCCAGTGCTTCTGTGAATCCAAACGAGGAAATGATCTGCACTGATGCCCAGAATCTTTATGAGTCGGATCCAGGTCCAGACGCTGAAGGTTCTGACCATAATGTAGACCCTCATTCCCAAACTGTAACTCCTGTTGGTGGAGACAATGAGGAAGACGATGATGAGACTCAAATACCTGATTGGAGCGACAACTTTAGTTTTTTGTCAGGGCAGGAACAGGTTGGCTCTGAGGACGACGGGTGTGATAATGCACAGGGTGATGATGATGAGGTTGGAGATCCCACTTACTGTCAACCCACAGTCAGCCAAGAGATGAGGTCAGCAGAGGAGGTGGAGGAGAATGCTAGTGACGACGAGGTCAGGTTGCGCCTTCCTGGACAGAGACGTAGTACTGGAAGCACGTCAACAACTGCATCCTCAAACACAACTCTGCCTCTCACCACAAGTCGTGGTGGCTCTTCAGGTCGCATGGGTGCTAAGCCTTGCATAGCCTGGGCATTTTTTCAGATCGATAAAGATGACCCAACTCGTGTTATCTGTAACATTTGTCAGCAAAAGCTAAGTAGACGCCAAAAAATACATAGTTTGAGTACTTCATGCATGAACCGGCACATGGACATGAAGCATAAGTTGCAGTGGGAAGCTCACTGTGCTACAATGCGGCCTAGCCGGCCGGGCCAACCACCGTCTGCCATCTCTTGTGCATCCGCGGCCTCTTCCTCCTCTGTGTCTGGGGGGACAGCAGTCACACCTGTTTTGGGACGCAGACCTGCCACCTCTTTACCCGCAACAGCCAGCGTGATTGGCAGGTCATCATTTTCTTTGGAGGTGGTAACACCAGCTGGTGTTGAGCGCTGTCTGACATCGAGAGCACCACCTTTGGATCAAGGCAACCTAACATGTCCGCCTGCATCTTCCTCACAGACCAGCAGTTTGCCGGGTACACCCTTATCAACCCCGTCTAAGCACAATAGCCAGCCCTCGGTCCCTCAGATGTGGACAAGTAAAAGACCATTTCCTCCTAGCCATGAGAAAGCTAAGAGGTTGAATTTCACCATCTGCAAGCTCTTGGCTACAGAAATGCTGCGCCTTTCCGCCTGGTGGACACAGAGGATTTTCGAGACCTTATGTCCGTCACAGTGCCCCAGTACCAGATGCCCAGTCGGCACTACTTCTCAAAGAAAGGTGTGCCTGCGCTCCACCAGCATGTCGCACACAACATCACCGCTTCTTTGAGAAACTGTGTGTGTGACAGGGTGCATTTCACCACAGACACTTATACGAGTAGGCATGGACAGGGGCGTTACATGTCGCTGACTGGGCACTGGGTAACTATGGTGACAGCAGGACAAGGGGCTGCTGTCCAAGTCTTGCCGTCCCCACGAGTTGTGCGTCAATCCTCTTTATCTCAAAGTTCCTCCACTGCTTCTGCCTCCTCAACCTCCTCTCGGTCCTCCACCTGCACCCAAAGCCTGTCTGGTCATGCCACAAGCTTTCTAACTGCGCAGAAGGGATCCTGCACACCTCCTTACTATGCTGGCAGTAGGGCTCAACGTCATCAGGCGGTTTTTACTTTGAAATGTCTGGGAAATGTGAGTCACACAGCTGAGGAGTTGTGGTCAGCTCTGGAGAACCAATTTCATGAATGGTTGTCTCCACTGGACCTGAAACCAGGGAAGGCCGTGTGCGACAATGCTGCAAACCTGGGTGCGGCCCTTCGCCGGGGCAATGTCACACACGTGCCTTGTATGGCTCACGTGTTGAACCTGGTTGTCCAGCAATTTTTAGCCCACTATCCCGGACTAGATGGCCTTCTGCAGAGGGCACGGTCGCTGTGTGCTCACTTCCGCCCTTCGCATCCCACAGCTCAGCGACTTACATCTCTACAGAAGTCGTTGGGCCTGCCACTTCACCGGCTAAAATGCGATGTGCCTACCCGGTGGAATTCAACTCTGCACATGTTGCAGCGACTGTGGCAGCACCGACAAGCCCTGGTGCAATACGTTCTGACGTATAGCCTGGGCCAACGACATCCAGAGGTGGGGCAAATCACGCTGGAGGAGTGGTCTCAGATCAGGGACCTATGCACCCTTCTGCACAGTTTTGAAATGGCGACGAAGATGTTTAGTGCTGACGATGCCATTATCAGCATGACTATTCCGGTGATTTACATGCTGGAGCACATGTTAAACAGAATTCAGAGTCAGGTGGTGGCACAAGAGGAGGTGGAGGAAGTAGAGGAGGAGGAGTTGTATGCGGAAGGGCTAACATCTGCTAGGTCCAGACGGTCGGCAGCACCAAGGCGGCAGGCATGTGAGGGTGGGGGAGATGGTTTTACCAGGGCGCATGGTAGCAGCCAAACTAGTGAGGAAGGTGCAGGAGCCCAGGAAGAACTGATGGAAGACTCATCAGATGAGGGAGACCTTGATCACATTTCTGTTGTGCGAGGTTGGGGGGAGAGGACAGAGGAAGGAAGCATGATTGTTACCTCGCCACCAACACAACAGGGACTTGGTGCTCCTGGATGCGCAACACACATGAGTGCCTTCTTGCTGCACTACATGCAACATGACCCTCGAATTGTGAGAATTAGAAATAATCCTGACTACTGGGTTGCCACACTGTTAGATCCCCGGTACAAAAGTAAATTTGCAGAAATTATTCCTGTCATAGAAAGGGATGCACGCATGCAGGAGTATCAGCAGAGACTGTTGCAGAATCTTACATGTGCTTTTCCACAAAACACCAGTGGTGCACGTAGTGAATCTCACAGTTCCAACTTGCCAACCGTGGGACCGTCGAGTGTTCAGCACTCAAACCGTAACAGAAACACAGTATCTGCTGGTAACATCAATTTTGCGGAATCATTTCACCACTTTTTTAGCCCATCCTTTGCAAGGCCACAGGAGACAAGAAGTCTGACACATAGTCAACGCCTAGAGACGATGGTACAGGAGTATCTCCAAGTAAACATTGAAGCCTTGACTGTGTCACTGGACCCTTGCTCTTTTTGGGCTTCCAATCTGGATAAATGGCCGGAGCTAGCCACTTACGCCTTGGAGATCTTGTCATGCCCCGCAGCCAGCGTTCTGTCTGAACGTGTGTTCAGCGCTGCTGGTGGTGTGATGACAGATAAGCGCATGCTGCTCTCCACCGATAATGTAGACAGACTCACGTTCATAAAGATGAACAAATCATGGATCCGAAATGACTTTTCTACCCCTGTGTCATCCTGGGGAGAGTAAAAGATGGATGATTGGTTAAAATCACCTCACCAACCGTTTTAAGCTTTCAAATTACTAGTCATGTTTATCTGTATCTTGGCTGGAAAATTATTTGGGCTTTGTAGCAGTGTGCAGCACTGATTCTATTAGGCCATCTATACTAAGCTCCACCAGATTTAAAATTACTAATCATGTTTATCTGTATCTTGGCTGGAAAATAATTTGGGCTTTGTAGCAGTGTGCAGTACTGATTCTATTAGGTCATCTATACTAAGCTCCACCAGATTTAAAATTATTAATCATGTTTATCTGTATCTTGGCTGGAAAATAATTTGGGCTTTGTAGCAGTGTGCAGTACTGATTCTATTAGGCCATCTATACTAAGCTCCACCAGATTTAAAATTAATAATAATTTTTAGCTGCATTTAGCCCGGAAAATAATTTTGGGGCTCCGAGATGCGCAAGACACATAAGTGCCTTCTTGCTGCACTACCTGCAACATGACCCTCAGATTGTCAGAATTCGAAGTAATCCTGACTACTGAGTTGCCACACTCTTAGATCCCCCACACTCTTCGATCAACCTTTTCATTTTAATAAAGACCAAAAAAATGGTCATTTTTGAAATTATAAGCATTAGCAGGTTATTAGAAACTGAAATCAAACAGTTTTCAACTCAAAACTTTATTCTAGGTGATGTTACATTTGCACATAGAACCCTTTGTTCGAAAGGAGCTTCTGAACTCTCTCGTCCATTGAATTTGTCAGGTTTTGGATGGTTTCTGCTTCAATTGTTTTGCATGAGGACAGAATACCATCCCAGAGCTGTTGCTTAGATGTGAACTGCCTCCCGCCATCATAGACACTCCTTTTGATGATGCTCCAGAGGTTCTGAATGGGGTAGAGGTCAGGGGAGCATGGGGGTCACACCATAAGTTTGTCCCCTTTTATGCCCATATCAGCCAGAGATGCAGATGTGTTATGTGCAGCATGAGACAGTGCATTATCATGCATAAAAATGATCTTGCTGTGGAATACACGGTTCTTCTTCTTGAACCATGGCAGGAAGTGCTGTTTGAGAAACTCCACATACATTATGGAGTTCATCTTTACCCCTTCAGGGATCCTAAAGGGGCCGACAATCTCTCTCCCCATGATTCCAGCCCAAAACATTACTCCACCTCCTCCTTGTTGGCACTGTAGCCGTGTTTGCGTGGGGTGTCCATCAACCAGCCATCCTCCACTCCATCCATCTGGACCATCGAGCGTTGCACGGCACTCATCCGTGAACAAAACAGTTTAGAAATCAGTCTTCATGTAATGTTTGGCCCACTGGAGCCGTTTCTGCTTGTGTGAAGTGGATAGAGGAGGTCGACAGGATGGCGTATGCACAGCTGCAAACCTCTGAAGGACCCTGCATCTTGTTGTTCGGGGGACGTTGAAGGCACCAGCAGCTTCAAAAACTTGTCTGCTGCTATGACAAGGCTTTTTTGCCGCTGCTCTTTTAACCTGACGTAGTTGCCTGTAGGAAAGAGTCCTCAATTTGCCCTTATCAGCACACACACGTGTGTACTGTGAATCAGCTACATACTTCTTGATTGCCAAGACACTTCATCCTGATCATCGCACAATGTTGATTGTAGTCATGCCTTGACCTAAACACTCCACAATTTGTTGCTTCTCAGCAGCCGACACATCCTTTTTCTTTCCCATTTTGGCAGAAAATGTAGGCTGCTTAATAATGTGGGACAGCCTTCTTAAGCATTGTAGTCATGCCTTGACCTAAACACTCCACAATTTGTTGCTTCTCAGCAGCCGACACATCCTTTTTCTTTCCCATTTTGGCAGAAAATGTAGGCTGCTTAATAATGTGGGACAGCCTTCTTAAGCAGTCTTGTCTTTCATTGGACACACCTGCCAAACTAATTAGCACAGGTGTCTGCAATTGCTTACAGTGATATAAAGAGCCCTGACACACATCACCATCAATGAGTTTAACTGACAAACAAATTCTTCCCTTATCACTCCTAAACACTTTTTGCATAATAATTTGGAACACAGTGTACATGTGCTTTTCCACAAAACACCAGTGGTTCACGTAGTGAATCTTACAGTTCTAACTTGCCAACCGTGGTCTGTATGGAGTTGTTCAATAAAGGGCCCAAAATTAAGATAACATAGATGGGAGAGGTCTCTATGAATAGGAATTCCTAAGTATTTGATACCCTGTGAGGGCCAGGCAAAGGGAAAGTTGGACTGGATGGAATCCTGTATGGATTTGGGGAGGGAGACATCGAGGGCCTCAGATTTCGCTGCATTGATTTTAAAATTTGACCATGTAACAAAGTGATCTATTTCAGCCATAACAGCAGGGATGGATATATGTGATTGAGTGACATATACTAGGACATCATCAGCAAATAGAGATCACTTGTACTCGGTGCCTCCCACCTCAATCCACCTAATATTGGGGTTATGGTGAATTGATGAGAGCAGGTGCTCTGTCACTAGGATGTATAAGAGAGGGGACAGAGGACATCCCTGCCTTGTCCCATTGGTGATTATGACAGGTGATGAAAATGTTCTGACGCGCCCCCTGGGCCTTCGGACACCCGGAGCCGGACCCTTTTTGGTGGATGCTGGTTGTTGTAGTCTCCGTGGCGGCGACCCGGTTCCATGGCTCAGGGCGGTCAAACCAGTGGCGGAACTATTTATGTGGTTTTGATGTTTAAATGTCCGACTACGCCACCCGTGGATTGCGGTCAGAGTGAACCGCCGCTACAGGGCAGACCGCTGAGGCTGGTGTTGTGGGTGCAGCAGAGCGTAGCATAACTCCCCACGGGAGGAGTATAGCCTCAGGGCAGTGTATGCGGAGGATGGGGGTGATGGTGCAGGGCAGCAGCAGTAACGACACGGAGTCAGTGATGCAGTCCAGGGCCTTTACTCACAGTTCTTATTATCCAGACCACGTCTGCAGGTAACGGCTGCTCACGTTGTACTGTGCTCACCAGGTGAGGGGCTCAGACAACTCCCAGATAACTTTGGAGCGCTTCACAGGACCCCCTTTGTGTGTCCTTTGTCTGGCCTTTCTTACCAACCCTTCTGTCCGGCTGCCTCGGGCCTCCTCTTGGAAAACTTGGCGCCAGTTTCCCTGACCCTATGTGGTGCCTTCCTAGCAGGTGTAGGGAGGGGCTGTGCCACATAAAATGTCACAGCCTCCGGTTTCTAGCTGAGGGTCGTTTCCCGCCTCCACTAGTTTCGGGGACCGGTCTCCCCCTTTGGCCTGACCCCTCCAAGCAGGTGGATTCGGGCGTGCGGTGGCGACTCGCCCGTCCGCACCCCTGGGATCCCTTCGTTCCTTGTTCCTGGAGCCTTCTCCGCTCCTCTTCCTTCCTTCTCTCTCTTCCAGGCCTGGGCCTCTGTTACTAGGCCCGCCTCCGGAGCAGAGCTCATGCAGAGCCCCTGCTCCCTGCCACTTCTGCTCAGACTTCTCTGCACTGAACTAAGATGGTGCCCACCTTTTATACTCCCTTCTCAATGCACCCAGGAACTGCTTCCTCCCTGCTCCTGCACTACAGGGTTCCCCTTCCTCAGTGTTCCCTCCCCCCACTCCAGCCAGGGACAGGGACTGTCGTGCCCATCTCAGGGGCATATTGGTCTCCCTGCCCCACGGCAATGTGGTGTAATGCATGCAGGTGTCGGGTCCTGATCCACACTCCATCCTTACCTGAGAGTGAGATATCACACCTCTGGGTGAGGTGCAATACCTCTGTAGCAACCGAGCCCTCAGGGTGCTACAGTTCCATTTATCTTCAGCCTAGGTGACTTATTGCGATACAGGGCCGTGATTTTGACTATAAAAGGGTCCCCTAGACCCCTACCCCAAACTTTTTAAGAGAATAATATATGGCGTGCCAGGAGACTTTATGGAATGCTTTCTCAGCATCCAACGAGAGTATCTAATTACAAATTTTTAACTGCATCTAGCCCAGGAAATACTTTGTGCCTAGTAGCAGTGTCTGCTAGTCAGCGGATTATCCCGGCTGTTAAGCAAGCTACACCACCTGTAGTTTGGACACTTAATTTTTTCAAAGGAAATGCTTCGGTACCACGGGATACTCAGTGAAGAGCATCAGGAGGCACGCCAAGGCATAGGGGCTGGGACTGGCAGTAGGATGCCTTGCGGTGGACAGCCGAGCTCGATCCTTATAAAAGCTTTTTAACTGCAGCAGCTTTAGTGGACGCTACTGGAGCTGGAGTTACGCGGCTGCTGGCATGAGACTTGCCCTCCAATAGATCCTTGTAAATGGATTTAAAGTGTATTCATTCAAATTAGAGAGACAATTTAAATTAAAAAGATTAGAGCTTCCTCCACCACAGGGGGGCTCGCTCGACCCACCAGCGGACAGGCACCAGTATTGGGAGAGGGGGGCTGGCCGTCAGGGTTCACCGCGGCTCTGGCACAAACCCGGCGACGCGGAGGTGGCACGGGCAGGAGCGGACTGGCCGTGTCAGCTTCTCACTTTTTGGATTTTAGAAGGACATGACATGCCTATATCTGTGTCTCCCCCTCCTTTTACTCCTCCACCTCTTTTCTTTTCGCATGACTATATGTACTTGTCACTTTTCCATGTGTTAGTTATGTCTTCTGAGCAGTTTGTCAGCTTTTGGACACCTTTGAAGGTGTTTTCTATGTGCTTCTATGTGTTTTTGTTTGCCTGCCATTGGTTTTAACGGTGTTCGAAGGTGTTCGATGAACAGTTCGGCGAACACACGGGTGTTCGACGAACCGAACCGAACTCGAACACTACAGGGGTGGCTCAACACTACTTGTGGGTCGCAGTTTTTGGTGGCCTGGATGGCAGAAGGAAGTCATTAAGTGGGTGCGTCAATGTACTGTGTGTGCTAGATCTAAGTCTTCTCATACTCCTACTGCGGGGTTGCTTTGCCCTCTGGAGGTTCCTAGTGCACCTTGGACACATCTGGCTATGGACTTTATTCCTGACCTTCCCTCCTCTGAGGGTTTCACGGTCATCTGGGTGGTCGTGGACCGTTTTAGCAAGATGTGTCACTTGGTTCCCTTCATCAAACTGCCCTGCGCTAAGACACTCGCTAAGGCCTTTGTCAAGGAAATTGTCAGACTACATGGCGTTCCTACTGACATTGTTTCGGATAGGGGACCTCAGTTCGTGGCTCGTTTTTGGCGTGCTTTTTGTGACAGGTTGGGAGTTCATTTATCGTTTTCATCTGGATATCATCCTGAGTCTAATGGCCAGACAGAAAGGAAGAATCAGGATGTTGAGCAGTTATTGCGTTGTTTTGTGGCAGACAATCAGGAGAGGTGGTCTGAGTTTCTGCCGCTTGCTGAATTTGCTCTTAACAACCATACATCCTCTTCTGCTGGGTGTTCGTCTTTTTTTTGTTGTTCTGGGAGACATCCGTCTTTTGGGTCATTCTCCAAATTGGTATCGGCTGTGCCTGAGGAGGAGAGTTTTTCCGGTGATTTGGAGAGAGTTTGGTCGGATGTGCGTGGTAATCTTCAGGAGGCTAACAAAAAATCTAAGAGGTACTTTGACAGGAAACGTCAAGAGGTTTTGTTTACGGTTGGTGACATGATTTGGTTGTCCTCTAAGAATCTGCGGTTGAGAATTCCTTCTAAAAAATTGGGTCCCAAGTCTGTAGGACCCTTTAAGGTGCTTCAGGTAGTTAACCAATCTGCTGTTAGGTTGGAGGTTCCTACCTCCTGGAAGATTAATCCGGTGTTTCATGTTTCTCTATTGAAAAAAGCTGATGTATCAGATAGAGACGCCACTGCCACTGTTCCTCCAGTGGTGGAGGACGGGGAATATGAAATTTCCCGCATCCTTAATTCTAGACGGTATAGGGGGAGTTTGCGGTATCTCGTCGCTTGGAAGGGTTTCGGTCCCGAGGATAACTCATGGGTGAGGGCGGATGATGTTTCTGCTTCCAGACTTGTCAGAGCGTTTCACAAGAGGTTTCCTGATAAGCCTGGTCCTAGGGGATCCGGAGCATCCTCTTAGAAGAGGGGGGTACTGTTAGAACTCTCCTGTTAGGTTTTTTCTATTTTGCTGGTCACATGACCTTTTTGCCTATTTAATCCTGCTCCGCCCTTCTGTTCATGCTGGACTTCATTGTAATTTCTACTCTTAAGCTAGCCAGTTGCTTTGTTACCTTTCTCAGTCAGTTTAGCTAGGTCTTCGGACCTTTATGTTCTATGTTGTGTGTTTGTCTTTTTACTGCTACAATTTCTGCTAGGAGGTGTCCATCTTTCTCCCAGTCCCTAGTTCTTGTAGGGATCCCTCCCTCACATCTATAGGTCTTCGTTCAGACTAGCTGAGGACTTTAGCGGGTCTGATCGCAGGATCAGGTTCCCCGTTACATCGTAGGGATCTAGCTTAGTTCTATTGTAGGGACCGATCTCCTGTCTTTCCTTAGTGCTTGTAGCCTATCATAATAGCCATACCCTTTGGACAGCGCTTGATTGGAGCCAATTTCATCCTACAACAGGACAATGACCCAAAGCACACCTCCAAATTATGCATGAACTATTTAGGGAAGAAGCAGGCAGCTGGTATTCTATCTGTAATGGAGTGGCCAGCTCAGTCACCAGATCTCAACCCCATTGAGCTGTTGTGGGAGCAGCTTGACCGTATGGTACGAAAAAAGTGCCCATCAAGCCAATCCAACTTGTGGAGGGGCTTCAGGAAGCATGGGGGGAAATGTCTCAAGATGACCTCAGCAAATTAACAGCTAGAATGCCAAAGGTCTGCAATGCTGTAATTGCTGCAAAGGGAGCATTCTGTGACCAAAGCAAAGTTTGAAGGAGAAAATTATTCTTTCAAATAAAAATCATTATTTCTAACCTTGTCAATGTCTGGAAGATATTTTCTAATCATTTTGCAACTCATTTGATAAATAAAAGTATGAGTTTTCATGGAAAACATGAAATTGTCTGGGTGACCCCAAACTTTATGGGACGAGGAGCACTGCTCTTTCCTTCATGCCACCTGTGTAGCGGACTGATCGCTGCCGTGCTCCTGAACTCCTGCAATGCTGCAGAAATCCGCCCACCAATCCCAGCATTCTTGGAGACTGATCTCCAGAAAACCCCTTTAAAGGCATTTAGGAATTTCTAATGACATTTCCTTTAGATATTTTTTTTCCTTTTCCCCAATAGCCCCTTTAAAAAGAATGTTTGGTATTAATAAAATATTTCCATTTCCTGAATCTTATGCTAATTATAGTGTCCCATAAACAGTGTCAGACACAGAGTACCCCATAAACAGTGTCAAGGATGACCAATACATTTTGAAGACTGTAGGAGCAAAATATAGTTGTGGTCTTTGGTTCTGATCCTTTCAGGGTCTAACGATGTGTGAGGGACGTATTATAAACATTACAATTCTGTTGTGCTGGCAGCGGCACCTCTCACACCTCATCTATGGCTTCAAATTCTTCATCTATAGTGGCGACCAAAAGTTTTGGATTTACTATTTATTGATCACAACATAGAGAGTAATCCATTGCTTACAGTGCCATAACTTAGTATTTTGTAGCATAGCCTCTTGCTTTAATTCCTGCACCGCACTGACCGGGCATTGAAGCCACTCGGGTATTCAAGACATCTTGAGGGGTCTTGCTCCATTCCATTTGCAAATCTGCAAACAATTCATCTTTATTGCTCTCGGTACGGGACCCAACTCGTCCCCTAACTCATTCCAAAGGTGCTCTATAGGGTGTAAATCAGGTGATTGGCTCGGCCATTGCAACAGGAGAACTTTTTTTTTTGCTAACCAATTCTTGACTAATTTGGATGTGCGCTTAGGATCATTGTCTTGCTGGAATCTTCATCCCCTGCCTACTTTGGTTTTGCCATGTGGCAGGATTATATTCTCCAGTATATCCTTGTACATGGTAGCATTCATATTTCCATAAATTCTATGGCAGATGCAGAAAAGCAGCCCCAAACCATGACATTGCCTCCACCATGTTTCACTGTAGGTGTGTGGCACCTTACATCATTACGTTTTCCAATTGGGTGGTATATATGGTGCTGCTATCACTACCAAACAGATTGACCTTGGATTCACCTGACCACAACACCTTAGACCAATGTGTCTCTTTCTATTGTGTTCTTTGGCAAACTCAAGTCAGATCTTCCGGTTCTTTGCAGAGATGAAAGGCTTCTTGTCTGGACCTCGTGCATTCAGCCCCATGCTCTTAGCCACCGCACCACAGGTTGGCAGACTCACTTTGACCCCATATTCTTCCTTCATGTCGTGTGAAATCTGCACAGCACTTTTATGGACATCAGGTACTGACTTCTTCTTAATAATGTGATCAACTCTGGAGGAGGTTTTCATGGTCGTCCACTTCTAGGTTTGTCAGCTGTTCCAGAACCTTCTTTTCCTCTTTTTAATATACGTGACACTTACTTGACTTTGAGAACAGGTGATTCCACGGCTCCTCTTTATGGCTTTATGACTTCACTCTCAGAATAATAAGCTTCCCGACATCTGGTGAGAAATTTGGCTTTGTCTTTGCTGTGTTTTAGCATAAAAACATACACATAAAAAAATAAAATTTTAGACAAAAAATTCGACCACTTATGACAAAATATGCAAAACATTCGGCCCAGCAAATGTTGAAAACTAACACGTTAAAAGGATAAAACAATGTCGCACACAATTTTCGTCCTTATAGCTGACAACCATTTGCTTCCAGTTTACTAAAATCAACAGGAAAATGGCAACAACCAGACAGAAGGAATCACACTGTAAAAAAAAATGCAAAACTTTTGGTCGCTACTATACTTCAGCTTCAATGTGAAACTTTTACCAGAAATGTCTAAATGCAAATATCTAATGAGGTTCCAGTGATGTGAAATATTATCAGTATGATGTTAATTGGGCAGATCAGACATACTGCACAGTGTATTAAGCAAGTAGGACATTGCCAGCGGGCAGGGAGGGGTGGTGCGAGCTGCAGGTTGTGCACAGGGCTGACTCCTTGGCCGAGAGCCACTTTTAGGGAAAATTGGAATTTACAGAAGCCAAAACAAACGATACTTAATAAAAATAGGATGCTACACGGCCATTATCATGTATATTATGTACAGGCTGCTGGAGTCACTTGTATGCAGAGAAAAAGATATATCTAATAATGCAGCGTATATGATAATCTAAAACATAACATAGGGCCAGAGACCCTAATTCCAGGGATGTGTCACTGTCATGCTAGTTATGGGCAGGACCCAGCGTACGATGATGGGAAAAGGGGGCAAGCCCAGCATCTAGGGAAAGGGAGAGTGGAGACCCCTAGGCAGATCTAACAACACCCTGACTCCCCTAACGTCCTTAAATAGGTGCCGCACCTAACGCCAAGCAGAATACCTTAGACCTAGCTGTCCCTAGAGCTAGGCCCTAGGTAGGGAGGGGGAGGGGTGAGCACTAGTCAGTCCCACTGCAACTAAAGGCAAACAAGGGAAACAAACAAGGGTATACACTTAGCTTTGACAAGACACCAGAGATCACGACTACAATCCTGTCACGGTCTCCACATTTTCCTTGTCTGCTATTGTTACTATTGTGTGGAGGCTGTCAGTCTGTTTTGGTTTTGCTGGGTCGGTTCTGCAATCATCCGTGTTCACTTCCCTTGATTAGTCTTCTACTTAAGCATGCCAGCTCCTTCACCCAGTGTCAATTGTACACTTGCTGTTGCCTGTGTAGGACTGATCTCTCTGTGCTCTGTGCCTGACTATTTTCCCTTACCTGGATTTTGACCATTTGCCTGTTATCTGACTACTCTTTTGTCTGCTCCCTGTGTACTGCCTTGTCTTTCGGGTTTTCCTGACCCCGGCTTGTGTTGTGGATTCCATCTCTGACTTCTCCTTGTTGTACTGCGCCATTTTCCTGGACTTGACTTTGTATCGTTTGACCTCCCTCTATTTATCCAGTAAGTAGCACTTACATAATATTTCTTTCAGTAATATTAGTCTCTTCTCTCCTCTTCTGAGACTGTTATTTCTGTAGTGACTCGTGTCACAAATCCACAAAGGATCTCCAAAGAGAATCTAGCCAACTGCTAGAACTCCAGACCTGAACAGAGCAATTTACTCTATCACCGGTGATACTCTGGAAAAACTGAGTGCATTTAAAGATCCAGCAAGGGTGTGTCAATTAGCAGCAGAAAGTGGAGATCACCGCTGGGTCCTAGAGAGGGAGGGATGATGAAAGGATCAAGAAGGTGTCTGCAAGGCCAAGTGCAGCTACCTGTAATACCTTCAGGTTCTCGGGATGGTCCCAATCAAATATAGCGCTGATCTTCTCCATCCGAAAATCCGATGATGACAGCTCCTGGGTGGCGAATACACATTTCTCTAGTTTGGCATATAGTTTGTTATTTCTATCTGTAGTACTTGTTTAACATGACCCTGATGCGTCTCAAAATCAGGTGAGTAAACCAAAATATCATCCAGATAGACGACCACAAACCTGCCCAGTAAATTATGGAAAATATTGTTTATGAAATGCTGGAATACCGCAGGAGCATTGGTCAGACCAAAAGGCATAACCAGACTCTCAAAATGCCCCTCAGGGGTATTGAACGCCGTTCACCATTCATCCCTGTCTTTGATTCTAACCAGATTGTAGGCTTCCCTTAAATCCAACTTGGAGAATACTTTAGCTCCCAAAACCTGGTTGAATAAATCTGGAATCAGAGGAAGAGGGTATGGATCTCGGACGGTAATTTGATTCAATTTCCGGAAATCTAAACAGGGACAGAGACCCTCATCTTTTTTCTTAGCAAAGAAGAACCCTGCCGCCATGGGCAAAGATCAGGGTCTGATATGTCCCTTCTCCAGACTTTTCGCAATGAAATCCTTCATGGCTTGTCTCTCAGGGCCAGAAAGATTATACAGTCTGGACTTGGGTAGTTTAGCCCCGGGAGTCATGTTAATAGGACAGTCATATGCACGATGAGGAATCAAATCCTGACACGCCGTCTCAGAAAATACATCCTCAAAGCCAGACAAAAATACAGGTAAGGTCTCTGTAGAGACTGCAGAAAAGGAAATGCTTAAGCAGTTCTTATGCCAGTAATCTCCCCATTCAACAATTTCCTTTGATTGCCAATCCACTATTATGTTTCGCCAACCAGGGTAGACCCAGTACAATTGGAGTGGGAAGAACCTCCAGGACATATCAAGGAATTGCCTCATAATGAAAAGACCCCACTGTTAGTCTTATATTATGTACAATCTGATTCAGAGTCCTCTGTGCAAGTGGCGTTGAGTCGATGGCATAAATAGGGATGGGCTTAGTTAACGTACAGCAAGTAAGTCCATGAGTTCTCACAAACCCAGCATCAACCATGCTGACTCCAGCTCCACTGTCCACAAACACAGAAATTTTCTCAGTCCCGCTCTTCAGCACCACCTTTGCTGTCAGGACAAACTGAGAACTGCATGTTGAAGACAAACACTCCCCTTGATTATCCAACTCCACACTACCAAGGATAAATGAAGTTTCTTTTTGCTTAGAAATCGAGGGACAGGCCTCAATAAAATGTCCCTTTCTACCACAAAAAAAACCACACGCCCTTTTTCTTGCGGATCTCAGGGGAAACATATGACGCAGTAGCTCCCCCTAACTGCATGGGTTCCTCAACCTCCATAAGCACAGGTTCACCCCCAGACTCCCCCCAGCAAAGGGGTGCTGCCCTGAAAAGAGGGCTCAGGAGAAGGTGGTCTCACTCATCTATCCCGGAGGCGTAGACGTAAAATAAACGTCTATTTGGCAGAAATAAATGCCATATAACAAAATATAAAGAAAACCTTCAACCTCCCTACAGACCACCGTATACACAATATGTCATTGCCCGATAAGTGATTAGTGAATCACAATCCAAAGGATTGTTTCGCAGGGAAATCCCATGGTATACCTACAGTTGCAGGAAGGCATCAAGGCCAAAGTTTGGCTGGTGTGGAGCCCCAAAAACCTGCCTAGAAGTGCTCATGTAGGTAGATCCCTAAGGGAAGGAAGAGGGGTGCTGGGACAGAGAGCCCACGCGTATCGCCGTCTAGCGGCTTCGTCAGGGCTGGTGGTGGCACCATGTGTGCGCTGGCATATATTTTCAGTATAATGCGTAATTACCTTGATTTACACGTGGAATAAATCAAGTTCATTGCACATTATACTACAAATATATGCCAGCGTACACCCCTCTTCGGCCGTGCCGTTGCTGCTGAACCTCTAATCGAAGGTCAGTCATCTCCAGTGACAAACTCTGAAACTGCTCTGCCAGCACTGAAGTGAAATCCATAAACCCGGAAATAAAAAAAAGCCCCCCCAAAAAAGACAAAAGTCAGTTTGTTTGTTCGGTCGATGATAATGTCATGCTAGGTATGGGCAGGACCCAGTATATGATGGTGGAAAAAGGGGGTAGCCCAACAACTAGGGAAAGGGAGAGTGGAGCCCCGTAGGCAGATCTAACAACATCCTGACTCCCGTACCATCCTTAAATAGGTTCTGCACCTATCACAGAGCAGGATACCTTAACCCTGGTTAACCCTAGAGCTAGGCCCTAGGTAGGGAGGGCGAGGAGTGAGCACTACTCAGCCCCACTACAACTAAAGACAAACAAGGCAAACAAACAAGGGGATATACTTAGCTTTGAGAAGACACCAGAGTGATCACAACAACCATCCACCAAGGAACTCCAAGGAGAATCTAGCCGACTGCTAGAACTCCAGACTTGAACAGAGCAATTTACTCTATCACCGGCGATACTCTGGAAAAACTGAGTGCATTTAGAGATCCAGCAAGGGTGTGTCAATTAGCAACAGAAGGTGGAGATCACCACTGGGTCCTAGAGAGGGAGGGATGATGAAAGGATCAAGAAGGTGTCAGCAAGGCCAAGCGCAGTGACTTTCTACAGCCGAATCCAGAATGACTGTCTGTCAAACCTGACACACTCGTGACAGTCACTTACTGAGCTGCTTTTTGTATTTTTTATGAAATCAGTGTTTTATCAGCAGGAGATTATCACTAGAGGACTAGTAAAGCTGCTGCCATGTAGTCCAACCATGCCCCCAAAATGAATTCGCAGCTTCCTGCCAATCAATAGTGTGAGTGGGCCTATACAGAGAGAGTTTAGATCTGCAGCAAATAAAACTGTGATTTTATCAAAGCTGCACCAAGCAGCTCAGTAATGGACACATCACTGGATTCAGGGTCTCTGCCCCGACATCATGCAACTCTCATATTGGGTATCAAAAAGCTGGTGACAGGTTCCCTTTAAGGATTTTTTATTATTAAAATTATTCCTCTCCACAATGAAAAATTAGGTAAATTTTGCTAAATTTACAAACTTGTCTTTTGAAAGAGTTTATGCGATTACATTTCAGCCTTATTCAATTCTCTTGAGATATTTTAGTGTCTGTATTCAGCTAGAGTACGCCCCCCAGTGCAAGGTCTGATAACCCAAACTAACTGGCAACTATGCCAAAGTTTAGCATGGTACCCGGCTAAACCTTCACCAAGGACTTGGTCAATATGGACTAACAGGTGGTTGTGACGGATAAGCGATCGCTCACCAGGCGACCTTTTTTCAATGGATGTTACAGCCATGTTCCACCCCGGGAATGACAGCTCCTGTGGAAGATGTCGGTTGGGGGAACAGGTCACTGAGAAGAGTCAGGAGGCCGGCGCTGGGAGGAGATAGAGGCAGGAGCAGCTCTATGCAGTTACCATCTCATTTGGATACAAATCTGCCAATGCCTTAGGAGACACCATATTCTCATAGTCTTGCAAAACCCTTCAAAGAATACTTGGACATTGTTTTTGTAATTTTGTCCAAAATAGAAAAGCTCTTTATTATCTGCATTCCTGTAAAAAAAACAAGTGCTTCCAATCCCCAGATTTTCCCCCATTGTATTTCCCTAATTTTTAGCTGCATTGATGTCAGAAGATATTCATCTGGAGTACAGATGATGGCAGTGATGGGTTAGCTTAACCCCGCTGTCTCTGGGGATAAGCTGATGATGGAGGTTGTCCTGATAAGCAGAACATTCAGAGGAAGATCCATCACTGCCATCATCTGTACTCCACATGAGGACGTGAGGTCTGATATCGACTGCTAAAGGCAGGGAAATGGAGTGGGGAAGCAAGCAGGGGTGTGGAAGGCATTTACATGCATTTCTAACCCCAGTCTATTTTCCTGCCTTCAGCTGCGTTGATATCAGAATGTACTTTTTTGGAGTACAGATGATGGCAGTGATGTTTCAGCACCGCTGCGTTCCTCTGAGCGTTCTGTTTATTAGAACAATCTTCTGCAGCAGAGGACTTCTCAAGGAGATGATTCTGAAAAGAACAAGCCTCAGAAGAGGACAGAGGTGCTGAGCCATCACTGCCATCATCTGTACTTCAACAGAATAGAAACTGATATTTTTGCAGCTGAAAGCAGGAATATAGACAGGGGTTTGGAAGTAATTATCAAGCAATTTATCTACAGGGATGAAGACAAATCCCCTAATAAAGTGATTTGCAAAGTTTCATAACTTTCCACGCTGGAAAGAAATAATTCATCCCTGCCCATAAAGGGCTGGTCCACAACTTCACAACCCCTGCTCAATCACTTCAGGGCTCTGTAGAAAATTAAAGCCATGTATACTCACTTCCTGCAGCAGCGCCGTTGCCACTGATCGGCTGCAGCTTGTCAGGATTCAGCGTGGACGTGAAGACTGCAGCCAATCCGTAGAGATGTCACATAGCGTCATGGTGAATAGTGGCGCTGACATTGCTGGGCGCCACTGCGGGAAGTGAGTACAGATAGTTTTCTATTTTTAACTAGGTCATGAAGTAATTAGGCAGAGCTTGTCTAGAAGTGGACAACCCCTTTAAAGGAAATATGAAAATGTGACCCAAAATGGGCGTGGCTGACCTATGACTGCGGGCAGTGACGCAGTTCACACTAGGGTTAGGTGCAATACCTTATACAGTCCATGGTCATGAGTGGTGCTAGGACATTTAATTAAGATTTGCCATCAGATCTCATAATATAAAGGGCGAACATTATTATATAAATCTCTTAGACCCAGTGAGACTGGTGTACTTATAACATATAGCAAAAGTGCTGTAACATCCAGAGAAAACTATAGAAGATGCAAGAGAGAAGTACCTGTAGTTACCAGTAGATGGAGCCAAAACCTCTCCTTAGAACCCAGCAGAGAAGATAGGAACCTTTGTTTAGGGAATAGTTGGGAAAGGTTGTGCAGGGTGCACAGGTTAAAGCGTGTGTCCTGGAGCACACACAGAGGGAAAGCTAGAAGCTGGCTGCATGACAGCGACCCGGCAGCCAACCCCGGAGTATCGGAGCTGTAGAGGCAGAAATAAAGTACATGCAGGAGAGCAGGAATCCAGCAGCAGGGCCTTCCCCATAACAAGCACATGTGCACGCTGCAGGCCAAGAGATGCCACTCTGACTCATTACCTCTCTGGAGATGCGGCCCTCTATTCTCAGCCTATCCTTTTAAAGAGACTTTAAAATTAAAGGGGTTGTCCATATTTGGTGACACGTTCTATATATATTTTTATATTAAATGTGTGTATCTGTAACAACTTTTTTGCACCTCTTTCCTTCTATAGCTTCTATGTTGCGCTGTCTAATGCTGGCTGCAGAATGAGTTAACTGAGATTCTGTCAGTGAGCTCAGTTACACTAGGAGTTTTATTAGTCTTTATCTGAGCTCCTCTCAGCTGATCTATGACCACAGACCACATTAAAATTCAATATGTCAGGAAACAAAGAGCCTGGAAAAGCCAAATGGAGCAAAATAAATTTGTCCCAAAGGTAGAAAATCTCTTTAAATTTGCTATTTTTCATATTCTCTAAACTTATTGCAATTTCCCTTGATCTTAGGAAACAGTAAATTTGAGTTAGTAACAAATTCAGACACAGCAGAGTGAAGACTCAAATCTGGATTGGTCCTACTGTATCCAGGACGGTCGCGCTGTGTCCGGGACGGTCCCTCTGTATCCGGGATGGTCGCGCTGTGTCCAGGACGGCCTCTGTGTATCCGGGACAATCCCTCTGTATCTGGGATGGTTGCGCTGTGTCCAGGACAGTCCCTCTGTGTCCGGGACAGTCCCTCTGTATCCGGGATGGTCGCGCTGTGTCCAGGACGGTCTCTGTGTATCCGGGACAATCCCTCTGTATCTGGGATGGCTGCGCTGTGTCCAGGACAGTCCCTCTGTGTCCGGGACAGTCCCTCTGTATCCGGGACAGTCGCGATGTGTCCAGGACGATCTCTCTGTGTCTAGGATGGTCACACTGTGTCCAGGACGGTCCCTCTTTGTCTAATACGGTCCCGCTGTGTCCGTGACTGTCCCACAGTGTCCGGGATGGTCCAGATGTGTCTGGGACGGCGGTTGGAACTTATGGATTTATTTTTCGTTCATTCATACATAGATGTAATAGCCTGAGCGTATTCATTTTTATGTAAGCTCCACTCTATGGAATCTTGGTTTTTTTGCAAAATAATATATAGTTTTATCTAATTGCCATTTTGCCAAAGACATCTATAAAGCCGTGTTCACATGTAGTGTCAATATTTGGCTTTTATTCATTTTATATACGTTTAATGGAGAGAAAAAAAATCTGTTCACTGTGTAGCTCGAGTTGTTACGATTACAGTGGTACCAAATATTTCTGTTTTTTTCATATTTATTATTTTAGTATTAAAAATATCATTATTGTAATTATCATTTTTTTTTCAGTTTATTTTGGTAATTTTTATAGGAAGAAAAAAATGTCTGCCTTTTTTATACCCCTACAATACAGGTACATAGAGATGTGCTGGTCTATAGAGATTTATCTCTAAGTACCAGTGCAACGCGCCTGTAATGAACGCTATCAGTCACATTCAAGTAGAGAAAATTCTCCTATACTTGGCAATGAAGCGTGTGACCAGTTCCTACGTCTGCCTTTTTTATACCCCTACAATACAGGTACATAGAGATGTGCTGGTCTATAGAGATTTATCTCTAAGTACCAGTACAACGCGCCTGTAATGAACGCTATCAGTCACATTCAAGTAGAGAAAATTCTCCTATACTTGGCAATGAAGCGTGTGACCAGTTCCTACGTCTGCCTTTTTTATACCCCTACAATACAGGTACATAGAGATGTGCTGGTCTATAGAGATTTATCTCTAAGTACCAGTACAACGCGCCTGTAATGAACGCTATCAGTCACATTCAAGTAGAGAAAATTCTCCTATACTTGGCAATGAAGCGTGTGACCAGTTCCTACAGCTTGTATCTGCCATGCAACAGGTTGGGTGTCTGAATCCGGGAGAGACCACACTTTACGGAGAGTGAAGAATTCATTAATTAATAAATATAAGTTTGTACAGTGCCCCTCTGAGAAAGGGAGAAGGATGAACTGACCGATCCCAGCAGTCATTTCCTCAGTAACACAATCAGTGAGCCGGCAGAAAGAGAGTGGAAGTCGTGACCTAACCCTAACCTCCCGGGACAGCTCCACCATATTTGGACAGTCCGGTTGGATTGGGGACAGTCAGGATCTATGCAACTGAATTTAGTCACTAACTAGGAGGTGCCGAAGCAAAAAGAACAACGATCACATGGCCCATTATGATGAAAAAAACTTTATTGAAAACTATTTGCACAGAAAATTTGGGGAGGAGAACGGGAGCCAAAAATATACCTTTACATTTAAAACCTAGTTAAAAAACAAGCAAGTACAATGTGTGATGCAGGTATAGCATCTCTCTAGAATCCTACTACACCATAGTCATAGTGCAATAGAGAGAGTGCTACCAAAAGAGGAAAAAGACAATATGTATACATGATATATATAAACAGATTATATTACTCATATCACTTTCCCTCCTATCTTATATGGCCACCATCGGCCATCATTACCTTACTAGGAAAAGCAGAGCCTGCATCACACGTGATTCCCCGACGCGCGTTTCGGCACCTATGCCTTTCTCAAGGGTACTGGAGTATGCTCTGACAATCGGCTCTGTAAATATCCGGTGAGCAGGTTGCAGCATGGATGATATATGTATGTTATATTTAATATTTGTAATTACATTATGCAACCTAGTGCTCTGTTCTAATTTTCACCCTTGTGAATTTAGTCACTGCCTACACAGCCTGACTGACAGTCGCAGCTTGTAGTGAGCAGTGTGAGATCGCAGCAGGGTGGAGGGACACTGAGGAGCTCTAGATGTGTGGAGATCATCAGGGACTATACAGTCATTCTAACATGGATTGTCAAAGTAATTTCCCCCATCTCATGAGGTTTAAGAGATCTATTTAATATCGTCTCCAGTTCGTATAGTGAAATCTTTGAACGGATCCACTTTCTGCTATAACATATACATTACAGAAAGGCCTTCTACCTTCCTTATTTGCAATTCCTGATCACTTAGTTCAATGGCACCTTGGAATCTCTTGTTGTAATGGAGCTAGGGATATTCTCTTTGTTTCTTTCTTACAGCGCTGGTTCCTATACACCGTGGATTTATTGCCTGTGGTGTGGCATCGTTTATGAGCTGTAATCTATTGCATCATTGACTTTTGTGCATTGGCAATAAGCCCACGATCGAGCCCAAGCTTCACCTGTCACATTGTGCCCTCTGGCGCCTCACTGTGGTTATACACATATATAAAAATGAAACCATTTGCAAACATTTGGTCGTGCACTTTAATACAGAACTTTAATATCGAGAGGGGAAATGCTTATGCCAGGCAAATTTAGCAGTAGTTTATTACCCATTATACCAGTCATGTTCAAGTCCAATGTACATCTGCAGGTAATGAACAGTTGGGTCTCTATCTACATTAAAGGGGTTGTCCACTACTAAAGTAAATGTTTAGGGATCAGCTGCAACCCTGGCTTCCTCTTCACGTTCCGTTTGTCCAATGGCGGGGACAGAGACGCCAACACTGATTGGGCGCCGGGCATCACGTGTCATTCCACCGCATGACAGACCGCGAGTGCCGACGCCGCTAGAACGGCGCCAATACGGGAGGTGAGTATGGGTTTATTTTTATCAAGGACGAACATATAGTTTAAGAAGGGGTTGTCCTAGTAGTGGACAACCTCTTTAAATCAGTGGTCGATCCTAACAAAAGTAAAGTTGATGTGATTCAAATAGTTTAGGGAATCAGTTGTCACTGGGTTAAATGAAGAGAATCTCACATACGGCATCATAACCAAGGGTGAAGAGTAGCATCAAATCTGGAAAACCAGGTGTTACGGGGAAGCCAGGTGACTTGATTGGCTCTCTGGGGTTCCGATCCGCCAGAATAGAGCTTCGAAGTTTGGTTCTTGATCTGGAGGACCAACATTTTTTTGTGTATTTCATGAATTATTCATTTATTTTGGACACAATGTAATAGATCATTTTCTTCACAATGCCAAGGTAGGGTCTTGGTGTACGTTCCTCTACTTCAGAAGGTCAAGTATTGATATTCTTAAAAGGGTATTCCAGCCACAAACATTACTAAACGGACCACCAGGTAGGTAGGTCATGCTAAATTGCTCTTAATCTTACTTTCATAGAATATAGATGGAGCAGCAGCATACAGTATGACTAGTCCATTAGTCATCCAAACTAGTCCTCCACCCCAGGCATGTAGTTGGTATGGACCTTGGTGCTCATTATAGTAATGGGTCATCAGTAGTTGGTTCCTATCCATGTAACAGTCGTGATCATTAAGTGTGATGGCTCACCTTGTGAGGTGCATTCTCAAAGCTGTAGGCTAGAGCCGGAGGTGTTGCAGCTGGCTGAAGCGGTGAAAGGAACAGCTGGAGGAACTGGAGGCTGGAGGAACAGAGGCTGCAAAAGACTGTATGACAGCTGGAGGAACAGAGGCTGCAAAAGACTGTATGACAGCTGGAGGAACAGAGGCTGCAAAAGACTGTATGACAGCTGGAGGAACAGAGGCTGCAAAAGACTGTATGACAGCTGGAGGAACAGAGGCTGCAAAGGACTGTATGACAGCTGGAGGAACAGAGGCTGCAAAGGACTGTATGACAGCTGGAGGAACAGAGGCTGCAAAAGACTGTATGACAGCTGGAGGAACAGAGTCTGCAAAAGACTGTATGACAGCTGGAGGAACAGAGGCTGCAAAAGACTGCATGACAGCTGGAGGAACAGAGGCTACAAAGGACTGTATGACAGCTGGAGGAACAGAGGCTGCAAAGGACTGTATGACAGCTGGAGGAACAGAGGCTGCAAAGGACTGTATGACAGCTGGAGGAACAGAGGCTGCAAAGGACTGTATGACAGCTGGAGGAACAGAGGCTGCAAAGGACTGTATGACAGCTGGAGGAACAGAGGCTACAAAAGACTGTATGACAGCTGGAGGAACAGAGGCTGCAAAGAACTGTATGACAGCTGGAGGAACAGAGGCTGCAAAGCTGGAGGAACAGAGGCTGTAAAGGACTGTATGACAGCTGGAGGAACAGAGGCTGCAAAGGACTGTATGACAGCTGGAGGAACAGAGGCTGCAAAGGACTGTATGACAGCTGGAGGAACAGAGGCTGCAAAGGACTGTATGACAGCTGGAGGAACAGAGGCTGTAAAGGACTGTATGACAGCTGGAGGAACAGAGGCTGCAAAGGACTGTATGACAGCTGGAGGAACAGAGGCTGCAAAGGACTGTATGACAGCTGGAGGAACAGAGGCTACAGAGGACTGTATGACAGCTGGAGGAACAGAGGCTGCAAAGGACTGTATGACAGCTGGAGGAACAGAGGCTACAAAAGACTGTATGACAGCTGGAGGAACAGAGGCTGCAAAGAACTGTATGACAGCTGGAGGAACAGAGGCTGCAAAGCTGGAGGAACAGAGGCTGTAAAGGACTGTATGACAGCTGGAGGAACAGAGGCTGCAAAGGACTGTATGACAGCTGGAGGAACAGAGGCTGCAAAAGACTGTATGACAGCTGGAGGAACAGAGGCTGCAAAGGACTGTATGACAGCTGGAGGAACAGAGGCTACAAAAGACTGTATGACAGCTGGAGGAACAGAGGCTGCAAAAGACTGTATGACAGCTGGAGGAACAGAGGCTGCAAAGGACTGTATGACAGCTGGAGGAACAGAGGCTGCAAAAGACTGTATGACAGCTGGAGGAACAGAGGCTGCAAAGCTGGAGGAACAGAGGCTGCAAAGGACTGTATGACAGCTGGAGGAACAGAGGCTGCAAAAGACTGTATGACAGCTGGAGGAACAGAGGCTGCAAAAGACTGTATGACAGCTGGAGGAACAGAGGCTGCAAAGCTGGAGGAACAGAGGCTGTAAAGGACTGTATGACAGCTGGAGAAACAGAGGCTGCAAAAGACTGTATGACAGCTGGAGGAACAGAGGCTGCAAAGCTGGAGGAACAGAGGCTGCAAAAGACTGTATGACAGCTGGAGGAACAGAGGCTGCAAAGGACTGCATGACAGCTGGAGGAACAGAGGCTGCAAAGGACTGTATGACAGCTGGAGGAACAGAGGCTGCAAAGGACTGTATGACAGCTGGAGGAACAGAGGCTGTAAAGGACTGTATGACAGCTGGAGGAACAGAGGCTGCAAAGGACTGTATGACAGCTGGAGGAACAGAGGCTGTAAAGGACTGTATGACAGCTGGAGGAACAGAGGCTGCAAAGGACTGTATGACAGCTGGAGAAACAGAGGCTGCAAAGGACTGTATGACAGCTGGAGGAACAGAGGCTGCAAACGACTGTATGACAGCTGGAGGAACAGAGGCTGCAAAGGACTGTATGACAGCTGGAGGAACAGAGGCTGCAAAGGACTGTATGACAGCTGGAGGAACAGAGGCTGCAAAGGACTGTATGACAGCTGGAGGAACAGAGGCTGTAAAGGACTGTATGACAGCTGGAGGAACAGAGGCTGCAAAGGACTGTATGACAGCTGGAGGAACAGAGGCTGTAAAGGACTGTATGACAGCTGGAGGAACAGAGGCTGCAAAGGACTGTATGACAGCTGGAGGAACACAGGCTGTAAAGGACTGTATGACAGCTGGAGGAACAGAGGCTGCAAAGGACTGTATGACAGCTGGAGGAACAGAGGCTGCAAAGGACTGTATGACAGCTGGAGGAACAGAGGCTGCAAAGGACTGTATGACAGCTGGAGGAACAGAGGCTGCAAAGGACTGTATGACAGCTGGAGGAACAGAGGCTGCAAAGGACTGTATGACAGCTGGAGGAACAGAGGCTGTAAAGGACTGTATGACAGCTGGAGGAACAGAGGCTGCAAAAGACTGTATGACAGCTGGAGGAACAGAGGCTGTAAAGGACTGTATGACAGCTGGAGGAACAGAGGCTGTTGCGTGCTACAGGAGAGCTGAAGATTCAGCATAGCCCAGTGAGTTGGATATGTCAGAAAACTCACTAGTAGCAATGCAGCAGAGTGCAGCAGCACAGCAGAGATGGGTATGTAAAGAGATGACTTAGCAGAGTCCAGGGACACGGCAGAGCTTATATTTTATCAGGGCACTCACAATTGATCAATTAGCAAAGTCTAGCAACATAGCAAAGCTGGGTATGTCAGGAAATTCACAAAGTAGCTGCAGAACCCAGTAATGTAAGAATGTTAGGTATGTCAGGAGACTCACAAGAGATGATGCAGCAGAGCCCAGTAACATAGCAGAGCAGGGTATGTCAGGAGACTCACAAGAGATGATGCAGCAGAACCCAGTAATGTAAGAATGTTAGGTATGTCAGGAGACTCACAAGAGATGATACAGCAGAGCCCAGTAACATAGCAGAGCAGGGTATGTCAGGAGACTCACAAGAGATGATGCAGCAGAGCCCAGTAATGTAAGAATGTTAGGTGTGGCAGAAGACTCACAAGAGATGATGCAGCAGAGCCCAGTAACATAGCAGAGCAGGGTATGTCAGGAGACTCACAAGAGATGATGCAGCAGAGCCCAGTAACATAGCAGAGCAGGGTATGTCAGGAGACTCACAAGAGATGATGCAGCAGAGCCCAGTAATGTAAAAATGTTAGGTGTGGCAGAAGACTCACAAGAGATGATGCAGCAGAGCCCAGTAACATAGCAGAGCAGGGTATGTCAGGAGACTCACAAGAGATGATGCAGCAGAGCCCAGTAGCATAGCAGAGCTGGGTATGTCAGGAGACTACACATAATCAATACAGTGATAGATCATGTAGCTACCAACCATACTTTATGTATCTCTAGATAGCGTACTCATAAAAAATATTAGCCCGACGCAGTATAATTCTGCATTCCATGGCAAAAAATGCTGGCGAAAAATTGTCTTTTAAGTTTACTATTTCCCAAAATTATGTTTAGAGAATTAAGGGCATAGCAAACAGAAGTAAATATATATATATAGCGGGTCCATTCAACATCATTTCCTTTAAACGCGGTCAGTGCAAGAGCATAGCAGAAAAACGCATCGATGAGGAGTAACAAAGCTATCGTTCTGGTGGCTCTGATATGAGTCGCAACGTTAGGGTTTCGGAAGGTGTCTCCACTTTTCTGCATCTGCTTCATGTGTCTGTAGATAGATTTTATAATGGTCACCAGTGATGCTAAAGACAGAAGAAAGCCCAAACAAGACGAACCAATGAAAGCTTCATACCAGCAAACACATCTTTTGTCTGGAGTAGAAAATGCTTTTTTTCGGGAACCACTGAGGGTCATATTTGTCGAGTGGGTCTCTACTACATCCAAAGCAAAAGTAAGACTCAGTAAGAAGGATACAAGAACTGATAGAAGAAGAATCCATGGGATCACCTTGGGGAACCTTCTTTGGAGATACACATAAAATTTGTGTTGGATGTTCACAATCTTGAAGCAAAAATTTACAGATAGCCAGGTGGAAATCCAAAAATTACAAGACATTATTGCAAGGCACACAACCGTACTAACCCTTTGGATGTCATAAGTGAACACAAAATTGATCGCTGGTAGTTGTAAAATATAGCCACAAAATTGAAGGACTTCATATAAGGAGCTGAAGAAGCTGATGCCACAAATGAGTTGGTCAGATGCGTTAAAAGCTTTGGTCTTCACCCACTCTAGGGCATTCACTACGAGAATGAATGTGTTGCCAAAAAGTGAACTGACTAGAGCAATAATATCAATGGTTGTTAGCACAATGCCAATGGTCGACATGTTGGTTCTGTCTGAGCTTGATCACTTTCACTGAAGCTTCCTGGTTGACAAAATGTGGATGGTTTAGACATGAGAGATAATGGAGATGTCATGAATGTCGATTTGCTTGACAATGATGCAAATTCTGTCTCCATGCAAACGGACACCTAATAGGCTTGTTGGGTTTAACCCATATCAGGGCATTCACAGTGAGAAAGATGCAATGCCCAAAAACTAACTCAACTCAGAAGAAGCGTCAAACCTCTGATTGTTAACACACTGGGCAACATGTTGACTCATTCTGTCTGGTTCTTCATCCACTTTCACAAACGCAGCCTTAAATATTGAATTTCCGTGTAGATAGTAGACATGCCATAACTGAAAATTGACTTGTGAATGATTGAAATACTGGAGACCTAATAGCCCTGCTGTGCTTCACCCATACCCAACTGAGCAATGAGACGAATACTTATTGGCAGAAAAATCAAACCACTGGTCGTTGAGACTGGTCATTATATTGACTTGTCTGTCTAGTTCTTCGTCCACTTTCATAGAAGCATCCTTGTGAAGACTCGGGGTCTTCTGTGGGTGTAACGCTACTCAGACAACACAGGGTGCAGGTAAAACAGCGTGCCAATACTTTATTGAACCACAAAGCAGGCAATAAACACACAGAACAGTCTCATCAAATACCCAAGATGGTACAACGTTACACAGTCTCACCCTTCCTTCTCCGCCCGCTTGGGATAGAACAGCTTCGACTTTGGAGACTTTCAGGGCTGACTACCTCAACCAGTGGCCCCGCGCTTCTGGTGGGCACCCACAGAGAGGAGGTAGCGGAAAGCTTAGGAAGCTAGCAGTCCATCGAGGTACAAGACCAGGAGACCCGAGGGTCCCAACCTGGCCTCTCCGAGAGTTTCCATATGACCAGATGACCAGCGGGTCCCAATCTGGCTTCTCGGAATGTCTCCATGGGTTGCAGGTGACTGGTGGGTTCCTCCTGGCAAACCCCAAACAACATATCCATGGGGCCAGGTGACGTCTTCATTCCAACCTGGTCTCCCCAAAATGTATCCATGTCTCTCTGACAGTCAAATGGGGCTGATCTGAATCTTTCCAGTCAGGGCCGATACCCTTAGACTAGAATCATTTAGAATGCAAATCTGTGTCCCTTTGGGTAATGCCATGAAATCCATCTACTGTCCTGAACGATGTCTCTCATTCTCCTTGTAATTTTTTTTGTTTTTTTCTTTAGAATCTCCTAACAGGATCACCTGAGCTGAGCTAACTGCAAGGACTACAAGTCAAAAACCAACTAGCAAGGCTGCCGAGCATGCAGAAGCTGATTAATCGTGTCAGAGCCTGCAGTTAAGTATAGATGGGGCAGATAAGTGCATAGATAAACGCAATATCATAGTTTAACGCAAGAGCATAGTTTGTGTTTTCCTTACTAGCCTTCTATTTAGGTTTTCTGCTTTTACTTGTATTGTTTATCCCCATACTCCATGGACAATGCTACCAGGTGTGCATCTTGTGAGATGTATGCATGCCTTGAACAGCCGTTTGAAGGTGAATATGTCTGCGCTCTATGTCAGCGAGTTACATGTTTGGAAGCCCAGATACTGGATCTAAATATGCAGCTAGCAACACTCAGGAGCATTACAAACTTGGAGAGGAGTTTAGAGCTCACTGAGCGTGCACTGGTTGGGACCAGTGATATGGAGGAGGGTGGAGGTGGGGAAGATCAGGACCCAGAAGTAGGTAACTGGGCAACAGAATAAGGGTGTGGCACCCCAGGGGTCTGGTTGCCACAGTGGTAGAAATACCATGTCTGAGAGCGAGCATGGGTTTTCCTGGTCAGGAGCAATTTAGCATGCAACACCTCCTGCCCCAGTACAGGGAGGGGAGGAACCTGCCCTTTATAATCTGGGTCTGGGGCGGGGTTAGTGAGTCAGAGTCTAGTAAGGAACAGAGCAGCAAGCAGGGAGCTCTGTAGGAGACAGGAGCTGAAGGCCAGGGACTTGAGCTAGCAGAGTTCGTCCTGGCCGAAGACGCAGAGAACCGGACACAGGAGTCCGAGGCTGTGAGGATTTCCACATCCAGCAGCAGAAACCACCTGGCAGGGGATTTCAGGTCCTCTGGCCACAGGAAGCCCGGAGGCTCAGTCACACGCAAGGGACCGGCACCGCCATTGAGGAGCGGAAGGTACCAAAGGCCCCAAGTCACCAGCCATAAGGGTGAGCACCACACGGTACACTCAGGGACGTGGGCTACTACACGACTACAGCAAGGTAGCCAGGAAGAGTGCAGTCAGACGGGAAGGCCTACAACTCCACCTCGCCAGGGGGACTCTTGTTCGCTCACAGACTGACCAGGCCTCTAATGTTAGCCAGTACTCCCGGCAGGGCCTTCTTCATTAGCAACAGTAAAGACCCTGAACTGCACTGCACGGACTCTGAGTCATTTCTGATGCGCCCATGCACCACAACCCTCACCATCTACACACGCTGCCCTGAGGCTATACTCCTCCTGTGGGGAGTTATACTACCCTCTGCCGCGCACACAACATCAGCCTCAGCGGTCTGCCCTGCAGCGGCGATTCTCAGTGAGCGCAATCCACGGGTGGCGTAGTCGGACATTTAAACATTAAAAACCAAATAAACAGATCCGCCACTGGTTTGACCACCCTGAGCCACGGGACCGGGTCGCCGCCACGGAGACTACAACCCCTAGCATTACACAGAGACCTGGCTCCGGGTATTCCCCCACACACAGCCCAGGGGGCGCGTCAACTTGTATGGGGAAAAGTGCCAGGGAGCCCAGTCCTGATCTGGCACGACCTAATAAACATGCCTGTTTGGCTGATATCAGGAATGCAAGCCCAGGGCTGGGATCACCGCAGCAGAACATTGCTCCTATCTACCAGGAAGAAGACTGCTGTAGGAAGGAGGGAAATAGGAGTGCAGCAAAGGCCAGACAGATGTTGATGGTAGGGGACTCTATAATTAAGCGGACAGACAGGGTCATCTGCCGCCGAGACCGTGAATGCCGAACAGTGTGTTGTCTGCCGGGTGCTCGGGTTCGACATATTGCGGATCAGATAGACAAATTACTGGGTGGGGAAAACCCAGCCTTCATGGTACACATCGGTACTAATGACAAAGTTAGAGGGAGGTGGCAGGTCCTTAAAAATAATTATAGGGAACTAGGAGAGAAGCTGAAGGCCAGGACCTCCAAGGTGGTGTTTTCAGAAATACTGGCGGTGCCACAAGAGTCACTAGATAGACAGAGGGAGCCATAATGGAAAACTGCTAATTGGAGTTTGTTACAAGCCTCCTAATGTAACTGAACTGGTAGAGGACTAAATGATGGAATAATAATAATAATAATAATTTTTATTTATATAGCGCCAACGCACTTGAAGACTTGGGGGCTAGGGATCAGTCGTATTGTCTAGGGTAGAGCATTCCAGAGAACTGGTGCAGCACGCGAGAAGTCTTGGAGACGGAGGTGCGAGGTTCGGATTATGGGGGACGTTAGTCTTAGGTCATTTGTAGAACGGAGGGAACGTGTAGGACGATAGACTGAGATGAGAGAGGAGATATAAGGCGATGCAGAACTGTGGAGAGCTTTGTGGGTGAGAGCGATGAGTTTATATTGGACCCTGTAGCAAATGGGTAACTAGTGTAATGACTGGCACAAGATGGAGGCATCAGGGAAGCGGCTGGACAGAAATACGACCCCGGCTGCCGCATTCAGGACTTGATTGGTGAGGAGAAAGTTTGGTAAGAGGGAGACCAATCAGAAGAGAGTTGCAGTCATTCAGACGAGAGTGAATAAGAGCGACAGTAAGAGTTTTAGCAGTTTCAAAGGTGAGAAAAGGTCGGATTCTGGAGATGTTTTTAAGATGCAGATGACAAAAGCGAGTGAGTGATCGGATATAGGGAGTAAAGGAAAGGTTAGTGTCGAATATGACCCCAAGGCAGCGGGCGTGCTGCTGGGAGTTATGGTTGAACCCTCCAAGGTAATTTCGATGTTAGGTAGAGTTGGGTTAGTAGAGGGGAGAAACACAAGAAGTTCAGTTTTAGAGAGATTCAGTTTAAGATAGAGGGAGGACATGATATTAGAGACAGCAGACAGACAATCCTTGGTATTTTGTATTAGAGTGAGGGTGATGCCAGGGGAAGAAGTGTATAATTGGGTGTCGTCAGCATAGAGATGATACTGGAACCCAAATCTGCTGATTGTTTGTCCAATAGGGGCAGTGTATAGAGAGAAGAAGAGGGGGCCTAGGACTGAGCCCTGCGGGACCCCAATAGTAAGGGGAGGAGGAGAGGAAGAGGAACAGGCAAAAGATACAGTGAAGGAGCGGTCAGAGAGGTAGGAGGAGAACCAGGAGAGAACAGTGTCCTTGAGCCCTATAGAGCGGAGCATAGTGAGGAGGAGCTGGTGATCCACAGTATCAAATGCTGCAGAGAGATCCAGGAGGTCAGCAGGGAGCAGTGACCTTTAGATTTAGCTGTTAGTAGATCATTACAGACTTTAGTGAGGGCAGTTTCAGTGGAGTGTAATGAGCGGAAACCAGATTGTAGTGGGTCGAGGAGCGAGAGATGGCGGATTAGAAGGGAGTGAACCAAGCGTTCCAGGAGTTTAGAGATGAAAGGTAGGTTAGAGATGGGTCTGTAGTTAGCAGTGCAGTTCTGGTCCAGGGATGGCTTTTTAAGTAAAGGGGTTATTATGGCATGTTTAAATGAGGAGGGAAAGATACCTGAAGAAAGAGAGAGGTTAAATATTTTCGTCAGGTGAGTGGTGACCACCGGTGAGAGGGACTGCAGGAGATGTGAAGGAATGGGGTCACTGTTGCATGTTGTAGGCCGAGAAGAAGCGAGGAGCTGG
The DNA here is from genome assembly GCF_046119375.1 of Phyllobates terribilis. Classification (NCBI taxonomy): domain Eukaryota; kingdom Metazoa; phylum Chordata; class Amphibia; order Anura; family Dendrobatidae; genus Phyllobates; species Phyllobates terribilis. Next base: position 16,934,134 of record NW_027362766.1, read on the forward strand.
GTAACTTCTTCTTCTGTAATAGGCTCAAAGAAGGCAAGTGAGCTTGAAGTGCGTCAGGGAAGGGGAACCAGGCACTGAGGAGATGGGGCTGAGATGTCCTGATGGATGTGGTTGATTTTTTCTAGGAAATAAGAGGCCAGATCCTCCCCGCTGAGGTTGGTGGTGGGGGCCTGTGCATTAGGTTTCAGGAGGGAGTTTAAGGTTTCTAAAAGTTGTCTTGGATTGTTGGATAGTGAAGTGATGAGGGTGGTGAAGTAGGATTGTTTGGCCATATGAAGGGCAGAGTTATAGGTTTTGAGCATAAACTTATAGTGGATGAAATCCTCTGCTAAAAGAGATTTTCTCCACTGACGCTCAGCACACCTTGAGCAACGATGAAGAAAACGTGTTTGCATTGTGTGCCAGGGCTGCCGTTGTCCGTGTCAGGTCTTTCTGCGTGTAGAAGGTGCCGCTTCATCTAGGGCACTCTTCAGTGTATTATTGTAGCGTGACAATGCTAAGTCTGGACAGGAGAGGGAGGAGATGGGGCTACAGATGTGTGTAGATTGTCCATAAGCTGCTGGGTATTAATGGTACGTGTATTCCTATAAGTGTGGTAGGTGGGGGTGTCTCGGGTGAGGAGACAGTTCTTGACAGAGAAGGAAAGAAAGTTGTGGTCCAAGAGCAGGAGAGGGGAGTTAGTAAAGTCATGAAGCGAGCAGAGATGGGAGAAAACCAGGTCCAGGGTATTCCCGTCTTCATGGGTAGGAGAATTAGTAAACTGTGAGAGGCCGAATGAGGAGGTTAGAGAAAGTAGAGGAGAGGCAGATCGGGAGAGGGGATCATCGATGGGGATGTTAAAGTCTCCCATGATGAGGGTGGGGATGTCACAGGATAGAAAGTGAGGAAGCCAGGTGGCAAAGTGATCCAGGAACTGGCGGGAGGAGCCTGGAGGGCGATACACAACCACCACTGGTGTGGACTTCAAAGGAAGAAAAGGTAAGTGAGGGAACCGGGGGGGTGGGGGGGGTGGATGACCTGGAGAGCACATTGTGATGAAAGGAGCAAACCAACACCTCCACCCTGTCTGCTCTCAGGTCTGGCGGTATGTGAAAATGTCAGCCCACCAAACGAGAGAAAGAAGCAATAGATACACTCCGATATCGAAAAGTAGCCCCAAGGCTCAATAGACTGCTAATCAAAATAGTATTGCAGCACATATAGCAGACTTGTAAGGGCGGGAGTCTTGGGGTCCCAGGGTCAGCCTGTGATATAGGGTTTGATAGAGTCAGTCATTGATGACCATCCAGGCGAGTCTGGTATCTTTGGATGACACGACCCATGCTGCGGGACTGGTGCGACTGTTCCTTTTTTTCACTTTTTCACCTTATGACTATACAATATTATCTCTAAGCATGAGTATTTTGTTGGTTAGGTGAAGTGAATTGGGAAATTGATATTGCCCTTGAACTTCATAACTATTGTTATCACCTCACCCATACCGGGTTAAGGGCTATTCTGATATACAAGTTTTTTGTGTGTGTCTTTAATTTCATTGTTCTTTTAAAGGATATATTAAAAGTTATATTTTAAGTCTGCCATATATGCTGCAATACCACAAAACGAGAGAGCAGCAGCGACGGTGGTGTCTGACTGCTGGATCCAGGTTTTTGTAATAGCCAGAAGGTTAAGGGAATTAGAGAGAAAAAAATTGTGAATGTAAGTTAGTTTGTTACACACAGACCGTGTGTTCCAGAGAGCACAATGGAAAGAGATAGGAGAGGGCATGTGTGGCACCCCAGGGGTCTGGTTTCCACAGTAACGGCAATGTTATGTCTGAGAGCAGGTGGGAGGTCTCTTGGTCAGGAATCCTATGCATGCCACACCTCCTGCCCAGTCCTGGGAGGGGAAGAACTTCCCCTAGATAAACCTAGGGCTGAGGCAGGGTTAGGGAGTAGAGAAGAAGTAGAGACAGAGAAGAGAAGCAGATATAGGAAAGAACATTAGGAGCTCTGTGGGAGCAGTGCTACAAGGAGTCAGGGGCTGGCAGCTGCAGAGCTCGCCCTGACTGAGAAGTTATCACCGGACCCGGAGTCCGAGGCTGTGGGGACTAACTCCTATCCAGCAGCAGAAACCGACCGGCAGGGGATTGCAGGTCCTCTGGCCCAGAAACCCGAAGGCACGGTCACACGCGTGGGACCAGCACCGCCGTCGTGGAGCGGAAGCTACTAGAAGGCCCCGAGTCACCGGCCATACGGGTGAGCACCACACGGTACACTCAGGGACGTGGGCTACTTATACCCGCTTCTAGCAAGGTAGCCAGAAGAGTATCGTTAGTTTTGGGAGGCCTACAACTCCGCCTGGCCAGGGGAGATCCCATCTGCTCAAGGACTGACCAGGCCCCAATCGCTAGCCAGTACTCCGGGAGGGTCTATCGTTGTCACCAGTAAAGACCCTGGACTACACCGTACCGTCTCTGAGTGGTTCCTGCTACCCCCATCATCCACGTCGGCTGCCCTGAGGCCATACCCCTCCCGTTGGGGGTTATACTATCACGCTGCACAATCCTACCACCGGCCTCAGCGGTCTGCCCTGCAGCAGCAGCTCCTTAGCTGTACTCAACGGGTGGCGTAGTCGTCCAACATCTACCGCTAATACAGCGCCACTTAGTCTGACTCCCTGGGCACGGACCGGATCACCGCCACGAGACTACAACCCTCAAGAGATCCGGCTCCGGGTAAGCTCCCGCATGCGCAATGCAGCGCGACACAGGCCCAGGGGCGCGTCAACTTTTGGCGTAGTCGGCAGGATTTCGTGCCCGCAACCACCGGGTACTGCGTGCCTGGAAAAAAAAAAAAAAAAGAGACTTTTAAACTTACCATCGGTGAAGATTCCCGCCATCCGGCGCCATCTTCAGCCTTCTTCCCGCCATCGGTGAAGATTCCCGCCATCCGGCGCCATTTTCAGCCTTCTTCCCGCCTTCCGTGGAGTTTTCCCGCCGTTGGACGCCATCTTGAAGACGCCGCACGGGAAGAAGAGGGGCGTGGACTCCGAAAGTGCGCGAGAACTGAAGCCCCGCCTCACGTCCGGACGTTGCGTAAGGTCCTGGAAGGAGCCCAGCAGACGCCGACGTCACAGGAGCGCGACGGAAGGTCCTCAACCCTGACGATCCACTGCGGAGCCGCGGCCTACGAAAGAGGATCATCGCAAGGTAGGCCACGGTCCACTAGGGGGGAGAAGGATGTCGGATACGGAGGAGAGCTTCACCGCTTCAACCCCCGCCAGCGCCACCGCTGTTGCGGTCATGCCTTTCTCCATGCCCTATATCCCGGGGGCAGCCTGGCTACCCCAGTACTCAGGGGAGTCACATACTCTGCATGACTTTAGAGAAAAGCTGGATAGCCTCTTCCAGGTGTACCCCCTCACAGAGGAGCAAAAAGTGAGCATCCTGGTGGCCCAATTAACCGGGACAGCCCAAAGGGAGGTAAAGTCCTGGCCACCTGGGAGGAGGACTGTCGCAGAAATACTAACCCAGCTAACCGAGGAGGAGCTGCAGTACTACCAATACGAGGAAAGCCAAGAGGACCCGGACGGGTCTGAGGACTACCCTCAGGAGGGAGCACAAAGAGGACATAGCTACTGAAGGGAAGTAGCGTGAATAAAGAGCTGTAAATAGTTACCCGTAAGGGTACAAGGACTGCTGCTAATTAAAATATGGTCCCCGTTGGGATTAGTGAATTGTTCCCCATGTGCCCCTATCTTAAACCAGGCTGAGGACTGTGAGCAGCCATTCCTTATCCCCACTGACCGAGGACTGAGAGCGGTCGTTCTTTCCCTCTACCTGGCCGAGGACTGAGAGCGGCCATATCCTGTAAATAATTATGTGTTTCTAGTTATTTATAGGAGTCCTTGGTGGATTTACCGGGAATCCTTGTACATGGTTGGAGCGTAACCTAGGAATGGACTAAAGACTGTTAAGGACTCGGGGCAGGACAGACCCCTACCTGGTTACGTCTCCCTGTTTTGGTGAAATGGACACCTTACTTTTCTTCAAAGACTGCACCCGGTTGCGGACACGCCGTAACCATCTTTATGTGTTTTTCTTATTGTATTATTATTGTTTATACCTTGTTATGTTTTTCTAAAAATATGTTTAGTCCCGGAGTACTAAATTTCACTAGGGGGGAATGTGGCACCCCAGGGGTCTGGTTTCCACAGTAACGGCAATGTTATGTCTGAGAGCAGGTGGGAGGTCTCTTGGTCAGGAATCCTATGCATGCCACACCTCCTGCCCAGTCCTGGGAGGGGAAGAACTTCCCCTAGATAAACCTAGGGCTGAGGCATGGTTAGGGAGTAGAGAAGAAGTAGAGACAGAGAAGAGAAGCAGATATAGGAAAGAACATCAGGAGCTCTGTGGGAGCAGTGCTACAAGGAGTCAGGGGCTGGCAGCTGCAGAGCTCGCCCTGACTGAGAAGTTATCACCGGACCCGGAGTCCGAGGCTGTGGGGACTAACTCCTATCCAGCAGCAGAAACCGACCGGCAGGGGATTGCAGGTCCTCTGGCCCAGAAACCCGAAGGCACGGTCACACGCGTGGGACCAGCACCGCCGTCGTGGAGCGGAAGCTACTAGAAGGCCCCGAGTCACCGGCCATACGGGTGAGCACCACACGGTACACTCAGGGACGTGGGCTACTTATACCCGCTTCTAGCAAGGTAGCCAGAAGAGTATCGTTAGTTTTGGGAGGCCTACAACTCCGCCTGGCCAGGGGAGATCCCATCTGCTCAAGGACTGACCAGGCCCCAATCGCTAGCCAGTACTCCGGGAGGGTCTATCGTTGTCACCAGTAAAGACCCTGAACTACACCGTACCGTCTCTGAGTGGTTCCTGCTACCCCCATCATCCACGTCGGCTGCCCTGAGGCCATACCCCTCCCGTTGGGGGTTATACTATCACGCTGCACAATCCTACCACCGGCCTCAGCGGTCTGCCCTGCAGCAGCAGCTCCTTAGCTGTACTCAACGGGTGGCGTAGTCGTCCAACATCTACCGCTAATACAGCGCCACTTAGTCTGACTCCCTGGGCACGGACCGGATCACCGCCACGAGACTACAACCCTCAAGAGATCCGGCTCCGGGTAAGCTCCCGCATGCGCAACGCAGCGCGACACAGGCCCAGGGGCGCGTCACATGCACTGTGGAACAAATTAAAAAGGCTGCAAATAATAATAAGGTCCTTATTATGGGGGATTTTAACTATCCAGACATTCAATGGGACATATAATCATCCAGTTCAGCTAAAAGCTGCAAGTTCTTATGCACAGTTCAGGACAATTACCTATCTCAGCTTGTAGATGAACCAACCAGAGGAGGTAATCTGCTGGATCTGGTGCTGTCAAATAGACCAGATACTGTTTCAGATCTACAGGTCTGGGACCGTTTGGGAAGCAGCGACCATAATATGGGAAGCTTCAATGTAATATTCAATCAAACATTTCAAAAAGGAAATGCAAAAATTGGAACTTTAGGAAAGCTGATTTCAACAAATTATGGGAAGAGCTTAATCGTGTAGACTGGGACCATATCATGGTAACTGGGGATACTGAACATAAATGGGGCATGTTCAAGGAAATACTACTAGAATACTGTAGAAAATGTATACCCTCTGGTAATAAAATGTCCAGGGATAAAAAGAAACTGTTATGGATAAATAAGACAGAAAAAAAGTTTAATAAGACAAAAAAAAGGGCATTCAAAATCTTGAAGGCTGAGAAAACAGAAATAGCATTTCAGGAGTATAAAGACCTAAATAAGAAATGTAAAAAAGAAATCAGGCTAGCAAAATTATCTACAGAGAAACAAATCGCCAATGACATTAAAATAAATCTCAAATATTTGCATACATACATCAATGCCAAAAAGAGAAAAGAGAAAATCAGATGGTATCGGCCCCTTAAAAAATGATGACAACAAGATAATTATAGAGGACAAAGAAAAGGCTGAGATATTAAACAGGTACTTTTCATCCATGTTCACCAACAAACAGTCTGTTCCAGGGATCTTTCAACAGGGAAAAATCAAAGTTCACCACCTAATATAACTAGTTTAACATAAAAAGAAGTACGCCTGCGTCTGAGCAAATTAAACATTGACAAATCCCTCGGCCCAGATGCCATTCATCCACGGATACTGAGGGAATTGAGCTCAGTAATTGATAAACCGCTGTATCTCATATTCTTAGACTCTCTGGTAACAGGGGTAGTGACACAGGATTGGAATAGGCCGATAAGGTGCCGATATTTAAGAAAGGTAAAAAGGTGGATCCAGGTAACTACCGTCCGGTACGTCTGACATCAGTAGTGTGCAGAGTTTTTGATGGCATCATAAGAGATGAGCTGCAGAGTTATATCGCAGAGAATAATATAATAAATGATAATCAGCACGGATTCATGAAAAATAGGTCGTGTCTGACCAACATGTTGGGTCTATGAGGAGGTAAGTGCAAATCTGGATGTTGGTAATGCGGCTGATGTGATTTATCTGGACTTTGCAAAGCCATTTGATACTGTACCATATAATAGCCTTAAACTGAAGGTACAGAAGCCGGGACTGAGGGAACTATATGTAGATGGGTAAGGAATTGGCCAAATGATAGGAAACAAAGAGTCGTCATAAATGGTACGTTCTGTAAATGGGATATAGTCAGCAGTGGGGGCCGCAGGGATCTGTACCGGGAGCAGTGGGGGCCGCAGGGATCTGTACTGGGAGCAGTGGGGGCCGCAGGGATCTGTACTGGGAGCAGTAGGGGCCGCAGGGATGGGTACCCGGAGCAGTGGGGGCCGCAGGGATCTGTACTGGGAGAAGTGGGGGCCGCAGGGATCTGTACTGGGAGCAGTGGGGGCCGCAGGGATCTGTACTGGGAGCAGTGGGGACCGCAGGGATCTGTACCGGGAGCAGTGAAGGCCGCAGGGATCTGTACTGGGGGCAGTGGGGGCCGCAGGGATCTGTACTGGGAGCAGTGGAGGCCGCAGGGATCTGTACTGGGAGCAGTGAGGGCCGCAGGGATCTGTATTGGGAGCAGTGGAGGCCGCAGGGATCTGTACTGGGAGCAGTGGGGGCCGCAGGGATCTGTACCGGGAGAAGTGGGGGCCACAGGGATCTGTACCGGGAGCAGTGGGGGCCGCAGGGATATGTACCGGGAGCAGTGGGGGCCGCAGGGATCTGTACTGGGAGCAGTGAGGACCGCAGGGATCTGTACTGGGAACAGTGGGGCCGCAGGGATCTGTACTGGGAGCAGTGGGGACCGCAGGGATCTGTACCGGAGCAGTGGGGACCGCAGGGATCTGTACCGGGAGCAGTGGGGGCCGCAGGGATATGTACCGGGATTAGTGGGGGCCGCAGGGATCTGTACTGGGAGCAGTGAGGACCGCAGGGATCTGTACTGGGAGCAGTGGGGGCCGCAGGGATCTGTACTGGGAGCAGGGGGGACCACAGGGATCTGTACAGGGAGCAGTGGAGATCGCAGGGATCTGTACTGGGAGCAGTGGGGGCCGCAGGGATCTGTACCGGGAGCAGTGGGGACCGCAGGGATCTGTACTGGGAGCAGTGGGGACCGCAGAGATCTGTACTGGGAGCAGTGGGGACCGCAGAGATCTGTACTGGGAGCAGTGGGGACTGTAGGGATCTGTACTGGGAGCAGTGGGGACCGCAGGGATCTGTACTGGGAGCAGTGGGGACCGCAGGGAGCTGTACTGGGAGCAGTGGGGACCGCAGGGATCTGTACTGGGAGCAGTGGGGGCCACATGGATCTGTACTGGGAGCAGTGGGGGCCGCAGGGATCTGTACTGGGAGCAGTGGGGACCGCAGGGATCTGTACCGGGAGCAGTGGGGGCCGCAGGCTTCTGTACTGGGAGCAGTGGGGGCCGCAGGGATCTGTCCGGGAGCAGTGGGGGCCGCAGGCTTCTGTACTGGGAGCAGTGGGGGCCGCAGGAATCTGTACTGGGAGCAGTGGGGACCGCAGGGATCTGTATTGGGAGCAGTGGAGACCGCAGGGATCTGTACCGGGAGCAGTGGGGGCCGCAGTGATCTGTACCGGGAGCAGTGGGGACCGCAAGGATCTGTACTGGGAGCAGTGGGAACCGCAGGGATCTGTACTGGGAGTTCTGGGGGCCGCAAGGATCTGTACTGGGAGCAGTGGGGACCGCAGGGATCTTTACTGGGAGCAGTGAGGACCGCAGGGATCTGTACCGGGAGCAGGGGGGGCCGCAGTGATCTGTACTGGGAGCAGTGGGGGCTGCAGGGATCTGTACTGGGAGCAGTGGGGGCCGCAGGGATCCGTACTGGGAGCAGTGGGAACCGCAGGGATCTGTACTGGGAGTAGTGGGAGCCACAGGGATCTGTACTGGGAGCAGTGGGGACCGCAGGGATCTGTACCGGGAGCAGTGGGGACCGCAGGAATCTGTACCGGGAGCAGTCGGGACCGCAGGGATCTGTACCGGAAGCAGTGGGGGCCGCAGGGATCTGTACCGGGAGCAGTGGGGGCCGCAGACATCTGTACCGGGAGCAGTGGGGACTGAAGGGATCTGTACCGGGAGCAGTGGGGGCCGCAGGGATCTGTACTGGGAGCAGTGAGGGCCACGGGGATCTGTACTGGGAGCAGTGGGGACCACGGGGATCTGTACCGGGAGCAGTGGGGACCGCAGAGATCTGTACTGGGAGCAGTGGGGACTGAAGGGATCTGTACCGGGAGCAGTGGGGGCCGCAGGGACCTGTACCGGGAGCAGTGGGGGCCGCAGAGATCTGTACTGGGAGCAGTGGGGACCGCAGGGATCTGTACCGGGAGCAGTGGGGGCCGCAGGGATCTGTACCGGGAGCAGTGGGGGCCGCAGTGATCTGTACCGGAAGCAGTGGGGACCGCAGGGATCTGTACCGGGAGCAGTGGGGACCGCAGGGATCTGTACCGGGAGCAGTGGGGACCGCAGGGATCTGTACCGGGAGCAGTGGGGGCCGCAGGGATCTGTACCGGGAGCAGTGGGGGCCGCAGAGATCTGTACCGAGAGCAGTGGGGACTGAAGGGATCTGTACCGGGAGCAGTGGGGGCCGCAGGGATCTGTACTGAGAGTAGTGAGGGCCGCGGGGATCTGTACCGGGAGCAGTGGGGACCGCGGGGATCTGTACCGGGAGCAGTGTGGGCCGCAGGGATCTGTACCGGGAGCAGTGGGGGCCGCAGAGATCTGTACTGGGAGCAGTGGGGACTGAAGGGATCTGTACCGGGAGCAGTGGGGGCCGCAGGGATCTGTACTGGGAGCAGTGGGGGCCGCAGAGATCTGTACTGGGAGCAGTGGGGGCCGCAGAGATCTGTACCGGGAGCAGTGGGGACCGCAGGGATCTGTACCGGGAGCAGGGGGGGCCGCAGTGATCTGTACTGGGAGCAGTGGGGGCTGCAGGGATCTGTACTGGGAGCAGTGGGGGCCGCAGGGATCCGTACTGGGAGCAGTGGGAACCGCAGGGATCTGTACTGGGAGTAGTGGGAGCCACAGGGATCTGTACTGGGAGCAGTGGGGACCGCAGGGATCTGTACCGGGAGCAGTGGGGACCGCAGGAATCTGTACCGGGAGCAGTCGGGACCGCAGGGATCTGTACCGGAAGCAGTGGGGGCCGCAGGGATCTGTACCGGGAGCAGTGGGGGCCGCAGACATCTGTACCGGGAGCAGTGGGGACTGAAGGGATCTGTACCGGGAGCAGTGGGGGCCGCAGGGATCTGTACTGGGAGCAGTGAGGGCCACGGGGATCTGTACTGGGAGCAGTGGGGACCGCGGGGATCTGTACCGGGAGCAGTGGGGACCGCAGAGATCTGTACTGGGAGCAGTGGGGACTGAAGGGATCTGTACCGGGAGCAGTGGGGGCCGCAGGGACCTTTACCGGGAGCAGTGGGGGCCGCAGAGATCTGTACTGGGAGCAGTGGGGACTGAAGGGATCTGTACCGGGAGCAGTGGGGGCCGCAGGGATCTGTACTGGGAGCAGTGGGGGCCGCAGAGATCTGTACTGGGAGCAGTGGGGGCCGCAGAGATCTGTACTGGGAGCAGTGGGGACCGCAGGGATCTGTACCGGGAGCAGTGGGGGCCGCAGGGATCTGTACCGGGAGCAGTGGGGGCCGCAGTGATCTGTACCGGAAGCAGTGGGGACCGCAGGGATCTGTACCGGGAGCAGTGGGGACCGCAGGGATCTGTACCGGGAGCAGTGGGGACCGCAGGGATCTGTACCGGGAGCAGTGGGGGCCGCAGGGATCTGTACCGGGAGCAGTGGGGGCCGCAGAGATCTGTACCGGGAGCAGTGGGGACTGAAGGGATCTGTACCGGGAGCAGTGGGGGCCGCAGGGATCTGTACTGGGAGCAGTGAGGGCCGCAGGGATCTGTACTGGGAGCAGTGAGGGCCGCGGGGATCTGTACCGGGAGCAGTGGGGACCGCGGGGATCTGTACCGGGAGCAGTGTGGGCCGCAGGGATCTGTACCGGGAGCAGTGGGGGCCGCAGAGATCTGTACTGGGAGCAGTGGGGACTGAAGGGATCTGTACCGGGAGCAGTGGGGGCCGCAGGGATCTGTACTGGGAGCAGTGGGGGCCGCAGAGATCTGTACTGGGAGCAGTGGGGGCCGCAGAGATCTGTACCGGGAACAGTGGGGACCGCAGGGATCTGTACCGGGAGCAGTGGGGGCCGCAGGGATCTGTACTGGGAGCAGTAGGGGCCGCAGGGATCTGTACTGGGAGCAGTGGGGACCGCAGGGATCTGTACTGGGAGCAGTGGGGACCGCAGGGATCTGTACTGGGAGCAGTGGGGGCCGCAGGGATCTGTACCGGGAGCAGTGAGGACCGCAGGGATCTGTACTGGGAGCAGTGGGGGCCGCAGGGATCTGTACTGGGAGCAGTGGGAACTGCAGGGATCTGTACTGGGAGCAGTGGGAACCGCAGGGATCTGTACTGGGAGCAGTGGGGGCCACAGGGATCTGTACTGGGAGCAGTAGGGGCCGCAGGGATCAGTACTGGGAGCAGTGGGGACCGCAGGGATCTGTACTGGGAGCAGTGGGGACTGCAGGGATCTGTACTGGGAGCAGCGGGGACCGCAGGGATCTGTACTGGGAGCAGTGGGGACCGCAGGGATCTGTATTGGGAGCAGTGGGGACCGCAGGGATCTGTACCGGGAGCAGTGGGGGCCGCAGTGATCTGTACCGGGAGCAGTGGGGACCGCAAGGATCTGTACTGGGAGCAGTGGGAACCGCAGGGATCTGTACTGGGAGTTGTGGGGGCCGCAGGGATCTGTACTGGGACCAGTGGGGACCGCAGGGATCTGTACTGGGAGCAGTGAGGGCCGCAGGGATCTGTACCGGGAGCAGTGGCGGCCGCAGGGATCTGTACTGGGAGCAGTGGGGGCTGCAGGGATCTGTACCGGGAGCAGTGGGGACCGCGGGGATCTGTACTGGGAGCAGTGGGGGCCGCAGGGATCTGTACTGTGAGCAGTGGAATGCTGCAGGAATCTGTACCTGGAGCAGTGGGGGCCACAGGGATCTGTACTCGAAGCAGTGGGGGCCGCAGGGATCTGTACTGGGAGCAGTGGGGGGTGCAGGGATCTGTACTGGGAGCAGTGGGGGCCGCAGGGATCTGTACCGGGAGCAGTGGGGACCGCGGGGATCTGTACCGGGAGCAGTGGGGACCGCAGGGATCTGTACTGTGAGCAGTGGAATGCTGCATGAATCTGTACCAGGAGCAGTGGGGGCCGCAGGGATCTGTACTCGAAGCAGTGGGGGCCGCAGGGATCTGTACTGGGAGCAGTGGGGGGTGCAGGGATCTGTACTGGGAGCAGTGGGGGCCGCAGGGATCTGTACTGGGAGCAGTGGGGGCCGCAGGGATCTGTACTGGGAGCAGTGAGGACTGCAGGGATCTGTACTAGGAGCAGTGGGGGCCCCTGGGATCTGTACCGGGAGCAGTGGGGACCGCAGAGATCTGTACTGGGAGCAGTGGGGACCACAGGGATCTGTACTGGGAGCAGTGGGGACCGCAGGGATCTGTACCGGGAGCAGTGGGGGCCACAGAGATCTGTACTGGGAGCAGTGGGTGCCGCAGGGGTCTGTGCAGGGAGCAGTGGGGACCGCAGGGATCTGTACTGGGAGCAGTGGGGGCCGCAGGGATCTATACCAGTAGCAGTGGGGGCCGCAGGGATCTGTACTGGGAGCAGTGGGAATTGCAGGGATCTGTACTGGGAGCAGTGGGGGCCACAGGGTTCAGTATTGGGAGCAGTGGGGGCTGCAGGGATCTGTACTGGGAGCAGTGGGGGCTGCAGGGATCTGTACTTTGAGCAGTGGGGGCCGCAGGGATCTGTACCGGGAGCAGTGGGGGCCGCAGGGATCTGTACTGGGAGCAGTGGGGGCTGCAGGGATCTGTACTGGGAGCAGTGGGGGCCGCAGGGATCTGTACTGGGAGCAGTGGAATGCTGCAGGAATCTGTACCGGGAGCAGTGGAGGGCCGCACTGATCTGTACTGGGAGCAGTGGGGGCCGCAGAGATCTGTACTGGGAGCAGTGGGGGCCGCAGGGATCTGTACTGGGAGCAGTAGGGGGTGCAGGGATCTGTACTGGGAGCAGTGGGGGCCGCAGGGATCTCTACTGGGAGCAGTGGGGGCTGCAGGGATCTGTACTGGGAGCAGTGAGGACCGCAGTGATCTGTACTGGGAGCAGTGGGGACCGCAGTGATCTGTACCGGGAGCAGTGGGGGCCGCAGGGATCTGTACTGGGAGCAGTGGGGACCGCAGGTATCTGTACTGGGAGCAGTGGGGACTGCAGGGATCTGTACTGGGAGCAGTGGGGGCCACAGGGATCTGTACCGGGAGCAGTGGGGACCGCTTGGATCTGTACCGGAAGCAGTGGGGACCGCAGGGATCTGTACTGGGAGCAGTGGGGACCGCAGGGATCTGTACTGGGAGCAGTGGGGGCCACAGGGATCTGTACTGGGAGCAGTGGGGACTGGAGGGATCTGTACTGGGAGCAGTGGGGCCGCAGGGATTTGTAATGGGAGCAGTGGGGGCCGCAGGGATCTGTACTGGGAGCAGTAGGGGCCGCAGGGATCTGTACTGGGAGCAGTGGGGATCGCGGGGATCTGTACTGGGAGCAGTGGGGGCTGCAGGGATCTGTACTGGGAGCAGTGGGGGCCGCAGGGATCTGTAACGGGAGCAGTGGAGACCGCAGGGATCTGTACCGGGAGCAGTGGGGACCGCAGGGATCTGTACTGGGAGCAGTGGGGACCGCAGGGATCTGTAATGGGAGCAGTGGGGGCTGCAGGGATCTGTAATGGGAGCAGTGGGGGCCGCAGGGATCTGTACTGGGAGCAATAGGGGCTGCAGGGATCTGTACTGGGAGCAGTGGGGATCGCGGGGATCTGTACTGGGAGCAGTGGGGGCTGCAGGGATCTGTACTGGGAGCAGTGGGGGCCGCAGGGATCTGTACTGGGAGCAGTGGGGGCCGCAGGGATCTGTACTGGGAGCAGTGGGGGCCGCATGGATCTGTACCGGGAGCAGTGGGGGCCGCAGGGATCTGTACTGGGAGCAGTGGGGACCGCAGGGATCTGTACTGGGAGCAGTGGGGACTGCAGGGATCTGTACTGGGAGCAGTGGGGACCGCAGGGATTTGTACTGGGAGCAGTGGGGGCCGCAGGGATCTGTACTGGGAGCAGTGGGGGCTGCAGGGATCTGTACTGGGAGCAGTGGGGGCCGCAGGGATCTGTACTGGGAGCAGTGGGGGCCGCAGGGATCTGTACTGGGAGCAGTGGGGGCCGCAGGGATCTGTACTGGTAGCAGTGGGGGCCGCAGGGATCTGTACTGGGAGCAATGAGGGCCGCAGGATTCTGTACTGGGAGCAGTAGGGGCTGCAGGGATCTGTACTGGGAGCAGTGGGGATCGCGGGGATCTGTACTGGGAGCAGTGGGGGCTGCAGGGATCTGTACTGGGAGCAGTAGGGGCCGCAGGGATCTGTACTGGGAGCAGTGGGGACCGCAGGGATCTGTACTGGGAGCAGTGGGGGCCGCAGGGATCTGTACTGGGAGCAGTGGGGGCTGCAGGGATCTGTACTGGGAGCAGTGGGGACCGCAGGGATCTGTACTGGGAGCAGTGGGGACTACAGGGATCTGTACTGGGAGCAGTGGGGACCGCAGGGATCTGTACTGGGAGCAGTGGGGGCCGCAGGGATCTGTACTGGGAGCAGTGGGGGCTGCAGGGATCTGTACTGGGAGCAGTGGGGGCCGCAGGGATCTGTACCGGAAGCAGTGGGGGCCGCAGGGATCTGTACCGGGAGCAGTGGGGGCCGCAGTGATCTGTACCGGAAGCAGTGGGGACCGCAGGGATCTGTACCGGGAGCAGTGGGGACCGCAGGGATCTGTACCGGGAGCAGTGGGGGCCGCAGGGATCTGTACCGGGAGCAGTGGGGGCCGCAGAGATCTGTACCGGGAGCAGTGGGGACTGAAGGGATCTGTACCGGGAGCAGTGGGGGCCGCAGGGATCTGTACTGGGAGCAGTGAGGGCCGCAGGGATCTGTACTGGGAGCAGTGAGGGCCGCGGGGATCTGTACCGGGAGCAGTGGGGACCGCGGGGATCTGTACCGGGAGCAGTGTGGGCCGCAGGGATCTGTACCGGGAGCAGTGGGGGCCGCAGAGATCTGTACTGGGAGCAGTGGGGACTGAAGGGATCTGTACCGGGAGCAGTGGGGGCCGCAGGGATCTGTACTGGGAGCAGTGGGGGCCGCAGAGATCTGTACTGGGAGCAGTGGGGGCCGCAGAGATCTGTACCGGGAACAGTGGGGACCGCAGGGATCTGTACCGGGAGCAGTGGGGGCCGCAGGGATCTGTACTGGGAGCAGTAGGGGCCGCAGGGATCTGTACTGGGAGCAGTGGGGACCGCAGGGATCTGTACTGGGAGCAGTGGGGACCGCAGGGATCTGTACTGGGAGCAGTGGGGGCCGCAGGGATCTGTACTGGGAGCAGTGGGGGCCGCAGGGATCTGTACCGGGAGCAGTGAGGACCGCAGGGATCTGTACTGGGAGCAGTGGGGGCCGCAGGGATCTGTACTGGGAGCAGTGGGAACTGCAGGGATCTGTACTGGGAGCAGTGGGAACCGCAGGGATCTGTACTGGGAGCAGTGGGGGCCACAGGGATCTGTACTGGGAGCAGTAGGGGCCGCAGGGATCAGTACTGGGAGCAGTGGGGACCGCAGGGATCTGTACTGGGAGCAGTGGGGACTGCAGGGATCTGTACTGGGAGCAGCGGGGACCGCAGGGATCTGTACTGGGAGCAGTGGGGACCGCAGGGATCTGTATTGGGAGCAGTGGGGACCGCAGGGATCTGTACCGGGAGCAGTGGGGGCCGCAGTGATCTGTACCGGGAGCAGTGGGGACCGCAAGGATCTGTACTGGGAGCAGTGGGAACCGCAGGGATCTGTACTGGGAGTTGTGGGGGCCGCAGGGATCTGTACTGGGAGCAGTGGGGACCGCAGGGATCTGTACTGGGAGCAGTGAGGGCCGCAGGGATCTGTACCGGGAGCAGTGGCGGCCGCAGGGATCTGTACTGGGAGCAGTGGGGGCTGCAGGGATCTGTACCGGGAGCAGTGGGGACCGCGGGGATCTGTACTGGGAGCAGTGGGGGCCGCAGGGATCTGTACTGTGAGCAGTGGAATGCTGCAGGAATCTGTACCTGGAGCAGTGGGGGCCACAGGGATCTGTACTCGAAGCAGTGGGGGCCGCAGGGATCTGTACTGGGAGCAGTGGGGGGTGCAGGGATCTGTACTGGGAGCAGTGGGGGCCGCAGGGATCTGTACCGGGAGCAGTGGGGACCGCGGGGATCTGTACCGGGAGCAGTGGGGACCGCAGGGATCTGTACTGTGAGCAGTGGAATGCTGCATGAATCTGTACCAGGAGCAGTGGGGGCCGCAGGGATCTGTACTCGAAGCAGTGGGGGCCGCAGGGATCTGTACTGGGAGCAGTGGGGGGTGCAGGGATCTGTACTGGGAGCAGTGGGGGCCGCAGGGATCTGTACTGGGAGCAGTGGGGGCCGCAGGGATCTGTACTGGGAGCAGTGAGGACTGCAGGGATCTGTACTAGGAGCAGTGGGGGCCCCTGGGATCTGTACCGGGAGCAGTGGGGACCGCAGAGATCTGTACTGGGAGCAGTGGGGACCACAGGGATCTGTACTGGGAGCAGTGGGGACCGCAGGGATCTGTACCGGGAGCAGTGGGGGCCACAGAGATCTGTACTGGGAGCAGTGGGTGCCGCAGGGGTCTGTACAGGGAGCAGTGGGGACCGCAGGGATCTGTACTGGGAGCAGTGGGGGCCGCAGGGATCTATACCAGTAGCAGTGGGGGCCGCAGGGATCTGTACTGGGAGCAGTGGGAATTGCAGGGATCTGTACTGGGAGCAGTGGGGGCCACAGGGTTCAGTATTGGGAGCAGTGGGGGCTGCAGGGATCTGTACTGGGAGCAGTGGGGGCTGCAGGGATCTGTACTTTGAGCAGTGGGGGCCGCAGGGATCTGTACCGGGAGCAGTGGGGGCCGCAGGGATCTGTACTGGGAGCAGTGGGGGCTGCAGGGATCTGTACTGGGAGCAGTGGGGGCCGCAGGGATCTGTACTGGGAGCAGTGGAATGCTGCAGGAATCTGTACCGGGAGCAGTGGAGGGCCGCACTGATCTGTACTGGGAGCAGTGGGGGCCGCAGAGATCTGTACTGGGAGCAGTGGGGGCCGCAGGGATCTGTACTGGGAGCAGTGGGGGGTGCAGGGATCTGTACTGGGAGCAGTGGGGGCCGCAGGGATCTCTACTGGGAGCAGTGGGGGCTGCAGGGATCTGTACTGGGAGCAGTGAGGACCGCAGTGATCTGTACTGGGAGCAGTGGGGACCGCAGGTATCTGTACTGGGAGCAGTGGGGACTGCAGGGATCTGTACTGGGAGCAGTGGGGGCCACAGGGATCTGTACCGGGAGCAGTGGGGGCCGCAGGGATCTGTACTGGGAGCAGTGGGGACCGCAGGTATCTGTACTGGGAGCAGTGGGGACTGCAGGGATCTGTACTGGGAGCAGTGGGGGCCACAGGGATCTGTACCGGGAGCAGTGGGGACCGCTTGGATCTGTACCGGAAGCAGTGGGGACCGCAGGGATCTGTACTGGGAGCAGTGGGGACCGCAGGGATCTGTACTGGGAGCAGTGGGGGCCACAGGGATCTGTACTGGGAGCAGTGGGGACTGCAGGGATCTGTACTGGGAGCAGTGGGGCCGCAGGGATTTGTAATGGGAGCAGTGGGGGCCGCAGGGATCTGTACTGGGAGCAGTAGGGGCCGCAGGGATCTGTACTGGGAGCAGTGGGGATCGTGGGGATCTGTACTGGGAGCAGTGGGGGCTGCAGGGATCTGTACTGGGAGCAGTGGGGGCCGCAGGGATCTGTACCGGGAGCAGTGGAGACCGCAGGGATCTGTACCGGGAGCAGTGGGGACCGCAGGGATCTGTACTGGGAGCAGTGGGGACCGCAGGGATCTGTAATGGGAGCAGTGGGGGCTGCAGGGATCTGTAATGGGAGCAGTGGGGGCCGCAGGGATCTGTACTGGGAGCAATAGGGGCTGCAGGGATCTGTACTGGGAGCAGTGGGGATCGCGGGGATCTGTACTGGGAGCAGTGGGGGCTGCAGGGATCTGTACTGGGAGCAGTGGGGGCCGCAGGGATCTGTACTGGGAGCAGTGGGGGCCGCAGGGATCTGTACTGGGAGCAGTGGGGGCCGCATGGATCTGTACCGGGAGCAGTGGGGGCCGCAGGGATCTGTACTGGGAGCAGTGGGGACCGCAGGGATCTGTACTGGGAGCAGTGGGGACTGCAGGGATCTGTACTGGGAGCAGTGAGGACCGCAGGGATCTGTACTGGGAGCAGTGGGGACTGCAGGGATCTGTACTGGGAGCAGTGGGGACCGCAGGGATTTGTACTGGGAGCAGTGG
This sequence comes from Phyllobates terribilis, assembly GCF_046119375.1. Classification (NCBI taxonomy): domain Eukaryota; kingdom Metazoa; phylum Chordata; class Amphibia; order Anura; family Dendrobatidae; genus Phyllobates; species Phyllobates terribilis. The sequence continues at coordinate 16,952,110 of NW_027362766.1, forward strand.
GGGCCGCAGGGATCTGTACTGGGAGCAGTGGGGGCTGCAGGGATCTGTACTGGGAGCAGTGGGGGCCGCAGGGATCTGTACTGGGAGCAGTGGGGGCCGCAGGGATCTGTACTGGGAGCAGTGGGGGCCGCAGGGATCTGTACTGGTAGCAGTGGGGGCCGCAGGGATCTGTACTGGGAGCAATGAGGGCCGCAGGATTCTGTACTGGGAGCAGTAGGGGCTGCAGGGATCTGTACTGGGAGCAGTGGGGATCGCGGGGATCTGTACTGGGAGCAGTGGGGGCTGCAGGGATCTGTACTGGGAGCAGTAGGGGCCGCAGGGATCTGTACTGGGAGCAGTGGGGACCGCAGGGATCTGTACTGGGAGCAGTGGGGGCCGCAGGGATCTGTACTGGGAGCAGTGGGGGCTGCAGGGATCTGTACTGGGAGCAGTGGGGACCGCAGGGATGTGTACTGGGAGCAGTGGGGACTACAGGGATCTGTACTGGGAGCAGTGGGGACCGCAGGGATCTGTACTGGGAGCAGTGGGGGCCGCAGGGATCTGTACTGGGAGCAGTGGGGGCTGCAGGGATCTGTACTGGGAGCAGTGGGGGCCGCAGGGATCTGTACTGGGAGCAGTGGGGGCCGCAGGGATCTGTACTGGGAGCAGTGGGGGCCGCAGGGATCTGTTCTGGGAGCAGTGGGGGCCGCAGGGATCTGTACTGGTAGCAGTGGGGGCCGCAGGGATCTGTACTGGGAGCAATGAGGGCCGCAGGATTCTGTACTAGGACCGATTCTTTTAAACCCCTTTATTAATGACCTAGTAGATGGGATTGAGAGTAAAGTGTCAGTCTTTGCTGAATACACCAAACTATGTAGGATATTAAAATCTGATCTTGACATTACGATATTGCAGAACGATCTGGATAAGAGACTGAATGGGAAACACTCGGCAGATGAGGTTAATGTAGATAAATGTAGAGTAATGCACCGAGGACGGAGTAATCCTATTGCTGGATATACATTAGATGGGAGTATACTGAGGACTACAGAACAGGAGAAGGACGGGGGATTCTGGTTACAAGTAAGCTGAGCAGCAGTACTCAATGTCAGGCAGCAGCCGCAAAAGCAAACAAGATTTTAGGATGTATAAAAAGAGAAATAAAATCCAGCGATCCCAATGTACTTTTGTCCCTTTATAAATCACTGGTGAGGCCACATCTGGAATATGGGATCCAGTTTTGGGCTCCATATTTTAGAAAGTATATTCAGAAGTTAGAGTCGGTTCTAAGGCGGCAACTAGATTATTACAAGGGATGGAGGCCGCTCATATGATGAGAGGTGGAAAAGTTGAGCTTGTTTAGCTTAGAAAAAAAGACGCCTCAGAGGAGATCTCATTTACATGTATAAATATATGTGAGGACTCTAAAATCTAAATATTTCTCTTCTACAGAAACACCCATGATGGTCCAGAGGCAAAACAATAGACAAGTCATGAGCAAAAGATGATTCGTGAATGATGCAAACTGCTCTTCTGTGCAACTGGACACCTGAATCCCCTGCTGTGCCTAAAGGGGTAATCCCATCTCCAAGATCCTATCCCAATATGTAGTAAGCGTAATAATATTATTAGCAAATACCTCCAATTAGAAATGTAGTATAGTTCTTCTGATTCGCTACATCTCTTTCCTCATGTGCAGGCATTGCAGTAGCTTAGGTATCCATGGTTATGACCACTAAGAGCTGTCTAATTAACTGTCACCATGAGTGGTCATAACCATGGGCTACTGCAATGTCCTACATAGGGTAAGCGACATAGCGAATCAGAAGAACTATACTACATTTCTAATTAGCAGTATTTGCTAATATTATTTTTATTACATGTTGGAATAGGATCTTGGAGATGGGAATACCCCTCTAAGCTATGCACACCAAGAAACAAGGTACGGTCAGAAAATGTACTCAGGTGGGTAATAGCTAAAATAGTCATTGACAAAGTCATTAACCTGTTGGTTCTGTAGAGAAGCAGCCCTGATGATTGCATGCGAATGGTCTATAGGCGAAACAGTAGACATGTCCTGAGTAGAAACCAGAGGTGGAAACAATGCAAATACTGTCCATATGCAACAGAAAGCCTAACCCTCCTGTTGTTTTTGAGTCACACAGCAAGAAAGTATAGATCTTTCACTTAAAGGGATTCTCCGAAAATGGAAAAAAAAACCTAAAGGAAATGTAGTAATAGATCAATTCCTAAATACCTAATTAGAAAATCACACTCATGTTGTTAAAAGTGGTAATTGCAAGAGAAACCTATCCTAGAATAGTATGACCGGTGCCTCTGACCATGTGTAGAAGAAAGTTCCACTAACTCTCCCTTCATGTGTAGGAAGATGTGTTCCCAGTGGATATTCTAATACTGGAGATACCAGGAGTGCTAAGGTAAGAAGAGGCTGCTCACACTGCTGTACATCCTATCTATCTAATACTGGAGATATCAGGAGTGCTAAGGTAAGAAGAGGCTGCTCACACTGCTGTACATCCTATCTATCTAATACTGGAGATATCAGGAGTGCAGAGGTAAGAAGAGGCTGCTCACACTGCTGTACATCCTATCTATCTAATACTGGAGATACCAGGAGTGCTAAGGTAAGAAGAGACTGCTCACACTGCTGTACATCCTATCTATCTAATACTGGAGATACCAGGAGTGCAGAGGTAAGAAGAGGCTGCTCACACTGCTGTACATCCTATCTATCTAATACTGGAGATATCAGGAGTGCTAAGGTAAGAAGAGGCTGCTCACACTGCTGTACATCCTATCTATCTAATACTGGAGATATCAGGAGTGCAGAGGTAAGAAGAGGCTGCTCACACTGCTGTACATCCTATCTATCTAATACAGGAGATACCAGGAGTGCTAAGGTAAGAAGAGGCTGCTCACACTGCTGTATGCCATGTCTATCTGATCTAATACTGGAGATATAAGGAGTGCTGAGGTAAGAAGAGGCTGCTCACACTGCTGTCCACACTATCTATATGATATAATACTGGAGATATCAGGAGTGCTAAGGTAAGAAGAGGCTGCTCACACTGCTGTACACCATGTCTATCTGATCTAATACAGGAGATACCAGGAGTGCTTGAGTAAGAAGAGGCTTCTCACACTGCTGTACACCATGTCTATCTGATCTAATACTGGAAATACCAGGAGTGCTAAGGTAAGAAGAGGCTGTTCACACTACTATTCACCCTGTCTATCTGATCTATTACTGGAGATACCAGTGGTGCTAAGGTAAGAAGAGGCTGCTCAAACTGATGTCTATCTGATTCAATCTGATCTATCTGATTCAATACTGGAGATTACAGGAGTGCTGAGATAAGAAGAGGCTGCTCACACTGCTGTCCACCCTGCCTATCTGATCTAATACTGGAGATATGAGGGGTGCTGAGGTAAGAAGAGCCTACTCACCCTACTGTCCACCATGTCTATCTGATCTAATACTGGAGATACCAGTGGTGCTAAGGTGAGAAGAGACTGCTCAAACTGATGTCCACTTTGTCTATCTGATCTAATACTGGAGATTTCAGGGGTGCTGAGGTAAGTAGAAGCAGCTCACACCGCTGTCCACCCTGTCTATCTAATTTAATACTGGAGATACCAGTGCTGTTGACTTAAGAGGCTGCTCACACTACTGTCCATCATGTCTATCTGATCTCATACTGGAGATACCAGGGGTGCTGAAGTAAGAAGGGGCTGCTCATACTGCTGTCCTCCCTGTCTATCTTATCTAATACTGGAGATACCAAGAGTGCTGAGGTAAGAGGCTGCTCACACTGCTCTACGCCATGTCTATCTGATCTAATACTGGAGATACCAGGAGTGCTGAGGAAAGAAGAGGCTGCTCACACTGCTGTCCATCCTGTCGATCTAATCTAATACTGGAGATACCAGGAGTGCTGAGGTAAGAAGAGGCTGCTCACACTGCTGTCCACCATGTCTATCTGATCTATTACTGGAGATACCAGTGGTGCTAAGGTAAGAAGAGGCTGCTCAAACTGATGCCAACCCTGTCTATCTGATTCAATACTGGAGATTACAGGAGTGCTGAGATAATAAGAGGCTGCTCACACTGCTGTCCACCCTGCCTATCAGATCTAATACTAGAGATATCAGGGGTGCTGAGGTAAGAAGAGGCTACTCACACTACTGTCCATCCTGTCTATCTAATCTAATATTGGAGATACCAGGAGTGCTGAGGTAAGAAGAGGCTGCTCACACTGCTGTCCACCATGTCTATCTGATCTATTACTGGAGATACCAGTGGTGCTAAGGTAAGAAGAGGCTGCTCAAACTGATGCCAACCCTGTCTATCTGATTCAATACTGGAGATTACAGGAGTGCTGAGATAAGAAGAGGCTGCTCACACTGCTGTCAACTTTGTCTATCTGATCTAATAATGGAGATATCGGGGGTGCTGAGGTAAGAAGAGGCTGCTCACACTGCTGTACGCCATGTCTATCTGATCTAATACTGGAGATACCAGGAGTGCTGAGGAAAGAAGAGGCTGCTCACACTGCTGTCCATCCTGTCGATCTAATCTAATACTGGAGATACCAGGAGTGCTGAGGTAAGAAGAGGCTGCTCACACTGCTGTCCACCCTGTCTATCTGATCTATTACTGGAGATACCAGTGGTGCTAAGGTAAGAAGAGGCTGCTCAAACTGATGCCAACCCTGTCTATCTGATTCAATACTGGAGATTACAGGAGTGCTGAGATAATAAGAGGCTGCTCACACTGCTGTCCACCCTGCCTATCAGATCTAATACTAGAGATATCAGGGGTGCTGAGGTAAGAAGAGGCTACTCACACTACTGTCCATCCTGTCTATCTAATCTAATATTGAGATACCAGGAGTGCTGAGGTAAGAAGAGGCTGCTCACACTGCTGTCCACCATGTCTATCTGATCTATTACTGGAGATACCAGTGGTGCTAAGGTAAGAAGAGGCTGCTCAAACTGATGCCAACCCTGTCTATCTGATTCAATACTGGAGATTACAGGAGTGCTGAGATAAGAAGAGGCTGCTCACACTGCTGTCCAGCCTGCCTATCTGATCTAATACTGGAGATATCAGGGGTGCTGAGGTAAGACGAGGCTACTCACCCTACTGTCCATCCTGTCTATCTAATCTAATACTGGAGATACCAGGAGTGCTGAGGTAAGAAGAGGCTGCTCACACTGCTGTCCACCATGTCTATCTGATCTAATACTGGAGATACCAGTGGTGCTAAGGTGAGAAGAGACTGCTCAAACTGATGTCCACTTTGTCTATCTTATCTAATACTGAGATTTCAGGGTAGCTGAGGTAAGAAGAAGCAGCTCACACCGCTGTCCACACTGTCTATCTAATCTAATACTGGAGATACCAGTGCTGTTGACTTATGAGGCTGCTCATACTACTGTCCATCCATGTCTATCTGATCTCATACTGAGATACCAGGGGTGCTGAAGTAAGAAGGGGCTGCTCACACTGCTGTCCACCCTGTCTATCTGATCTAATGCTGGAGATACCAGAGATGCTGACATAAGAAAAGGCTGGTCACACTGCTGTCAACTTTGTCTATCTGATCTAATAATGGAGATATCAGGGGTGCTGAGGTAAAAAGAGGCGGCTCACACTGCTGACAACTTTGTCTATCTGATCTAATGCTGGAGATACCATGGATGCTGACATAAGAAGAGGCTGGTCACACTGCTGTCAACTTTGTCTATCTGATCTAATAATGGAGATATCAGGGGTGCTGAGGTAAGAAGAGGCTGCTCACACTGCTGTCCACCTAGTCTATCTGATATAAGGCTGGAGATACCAGGGATGCTGAAATAAGAAGAGGATGGTCACACTACTGTCAACTTTGTCTATCTGATCTAATAATGGAGATACAGTTATATGAAAAAGTTTGGGCACCCCTATTAATCTTAAGCTTAATGTTTTTTAAAAATTGGTGTTTTTGCAAGAGCTATTTCAGTTTGATATATGTAATAACTGTTGGACACAGTAATGTTTCTGCCTTGAAATGAGGTTTATTGTACTAACAGAAAATGTGCAATCTGCATTCAAACAAAATTTGACAGGTGCATAAGTATGGGCACCTCACCAGAAAAGTGACATTAATATTTAGTAGATCCTCCTTTTGCAAAAATAACAGCCTCTAGTCGCTTCCTGTAGCTTTTAATGAGTTCCTGGATCCTGGATGAAGGTATTTTTGACCATTCCTCTTTACAAAACAATTCCAGTTCAGTTAAGTTTGATGGTCGCCGAGCATGGACAGCCTTCTTCAAATGATCCCACAGATGTTCAATGATATTCAGGTCTGGGGACTGGGATGGCCATTCCAGAACATTGTAATTGTTCCTCTGCATGAATGCCTGAGTAGATTTGGAGCGGTGTTTTGGATCATTGTCTTGCTGAAAGATCCATCCCCTGCGTAACTTCAAATTATCACTGATTCTTGAATATTATTGTCAAGAATCTGCTGATACTGAGTGGAATCCATGCGTCCCTCAACTTTAACAAGATTCCCGGTGCCGGCATTGGCCACACAGCCCCAAAGCATGATGGAACCTCCACCAAATTTTACTGTGGGTAGCAAGTGTTTTTCTTGGAATGCTGTGGTTTTTTGCCGCCATGCATAACGCCTTTTTGTATGACCAAACAACTCAATCTTGGTTTCATCAGTCCACAGGACCTTCTTCCAAAAAGAAATTGGCTTCTCCAAATGTGCTTTTGCATACCTCAGCCGACTCTGTTTGTGGCGTGCTTGCAGAAACGGCTTCTTTCGCATCACTCTCCCATACAGCTTCTCCTTGTGCAAAGTGCGTTGTATAGTTGACCGATGCACAGTGACACCATCTGCAGCAAGTTGATGCTGCAGCTCTCTGGAGGTGGTCTGAGGATTGTCCTTGACTGATCTCACCATTCTTCTCCTCTGCTTTTCTGATGTTTTTCTTGGCCTGCCACTTCTGGCCTTAACAAGAACTGTCCCTGTGTTCTTCCATTTCCTTACTATGTTCCTCACAGTGGAAACTGACAGGCTAAATCTCTGAGACAGCTTTTTGTATCCTTCCCCTGAATAACTATGTTGAATAATCTTTGTTTTCAGATCATTTGACAGTTGTTTTGAGTAGCCCATGATGCCACTCTTCAGAAGAGATTCAAACAGGAGAACACCTTGCAAGTGGCCACTTTAAGTAGCTTTTCTCATGATTGCATACACCTGGCTATGAAGTTCAAAGCTCAATGAGGTTACAAAACCAAAAAAAGTGCTTTAGTACGTCAGTAAAAAGTAGGTAGGAGTATTTAAAACAAGAAAATGATAAGGGTGCCCATACTTATGCACCTGTCAAATTTTGTTTGAATGCAGATTGCACATTTTCTGTTAGTACAATAAACCTCATTTCAAGGCAGAAACATTACTGTGTCCAACAGTTATTACATATATCAAACTGAAATAGCTGCTGCAAAAACACCAATTTTTAAAAAACATTAAGCTTAAGATTAATAGGGGTGCCCAAACTTTTTCATATAACTGTATCAGGGGTGCTGAGGTAAGAAGAGGCTGCTCACACTGCTGTCCACCCTGTCTATCTGATCAGCATTGAGATGTAAATTGGATTGCTGGTAAAGGGGAAAAAAAACCCTCATTAAATCTTCTTCCTTAGCGAGTGTGAACGAGCTGATTGTGACCGGAGCGTAAGTGCAAACGGAAGGAGTGTGAACGAGCTGAGTGTGACCGGAGCGTAAGTGCAAACGGAAGTAAGTGTGTGACTTGTTTTTCAGTGACTGTGGATTCAGGGAGTTTGGAAGGGAGGAATTTGGATTGAATTGCTGTCTGTATTTTATTAATTCTTTACATTTCTTTTTACTTAACATTTCTGTCTAGTACAATCCCCATTAGGAAATGAGCTCCATTATTGACAATGCTATCCAGTGTACATCTTGCCACATGTATGCAATCCTTGAACAGCCGGTCGGGGGTGCATACTGCTGTGCGAGATGTGTGCATGTTGTGCATTTGGAAGCCCAGATACTGGATCTAAATGAGCAGCTGGCAACACTGAGATCCATTGACAATATGGAAAGGAGTCTGCTGCTTACTGAGCAGCTGCTCACTGGGGTAGATGTAAGGGAGGGTGGTAGTAGAGAGCTGCAGGAGAGTGAGGTAGCTAGCTGGATGACAGTTAGAAGGGGGGTAGAGGGAAGAGTGACAGGGAGGCTAGTCCTGATCTGGCACACCCCAATAAGTTTGCAAAGTTGGCAGATGAGGGGGGTGTTGGTACAGGGGTAGCACTGCTGCAGCAAGGCATGTCCTCTGAAAGCCGGTGGAGTGTCAGCTCCAGTAAAGGGGGAAATAGGAGAGCAGGGCAGGACAGGCAGGTGCTGGTAGTGGGGGACTCAATTATTAGGGGAACAGATAGGGCAATCTGTCACAAAGACAGGGATCATCGAACAGTGTGCTGCCTACCTGGCGCTCGAGTCCGGCACATCGCTGATTGGGTTGACAGATTACTGGGAGGGGCTGGTGAGGACCCAGCGGTCATGGTGCACATTGGCACAAATGACAAAGTTAGAGGTAGGTGGAAGGTTCTTAAAGATGATTTCAGGGAATTAGGCTCAAAGCTTAAAGCAAGGACCTCCAAGGTGGTATTCTCTGAAATACTGCCGGTACCATGTGCCATGCCAGAGAGGCAACAGGAGATTAGGGAGATAAATAAGTGGCTCAGGAATTGGTGTAGGAAGGAGGGGTTTGGGTTCCTGGAGAACTGGGCCGACTTCTCAGTTGGCTACAGATTCTACGCTAGGGACGGGCAGCACCTCAATGGGGAGGGTACAGCTGTGCTGGGGGAGAAAATGGCTAGAAAGTAGGAGGAGTGTTTAAACTAGGGATTGGGGGGGAGGGTATTCATTTTATAGGTGGGAAAGATAGTGCAGATAGTGACCTGGGCACAAATAAAGAAATTGGGGGTGGGGTTAGAACAGTCAATATGGTAAGAAGGAATAGAGGTACAGAGAGATACATAAAATGCATGTACACTAATGCCAGAAGCCTCACCAACAAAATGGAGGAATTAGAATTAATTTTGTTGGAAAATAATTATGACATGGTGGGGATATCTGAGACGTGGCTGGACGAGAGCCATGACTGGGCATTTAATTTACAGGGCTATAGTCTGTTCAGAAATGACCGTACAAACAAGCGAGGGGGGCTGTGTGTTTATATGTGAAATCATCCTTAAAACCCATCTTGCGGGAGGATATATGTGAATATAATGAAAATGTAGAGCCCCTGTGGGTGGAGATAAGGGGAGGGGAAAATATAATAAATTACTGATAGGGGTTTGTTATAAGTCTCCAAAAATAATAGAAGTAGCGGAGAATATCCTCAAAAAGCAAATAGATGAAGCAGCGACTCAAGGGGAAGTCATTATTATAGGGGACTTCAACTACCCTGAAAAACATTGGGGAACAGAAACCTGTAGTTCCAGCAAAGGTAATAGGTTTTTGACTGTTAGAACCTTGCTCTTAGGTTTTTTTTCCTTTGCTGGTCACATGACTTTGTTGGCCTATTTAATCCTGCTCCGCCCTTCTGGCTTTGCTGGACTTCATTGTATATCTACTTTATAGCTAGCCTGTGCTCTGTATCTAACTCTGTTAGTTTGCTTGGTCTACGGACCTCTATGTTCTATCTATTTTGTTTGTTCGTCTGTCTGCTACTATTTCTGTTAGGAGGTGTCCCATATTCCTCCCAGTCCTTAGTACTTGTAGGGATTCCCTCCCCACATCTATAGGTCTTCGTACAGACTAGATCAGGACTTTAGCAGGTCTGATCGCAGGATCAGGTTCCCTGTTACATCGTAGGGATTCAGCTGAGTCTTATAGTAGGGACAGATCTCCTCTCTTTCCTTAGCTTTGGTAGCAGAACATAACAGTAAGTCCAGCCTGCAAATTCTCTAAGGAAAGATTTTTCTGTTCCATCATGGTGTCGGTTCAGGATTTGGCTCATCGCCTGCAGGGACTCTCTCTGGAGGTGGCCGAGCTCCGTCAGCACGTGAGTAACTGTCCTGGAGCACATTTCTTGGAGCCTAAGGTATGTTTGCCGGATTTATTTTTTGGTGAACACCGAGAATTTTTTTCATTTAAAAATGCTTGCTTATTGTATTTTCGTTTGAGACCTAAGTCCTCTGGGGATGAATCCCAGCGCGTAGGGTTCATAATGTCACTTTTGCGCAAAGAGCCTCAGGAGTGGGCCTTTTCTTTGCAACCTAGTGATTCATGCTTCAGATCAGTGGATAGTTTTTTTTCTGCTTTGGGACTATTATATGATGATCCTGACCGTGTCGCATCAGCTGAGACTGAGTTGAGACGTCTAAAACAAGGATCGGGTAATGTGGAAAAATATTGTACACATTTTCGTCGTTGGTCCACTCAAACAGGGTGGAACGATTCTGCTCTGAAAAGTCTATTTCTTGCTGGGCTCAGTGAAAGGGTTAAAGACCTGCTAATTGCTTATCCTACACCTGAGGATTTGCAACAGGCTATGCAATTAGCTATACGGGTGGATAGAAGACTGCGTGCTAGGGTTAATGAGAGCAAATCCTCTGCTATGTCAGTTTCTGGTTATGAGAATGTGTGTACTAACAGTGGTGAACCGATGGAGATTGGATCGGTGGCACCTCGCTCTCAAGAAAAAGACCGTCGTTTTTCGGAAGGCTTGTGCTACTATTGCGGAAAATCTGGTCATTTGATTAAAGGCTGTGAGCTTCGGATGAAGAAAGAAAAAAAAATGGTCAGTCACGCCCGTATTGCCTGTTTAAATTCCAAGGGTATATTTTTGGCTGCTTCCACGATTGCTCAGGAAAAATTAATGGAATTTCGGGTGTTTGTTGATTGCGGGTCTACACTGAATGTAATTGATGGGGGATTCGTGGAAAAACTCAATTTAAAACCTGAACCTTTATCATCCCCCATTGCTGTGGTTTCTGTGGATGGCTCCCCTTTGAAGAATATTACTCTCAAGGTCAGTGAATTTCCTCTCACTATTAATGGTGTTCACCATGAGAAATTGGATTTGGTAGTGTTGAATAACTTGCCTTCTCCAGTAATATTGGGTTTGCCCTGGTTAAAATTTCACAATCCTGTACTGGATTGGTCTACCAGTGAAATTAAATCCTGGAGCCATAAATGTTATGACAAGTGTTGTAACGGGCGTATTGCAGCTTTGGATAGGGGAGAATTGCCTGTTCCTATTCAGGATTTTTGGAGAGTTTTTTCTGAGAAGGAATCGCAGGTTTTGCCTCCCCATAGAGACTATGATTGTTCTATTGAATTTGTCCCTGGAGCGACTCTTCCTAAAAGTCGTTTATTTAACCTTACTATTCCTGAGAGGAAGGCTTTGGAGGAATACATACAGACAAGTTTGGCCGCCGGTCACATTAGGCCCTCTAAGTCTCCTGTGGCGGTTGGATTTTTTTTTGTAAAAAAAAAGGACGGCGGTTTACGTCCTTGTCTGGATTTTCGTGAGATTAACAAAATTACGGTACGCAATCCTTACCCACTGCCATTGATTCCTGATCTGTTTAACCAGTTATTGGGGGCCAAGTGGTTCTCTAAAATTGACCTTAAGGGGGCATACAATCTGTTGCGCATGAAGGAGGGTGATGAATGGAAGACTGCTTTTAACACTCCTGTGGGTCATTTTGAGAATCTGGTTATGCCTTTTGGTCTTACTAATGCTCCTGCATTTTTTCAGAATCTGATTAATGACATCCTTAGACCTTTGATCGGTAAAAATGTGGTTGTGTATTTGGATGACATTTTGATTTATTCGCCAGATCTGGAGTCTCATTGGCGGAGCGTGCGTGAGGTATTACAGTTATTAATGGACAATTCGCTTTTTGCTAAGCTGGAGAAATGTGAGTTCGCTGTACAGAGAATTAGTTTTTTGGGCTACATTATCTCCAGCAAAGGTTTTGAGATGGATCCGGTTAAGGTTCAGGCTGTGCAGGAATGGCCTAGGCCTATTGGTTTGAAATCGATACAGAGGTTTTTGGGTTTCGCCAATTACTACAGAAAATTCATAAAAAAATTTTCTAGTATTGTCAAACCTCTGACTGATCTCACCAGGAAAGGTGCTGATGCGGTTCAGTGGTCTTCTGAGGCCATTGAAGCTTTTGTGTATCTCAAGGAGAGGTTCACCTCTGCTCCCATCCTTATACAGCCTGATGTTACTAGGCCGTTTTTGGTTGAGGTTGATGCTTCCTCTGTGGGGGTTGGCGCAGTATTGTCTCAGGATAACGGGGATGGATTACATCCCTGTGCCTTTTTTTCAAAAAAATTTTCGGAGACTGAACTGAATTACGATATTGGTAATCGGGAATTATTGGCTATTAAACTCGCATTTGAACACTGGCGCCACTTCTTGGAAGGTGCGGAATTTCCCGTTCAGGTTCTTACGGATCATAAAAATCTGATATATCTTGATGCTGCCAAGCGCCTGAATGCCCGTCAGGCTAGGTGGGCACTGTTTTTCTCACGGTTTAATTTCTCCGTTACTTACATCCCTGGTACTAAGAATGTTAAGGCGGATGCCTTATCTCGCAGTTTTTCTCCCATAGTCGGTGCTGAGAAAGAGGAAAACATTTTACAAGAAGGTGTTGTGATAGCTGCTTTAGACTCCGTTTTGGAAGATGAGATTCTTAAAGCTCAGGAGAATGCCCCATCTAACACTCCTCATGGGAGGTTGTTTGTGCCTGGGACCTTTAGGAGAGATTTGTTTGTTGAGTGTCACGAATCTCGGTTGGCAGGTCATCCCGGAATCTCTGAGACCAAGAGACTGGTGGGTCGCAGTTTTTGGTGGCCTGGATGGCAGAAGGAAGTCATTAAGTGGGTGCGCCAATGTACTATATGTGCTAGATCTAAGTCCTCACATACTCCTGCTGCGGGGTTGCTTTGTCCTTTGGAGGTCCCCAGTGCTCCTTGGACACATTTGGCTATGGACTTTATAACTGACCTTCCCCCCTCTGAGGGTTTTACTGTCATCTGGGTGGTCGTGGACCGTTTTAGCAAGATGTGTCACTTGGTTCCCTTCGTCAAACTGCCCTGCGCTAAAACTCTCGCTAAGGCCTTTGTCAAGGAAATTGTCAGACTTCATGGCGTTCCTACTGACATTGTTTCTGATAGGGGTCCTCAGTTCGTGGCTCGTTTTTGGCGTGCCTTTTGTGACAGGTTGGGAATTCATTTGTCGTTTTCGTCCGGATATCATCCTGAATCTAATGGCCAGACAGAAAGGAAAAACCAGGATGTTGAGCAGTTCTTGCGGTGTTTTGTGGCAGACAATCAAGAGGGGTGGTCTGAGTTTCTGCCACTTGCCGAATTTGCTCTGAACAATCATACATCTTCTTCTGCTGGTTGTTCGCCTTTTTTTTGTTGTTCTGGGAGACATCCGTTGTTTGGGTCGTTCTCCAAGTTGGGATCTGCCGTGCCTGAGGAGGAGAATTTTTCCGGTGATTTGGAAAGAGTTTGGACGGATGTGCGTGGTAATCTTCAGGAGGCCAACAGAAAATCTAAAGACTACTTTGATAGGAAACGACAGGAGGTTTTGTTCGCTGTTGGTGACATGGTTTGGTTGTCCTCTAGGAATCTGCGGTTGAGGATTCCTTCTAAGAAATTGGGTCCCAAGTTTGTAGGGCCCTTTAAGGTGCTTCAGGTTGTCAACCAATCTGCTGTTAGGTTGGAGGTTCCTACCTCCTGGAGAATTAATCCGGTCTTTCATGTCTCTCTGTTAAAAAAAGCTGTTGTGTCGGATGGTGACGCCTCTGCCTCTGTTCCTCCGGTGGTGGAGGACGGGGAATATGAAATTTCTCGCATCCTTGACTCTAGACGGTATAGAGGTAGTTTGCAGTATCTTGTGGCCTGGAAAGGTTTCGGACCCGAGGATAACTCTTGGGTGAGGTCAGATGATGTTTCCGCGTCCAGACTTATCAGAGCGTTTCACAGGAGATTTCCTGATAAGCCTGGTCCTAGGGGATCCGGAGGATCCTCTTAGAAGGGGGGGTACTGTTAGAACCTTGCTCTTAGGTTTTTTTTCCTTTGCTGGTCACATGACTTTGTTGGCCTATTTAATCCTGCTCCGCCCTTCTGGCTTTGCTGGACTTCATTGTATATCTACTTTATAGCTAGCCTGTGCTCTGTATCTAACTCTGTTAGTTTGCTTGGTCTACGGACCTCTATGTTCTATCTATTTTGTTTGTTCGTCTGTCTGCTACTATTTCTGTTAGGAGGTGTCCCATATTCCTCCCAGTCCTTAGTACTTGTAGGGATTCCCTCCCCACATCTATAGGTCTTCGTACAGACTAGATCAGGACTTTAGCAGGTCTGATCGCAGGATCAGGTTCCCTGTTACATCGTAGGGATTCAGCTGAGTCTTATAGTAGGGACAGATCTCCTCTCTTTCCTTAGCTTTGGTAGCAGAACATAACATTGACAACTATGAGAGACAATTACCTTTCACAACTGGTTCAGGACCCAACAAGAAGGGGGGCACTGCTAGACCTAATATTAACCAATAGGCCAGACCGCATATCAAATATACGAGTTGGGGGTCACTTGGGTAATAGTGATCACAAAATAATAAGTTTTCATGTATCTTTTAATAAGATGTGTAGTAGAGGGGTTACAAGGACACTAAACTTCAGGAAGGCAAAGTTCCAACGGTTGAGAGATGATCTTAGTGTAATAAACTGGGACGATATCCTGAGACATAAAACTACACAAAGCAAATCGGAGACATTTATTAGCATCCGGAATAGGAGCTGTGCACAATATATACCCTATGGGAATAAACATGCTAGAAATAGGAGGAAACCACTATGGCTAAATAGAGCTGTAAGGGGCGCAATAAGTGACAAAAAGAAAGCATTTAGAGAACAAAAGCAAGTAGGTAGTGATGAGGCATTAAATAAATACAGAAAATTAAATAAATTCCGTAAAAACCAAATCAAGGCAGCAAAGATTGAAACAGAGAGACTCATTGCCAGAGAAAGTAAAAATAATCCCAAAATATTCTTTAACTACATAAATAGTAAGAAACTAAAAAAATGATAGTGTAGGCCCCCTTAAAAATAGTCTGGGTGAAATGGTGGATGAGGATGGGGAAAAAGCCAATATCCTAAATGATTTTTTTTCAACAGTACACAAGAAAATCGCATGACAGAAAACATGATCAGTGATGACAAAAATTCTCCATTAAATGTCACTTGCTTAACCCAGCAGGAAGTACGGCGGCGTCTAAAAATCACTAAAGTAGACAAATCCCCGGGCCCGGAGGGGATACACCCGCGAGTACTGCAGGTATTAAGTAACGTATTAAGTAACGTATTAAGTAACGTCATAGATAGACCATTATGTTTAATCTTTAAAGATTCCATAATAACAGGTTCTGTACCACAGGACTGGCGTATAGCAAATGTGGTGCCAATATTCAAAAAGGGAACAAAAACCGAACTTGGAAATTATAGGCCGGTAAGCTTAACCTCTACTGTGGGTAAAATCCTGGAGGGTTTCCTAAGAGATGCTATACTAGAGTATCTGAAGAAGAATAACCTCATGACCCAATATCAACATGGGTTTACGAGGGACCGTTCCTGTCAAACTAATCTGATCAGCTTTTATGAAGAGGCAAGTTCCGGACTGGACCAAGGAAATGCAATGGATGTTGTGTATATGGACTTTTCAAAAGCTTTTGATACGGTTCCACACAAAAGGTTGATACATAAAATGAGAACAATGGGGAGAGGGGAAAATATATGTATGTGGGTTAAGAATTGGCTCAGTGATAGGAAACAAAGTGTGGTTATTAATGGAAAACACTCAGACTGGGTCTCAGTTAACAGTGGAGTACCACAGGGGTCAGTATTGGGCCCCCTTCTTTTTAACATATTTATTAATGACATTGTAGGGGGCATACAGAGTAATATTTCAATATTTGCAGATGACTGTAAACTCTGCAGGGTAATCAATACAGAGGAGGACAATTTTATAGTACAGGAGGATCTATTTAAACTAGAAGCTTGGGCTGATAAATGGCAAATGAGCTTTAATGGGGATAAATGTAAGGTAATGCACTTGGGCAGAGGAAATAAAATGTATAATTATATGCTTAATTGTAAAACACTGGGCAAAACTGTAACTGAAAAAGACCTGGGTGTATTGGTGGACGACAAGCTCACGTTTGGTGGCCAGTGTCAGGCAGCTGCTGCAAAGGCAAATAAAATAATGGGATGCATTAAAAGAGGCATAGATGCTCATGAGGAGAAGATAATTTTACCTCTATACAAGTCACTAGTGCGACCACACTTAGAATACTGTGTACAGTTCTGGTCTCTGGTGTATAAGAAAGACATAGCTGAACTAGAGAGGGTGCAGAGAAGAGCGACCAAGGTTATTAGAGGACTGGGGGGTCTGCAATACCAAGACAGGTTATTAGAGGACTGGGGGGTCTGCAATACCAAGACAGGTTATTAGAGGACTGGGGGGTCTGCAATACCAAGACAGGTTATTAGAGGACTGGGGGGTCTGCAATACCAAGACAGGTTATTAGAGGACTGGGGGGTCTGCAATACCAAGACAGGTTATTAGAGGACTGGGGGGTCTGCAATACCAAGACAGGTTATTACACTTGGGGTTATTTAGTTTGGAAAAACAAAGGCTTAGGGGTGATCTTATTACTATGTACAAGTATATGAGGGGACAGTACAAAGACCTTTCTACTGATCTTTTTACTCTGAGGCCTGAGACGGGGACAAGGGGGCATCTTCTACGTCTGTAGGAAAGAAGGTTTAATCATAATCACAGACGGGGATTCTTTACTGTAAGAGCAGTGAGACTATGGAGCTCTCTGCCGCATGATGTTGTAATGAGTGATCCACTACTAACATTTAAGAAGGGCCTGGACGCCTTTCTGGAAAAGTATAATATTACAGGTTATATATACTAGATTCCTTGATAAGGCGTTGATCCAGGGAACTAGTCTGATTGTCGTATGGAGTCGGGAAGGAGTTTTTTTCCCAATGTGGAGCTTAGTGTTTGCCACATGTTTTTTTTTTGCCTTCCTCTGGATCAACATGTTAGGCTATGGGTTGAACTAGATGGACTTAGTCTTCCTTCAACCTTAAAAACTATGTTACTATGTAATGCTGGAGATACCAGGGATGCTGACATAAGAAGAGGCTGGTCACACTGCTGACAACTTTGTCTATGTGATCTAATAATGGAGATATCAGGGGTGCTGAGGTAAGAAGAGGCTGCCGTTTATTGTTGTCTCAACATACAAGACATCAAACGTTTCGGCCCCTCCTGGGCTTTTTTTAATAAAATTTTATTGAAAAGAGCCCAGAAGGGGCTGAAACGTCTGATGACTTGAATGTTGAGACAACAATAAATGGCTAATTATTTCTCATGTGAGTGACGGGAACCGACTGGGTTTGATCTGCATTTCATCCATGTGCACCACAAGAATCATACGGAGTGCTGACTAGCCTGCCTTTTCTCTGACTTAAAAAGAGGCTGCTTACACTACTGCCATCCTAGCTGATCTAATACTGGAGATACCAGGGATGTTAAGGAAAGAAGAGGCTGCTCACACTGCTGTCCATCCTGTCTATCTGATCTAATACTGGAGATATCAGGGATGCTGAGGAAAGAAGAGGCTGCTCACACTGCTGTCCATCCTGTCTATCTGATCTAATACTGGAGATACCAGGGATGCTGAGGAAAGAAGAGGCTGCTCACACTGCTGTCCATCCTGTCCATCTGATCTAATACTGGAGATACCAGGGATGCTAAGGAAAGAAGAGGCTGCTCACACTGCTGTCCATCCTGTCTATCTGATCTAATACTGGAGATACCAGGGATGCTGAGGAAAGAAGAGGCTGCTCACACTGCTGTCCATCCTATCTATCGGATCTCGTAGTGGAGATATTTTTGCAACATTATTTTAGTTCTTTATTTTTCTTTTTCTACCCTAAAAGATTTCAGTTTATTTTTCAATTGAATTGTACAGATTATAGGTGACCTTAAAGGTGGAAAAAGTTCTGAACTGATTCTTCTTGCTATGTTTTTTTACGGGACAAAAGCCTAGCATTATAACAGAGATGTGTAGACTTTTTATATCCACTGTATTTGAAGAAATGGGTTGTCCAGGACTACCTTAGGATAGGCCATTTATATTAAGTTAGGGGAATGTACTCTTCCCACGCTGTTTGAAGGGGCTAGGGCACTTTAGATAGCAACATATTCCCTTTTATTGCTTACCAGACACAGCTGTATTTTTCATAGTGGCTTTGCTTGGTATTACAACTCATTATATATACAGTTAGGTCCATATATATTTGGACAGAGACAACATTTTTCTAATTTTGGTACTAGACATTACCACAATGAATTTTAAACAAAACACTTCAGATGCAGTTGAAGTTCAGACTTTCATCTTTCATTTGAGGGTATCCACATTAAAATTGGATGAAGGGTTTTCGAGTTTCAGCTCCTTAACATGTGCCACCCTGTTTTTAAAGGAACCAAAAGTAATTGGACAATTGACTCCAAGGCTATTTCATGGACAGGTGTGGGCAATCCCTTCGGTATGTCATTCTCAATTAAGCAGATAAAAGGCCTGGAGTTGATTTGAGGTGTGGTGCTTGCATTTGGAAGGTTTTGCTGTGAAGTAAACATGCGGCCAAAGGAGCTCTCCATGCTGGTGAAACAAGCCATCCTGAAGCTGCAAAAACAGAAAAAACCCATCCGAGAAATTGCTACAATATTAGGAGCGGCAAAATCTACAGTTTGGTACATCCTGAGAAAGAAAGAAAGCACTGGTGAACTCATCAATGCAAAAAGACCTGGGCGCCCACGGAAGACAACAATGGTGGATGATCGCAGAATAATCTCCATGGTGAAGAGAAACCCCTTCACAACAGCCAACCAAGTGAACAACACTCTCCAGGAGGTAGGCTTATCAAAATCCAAATCTACCATAAAGAGAAGACTGGATGAAAGTAACTATTGAGGGTTCACTGCATGGTGCAAGCCACTCATAAGCATCAAGAATAAAAAGGCTAGACTGGACTTTGTTAAAAAACATCTAAAAAAGCCAGCACAGTTCTGGAAGAACATTCTTTGGACAGATGAAACCAAGATCAACCTCTACCAGAATGATAGAAAGAGAAAAGTATGGCGAAGGCGTGGTACAGCTCATGATCCAAAGCATACCACATCATCTGTAAAGCACGGCGGAGGCAGTGTGATGGCTTGGGCATGCATGGCTGCCAGTGGCACTGGGTCACTAGTGTTTACTGATGATGTGACACAGGACAGAAGCAGCCGAATGAATTCTGATTCAGACCAAATGAGAATCAAGAGCTCAAAGGAAATGCCCAAGGAGCTCAGAGACAGAATTGTGGCAAGTCACAGATCTGGCCAAGGTTATAAAAGAATTTCTGCATTACTCAAGGTTCCTAAGAGCACAGTGGCCTCCATAATCCTTAAATGGAAGAAGTTTGGGCCCACCAGAAGTCTTCCTTGACCTGGCAGTCCAGCCAAACGGAGCAATCGTGGGAGAAGAGCATTGGTGAAAGAGGTAAAGAAGAACCCTAAGATCACTGTGGCTGAGCTCCAGAGATGCAGTAGGGAGATGGGAGACAGTTCCACAAAGTCAACTATCACTGCAGCCCTCCACCAGTCGGGCCTTTATGGAAGAGTAGCCTGACGGAAGCCTCTCCTCAGTGCAAGACATATGAAAGCCTGTATAGAGTTTGCTCAAAAACACATGAAGGACATCCAGACTATGAGAAATAAGATTCTCTGGTCGGATGAGAGGAAGATAGAACTTTTTGGTGATAATTCTAAGCGGTATGTGTGGAGAAAACCAGGCACTGTTCATCACCTGCCCAATACAATCCCAACAGTGAAACATGGTGGTGGCAGTAGCATGCTATAGGGGTGTTTTTCAGCTATAGGGACAGGACAACTGGTTGAAATTGAAGGAAACATGAATGCGGCCAAGTACAGAGATATCCTGGATGAAAACCTCTTCCAGAGTGCTATGGACCTCAGACTTGGCCGAAGGTTCACCTTCCAACAAGACAATGACCCTAAGCAGACAGCTAAAATAACAAAGGAGTGGATTCAGAACAACTCTGTTACCATTCTTGACTGGCCCAGCCAGAGCCCTGACCTAAACCCAACTGAGCATCTCTGGAGAGACCTGAAAATGGCTGTCCACCAACGTTCACCATGCAACCTGACGGAACTGGAGAGGATCTGCAAGGAAGAATGGCAGAGGATCCCCAAATCCAGGGGTGAAAAACTTAATTCCCAAGAAGACTCATGGCTGTACTAGCTCAAAAGGGGGCTTTTACTCAATAATGAGCAAAGAGGCTGAATATTTATGACCATGTTATATTTCAGTTTTTCTTTTTTAATATATTTGCAAAAATTTCTACATTTCTGATTTTTTTTCAGTCAAGATGGGGAGCAGAGTGGACTTTAATGAGAAAAAAAATGAACTTTTTAAAATTTAACAAATGGCTGCAATGAAACAAAGAGTGAAAAATTTAAAGAGGTCTGAATACTTTTCGTACCCACTGTACACCATCCACAAGTGCCACCTCCCGCTTTTGAAATTGTTGTGGACACGAGGGAAGTGTCCAGCGACCCACTTCAGCTACTGTGACATCATTTTCTGATGCCAGTGAGACTACATACCCCAGCTGGCCCTTCTGCAACATCTGGGGTCTCCCCAGTGGCCCAACACACTAATATTAAATATTATGATAGGCCATTGAAGTTCCAGATCAGTGAGAGAGAATTTGATTGGTTATAAAAGTCCAATTCTAAGATTACAGACGCTCTTGTCCACCCTTGACAATCCTCTTTTTTTTAGCAGGTCCCCAATGTTGTGGTAATCAGCATGAAAAAATTGCCAGCTCATGTTCATTCCATGTACGCAAATGCAGCTATTTGTAGTTTTTCCTTTTAATTGGGCAAATTGACATGGGTTTTCTGTAATGGACAGTCTATAGCAAAAAAAAACATTCTCAAAGTGATCAAAATCAACTTTTAAAGATTATTGATGGTGTCTGAAGGCAAAAAATAGACTTCAGAACCTGAATGTCTCCAAAGACTTAGTGCTGCAATACAATGATAAATATACATATACTGTACATATCGACATAATACAGTCAAGTGCTAAAACGGTTGGCATGAGTTCTCAAGAGGTCTACATTTCTCCAGGAGGTCACACAGTAGAGTTTGCCGGGCCTCTCATGTGAATGGTCTGATGCCGTACCAGATGTGAACTTCGAGAAAAGGACTTTCCACATTCGGCACAGGTGAATGGTCTTTCTCCCGTATGGACCTTCTGATGTCTCACCAGATGTGAACTGTGACCGAAGCATTTGCCGCATTCTGTGCAGAGATACGGTTTCTCACCGGTGTGGACCCTTTGGTGGATGATGAGGTTTGAGCTGCTGATAAATCTTTTACCACAATCATTACAGCCATATGGCCTCTCTCCCGTGTGGACCCTTTGGTGCATGACCAAGTAAGACCCACTTATGAAGCTTTTTAAGCAAGTTTTGCAAGTATGAGGCCTTTCTCCCGTATGGGTCCGTCTGTGGACAATCAGGCTAGCGTTTTGGGTGAAGCTCTTTCCGCACTCTTTGCATACGTAAGCTTTTGGTTCTGTCTGAGTCCGTTTGCTTATACTTTTGTCCGAAGCGCATGTGATATGTTTCCGGCGTCTAATGCGGCTGCCCCCAATTTCTCTAGTAGGAGTCAAACGGATATCATGTTTGACTGAGTTTCTTTCCTCAGTATGGGCCTCTTTGTGCGCAAGAAATTCTGTAGGTTCCTCAAAGCAGTCACCACATTCACCACATGTGTACACTGCGGACGTCAGCTCCGTCTGGTCCTCCACAGTCTCCGAGCTGTCATCTTGCTCCTCGGTGAGTGCTAGGTCTTCCAGTTCTTCCATATTTGCTGGACTTTCTCCAGCCATGGTCTCCTCAGTTGTTGATTTATCCTGTTTCTTACAGGCTCTTGATGAAGAAGATCTCCTTGTATCTGTAAGTGACCGGTTCGGATAACGGCACCCATCGTCTTTTCCTTTGATATCCCCTGGCATAAATATACAAATTTTATAAAGAAATTGAACATCTAATATATGAAAACTTTGTTTCTATTCTCCAAGTTACAAGTGCTATAGTTTATAACATTTACACTAAATTATAGGAACCGCACACAATCCCTGCAATCACTGATCGCCTACTTCCTCCACCTGGCCTCCGCTGAAATATTAACAATACACGTAAATAATAAAATGAAAAGCTATGCCGCTTTTGAATTTTTGTCTGAGTTCCTCATTCTTTTTAATATCTCGGCTTGATCTATAGAGACGTTGAAACTGGAGAGGAAGTGTTTGCTGTGTATGTCCGTACCTGAGAGGGGCCTTTTTCTTCTATGTCTGTATAAGTCGCTGTTCACACACAACTCTTCTCCGCGATGAATTTTAGGCACGGTCTCTGGTTTCACATACAGGTAACCTAAGAAAGATGACATATATTGAGACAGGTATTGCCCATACCTGGATATCCCAAGACTCCTGGGCTGAAAGGGGGTGTAAAGCCTAAAAGCAGGCATTCCAAGGTGGCTCAGACATATTAGCAGCATTCCTTAGTGTGGTTAGAGCATATACAGTACAGACCAAAAGTTTGGACACACCTCATTTAAAAAATTTTCTGTATTTTCATGACTATGAAAATTGTACATTCACACTGAAGGCATCAAAACTATGAATTACCACATGTGGAATTATATACTTAACAAAAAAGTGTGAAACCACTGAAAATATGTCTTATATTCTAGGTTCTTCAAAGTAGCCACCTTTTGCTTTGATGATTGCTTTGCACACTCTTGGCATTCTCTTGATGAGCTTCAAGAGGTAGTCACCGGAAATGGTCTTCCAACAATCTTGAAGGAGTTCCCAGAGATGCTTAGCACTTGTTGGCCCTTTTGCCTTCACTCTGCGGTCCAGCTCACCCCAAACCATCTCGATTGGGCTCAGGTCTGGTGACTGTGGAGGCCAGGTCATCTGGCGTAGCCCCCCATCACTCTCCCTCTTGGTCAAATAGCCCTTACACAGCCTGGAGGTGTGTTTGGGGTCATTGTCCTGTTGAAAAATAAATGATGGTCCAACTAAACACAAACCGGATGGAATAGCATGCCGCTGCAAGATGCTGTGGTAGCCATGCGGGTTCAGTATGCCTTAAATTTTGAATAAATCCCCAACAGTGTCACCAGCAAAGTCCCCCCACACCATCACACCTCCTCCTCCATGCTTCACGGTGGGAACCAGGCATGTAGAGTCCATCCGTTCACCTTTTCTGCGTCGCACAAAGACACGGTGGTTGGAACCAAAGATCTCAAATTTGGACTCATCAGACCAAAGCACAGATTTCCACTGGTCTAATGTCCATTCCTTGTGTTCTTTAGCCCAAACAAGTCTCTTTTGCTTGTTGCCTGTCCTTAGCAGTGGTTTCCTAGCAGCTATTTTACCATGAAGGCCTGCTGCACAAAGTCTCCTCTTAACAGTTGTTGTAGAGATGTGTCTGCGGCTAGAACTCTGTGTGGCATTGACCTGGTCTCTAATCTGAGCTGCTGTTAACCTGCGATTTCTGAGGCTGGTGACTCGGATAAACTTATCCTCAGAAGCAGAGGTGACTCTTGGTCTTCCTTTCCTGGGGCGGTCCTCATGTGAGCTAGTTTCTTTGTAGCGCTTGATGGTTTTTGCAACTGCACTTGGGGACACTTTCAAAGTTTGCC
Organism: Phyllobates terribilis; assembly: GCF_046119375.1. NCBI lineage: Eukaryota > Metazoa > Chordata > Amphibia > Anura > Dendrobatidae > Phyllobates > Phyllobates terribilis. Next base: position 16,976,021 of record NW_027362766.1, read on the forward strand.
CAAAATTTCGGACTGACTGACCTTCATTTCTTAAAGTAATGATGGGCACTCGTTTTTCTTTACTTAGCTGCTTTTTTCTTGCCATAATACAAATTCTAACAGTCTATTCAGTAGGACTATCAGCTGTGTATCCACTTGACTTCTGCACAACACAACTGATGGTCCCAACCACATTTATAAGGCAAGAAATCCCACTTATTAAACCTGACAGGGCACACTTGTGAAGTGAAAACCATTTCCGGTGACTACCTCCTGAAGCTCATCAAGAGAATGCCAAGAGTGTGCAAAGCAGTCATCAAAGCAAAAGGTGGCTACTTTGAAGAACCTAGAATATAAGACATATTTTCAGTTGTTTCACACTTTTTTGTTAAGAATATAATTCCACATGTGGTAATTCATAGTTTTGATGCCTTCAGTGTGAATGTACAATTTTCATAGTCATGAAAATACAGAAAAAAAATTTAAATGAGGTGTGTCCAAACTTTTGGTCTGTACTATATGAGTCCCGTTTTTGGTTTCACCCCTCTATAGCCAATCTTCTCTAAGGTCAGTTCCAGATTGTAAAAGGACTATCCTCTATACATAGCACACAAAGAGAAGAGTAGATTATTCTCTCCCTAGTCTTATTTACATACATAGAAAGTCATTATACAACAGAATTGAGCAGTGTAGATGTGGATCCAGCACTAGGGTGAGATAAAATATTTGCTAGACACAACAGCAGTGTTTCACCATGTTTATGCCTCCGCCTTGCTCTTTCTGTGCAGCTACCCTCTCCTCCTCTCCTCCTCTCCTCCCTGCTCTATAGACTTTTATAGGCAGCAGCTGTAACCTGATCTTTCAGTAAGCTCCAGAATTGAGAAGAGTAGATGTGGATCCCGCTCTGGGGTGAGATAAAATACCTGCTAGATGCAACAGCAGCGTTTCTGCATGTTTGCGCCGGTCTTGCTCATTCCGTGCATGTTTCCTCCTCCTCCTCCCTGTTCTATAGACTTTTAGTGGCAGCAACTGCAACCTGATCTCTTAGTGAGCTGATAATTCATCTTTATCAACATTTTTTAACTTTGAATTGAGCAATCTGCATGATCAGTGGCAAATAAAATAGATTTATCTGTAATAAGGTTTATTTTAATGTTTTTTATCATTAAAAGACTATGGTTAATCATTTCTGATAAATTATACAATACAAAAATTTTGTAAGGAGATATTAAAAAATGTACGCAGTATAACCACAGCATAATACCATTAGTCTGGTGTCAATGGGACCTCAGAAAACCGGGTAAGGAGTCTTTCATCTTAGCTCAATCCTATGTTATGGGACTGAGCTGCAATACCTTTGAGGGACACAATGCGACCAAATCACTCACGTTGTGCTGCAATGTAGCTATTTAGCCCCATGATGTGTAGCCATAGACTTAAATAGGACATTCTGGGAAACTTCATGATATAAAGGAGACCAAAATGTAAAACCTTTCTCAAATATTTATAACTATGAAAATTAAAACTTCTCACTAATTTAGTAAAAATAAAAGATTTAGCCCTTTCAGAGATGGAGGCAGAAATTGGGCTCTCCACTGTCTCACTATCTTGACAGATTTGTGAGACTTCTTGCCTCTGAGCTGGGTGAAAATACTACGTGTGGGGCAACACTGTTTAAAGAGAGAGAAGATCTATGTTGGACTCATTATTCAAACTGGATGTAGTGAGATATAAAGAAAAGTAAGATGGGTTCCTGTATATTGTGAAGCATCAGAGTGAGGATGAGGCTAGAAGAGGTAACCTTACACAGCTCCTTACTGTGTCTGCTGTGGGCTTTGTGTGTACTCAATGAATGTTTCAAATAGACCTTTAGAAGCAGCTACGTCCTCCTGTAGCATCGGCGTCCCTGCCCTCTGCTAGGCAGGGACGCCGTCCCTCTCACCTCCGCGCTCCTCACGTGGGTCCCTCCAGCGCTCCTGTCTCTGTCGGCGCAGCAGCGTCTCTGCCCCATGTCAGACAGGGACACCGTGTCTCTCGCCCCCGGCTCTTGGCGCGGCTTCTCCCTGCGCTCCGTTCCCTGCTGTGGCCGGCGCGCGTTCCTCCTCCAGCAGAGTGCTTAGGGCGTGCGCGCACTCCCCCCCCGCTTAAAGGGACGGCGAGCGTCTTCCTAAAAAGTCCCCGGCCAATGGCCAGAGGACTTCCCACATTTAAGGCACCTCCTCCAAAATGGAGGTGTCCGAGCAACAGTTGTCGCACTGTGTCTTCACCGCTGATTCAGCCCTCAGGTCCCTCTGCTAGCCTGACTAGTCCAGCCTGATTCCTGCCTGTCACCTGTCTGCTACCTGGAAGCACCTGCCAGCTCCCACTGAGTTTATCTACCTGCTTATCCGGAAGCGCCCGTCAGCACCTGCCGCGGCTATCTACCTGCTTATCCGGAAGTGCCCGCCAGCACCTGCCGCGGCTATCCACCTGCTTACCCAGAAGCACCTGCCAGTACCTGCCGTGTCTATCTGCCCGCTGGGTTGAAGGTACCTGCCGTCTACCCAGAGACTGTCCCCGTCACTTGCCGTGACCACCAGCTTGTCAACCCAGAGACTGTCCCCGTCACTTGCCGTGACCGCCTGCCTGGCTACCCAGAGACTGTCCCCGTCACTTGCCGTGACCGCCTGCCTGGCTACCCAGAGACTGTCCCCATCTCTTGCCGTGACCACCTGCCTGGCTACCCAGAGACTGTCCCCGTCACTTGCCGTGACCGCCTGCCTGGCTACCCAGAGACTGTCCCCGTCACTTGCCGTGACCACCTGCTTGTCAACCCAGAGACTGTCCCCGTCACTTGCTGTGACTACCTGCTTGCCTTCCCTGGGAGTCACCCGTTTCCTTACAAGGACTTCCCCTTTGTATTGCAGCTCTGAGGTTCCACCTCCCGGACCCTTTACAGTTTGCTCGGGCCATGGAACCCGGTGGCACCCAAGCTCCCTCGCTCTCGGACCTATGCCATGAACTATCCCGTCAGAGGTCCCAACAGGAGTCCATCCTGAGCCACCTGCGTAATGTTAACTCCCGCCTGGACACACTGACTGCCTCATCGGGACCTGCTTCCAGTCACACGACTCCTACCCCGGCAGCGTCGCTGCCCATCAATACCATGGCATCCCTTCCCGGTCCCCGCCTATCCACCCCGCCTCATTTTGGTGGAGACCCCGGTCTGGCACGAGGCTTCATTAACCAGTGCACCCTGCACTTCGAACTTTTGGCACACCAATTCACCTCCTACCGGGCAAAGTGGCATTCATCATGTCCCATCTCACTGGGGAGGCACTGGCTTGGCTAAATCCGCTATGGGAGAGAGGAGACCCCCTGGTGTCCAACCTGCCAGCCTTTCTCACGGCTTTCCGGAAAGTCTTTGACGAACCTGGACGAAAGACCTCATCCGCCTCCTCTCTGCTACGCCTCCGCTACGTCTCACCGTGGGCCAATATGCCATACGTTTCCGTACCCTTGCTTCCGAGCTTGCCTGGGATAACGAGGCCCTGGTGTCCATCTTCTGGGAAGGCCTATCCGGCCGGATTAAAGATGAACTCGCCGGTCGGGACATTCCTACCTCCCTGGATGACTTAGTAACACTTGCCACCCGGATTGACATCCGGTTCTAGGAGCGTACCAAAGAGGTCACCCGTGAGAGGAGGTTTCCCCGCCTTGCTCCCACTTTCCAGAGACCCGTCTCTTCCTCTGTAACTCCCCGGGCGCACTCGCCAGAGCCCATGCAGGTCGTCCAGACCAAGATGGTCAAGACACGTCAAGAGTCACGCCGTGCCGAGGGGAGCTGTTTCTACTGTGGCAGTAAGGAGCACCGGATCCGTTCCTGCCCGGAGAGGCCGAGAAACGCCAGAGTCTAGGATCGCTCGGAGAGGTCGTCCTAGACAAAAGTAAACCCCCTCCATCTCTGATGCTGTCGGTCTCTATCATCTGCGGGGAGAACCGCTACTTTTAACTAGCTCAACTAGATTCTGGAGCTGCCGGAAACCTCATTTCCCAGTCCCTGGTAGAGAAATACCGCATTCCCACTAAACCTTTGGCTGAACCCTTATCTGTCGCCTCCGTGGATGGAGGGCTCTTACCACTAACCATCCAACTCATCACCGAACCCATAACTCTGCAGGTGGGAATGCTGCACTCTGAGAGGATCTTCTTCCATGTTCTACCTGGACTCTCTCACGCCCTTTTGTTAGGCCTTCCTTGGCTCCAGAGACATGCACCCGTGCTGAATTGGCAGACCGGAGAAGTCCTTCGCTGGGGGCAGGACTGTCATAAGACTTGTTTAGTTCCTGTTCGTCCTGCTCGTCCTTCTCCTACTCCAGCCAATCTACCCGGCCTACCGGTTCCTTATTGGTCTTATGCTGATGTTTTCAACAAGAAAGAAGCAGAGACATTACCCCCCCATAGACCATACGATTGCCCAATCGACCTGGTACCCGGCGCTACTCCACCCCGTGGGCGTATTTACCCATTGTCCGCTGCCGAGACCCGGGCCATGTCTGAATATATCGAGGAAAATCTGGCCCGGGGATTTATCCGGAAATCTACCTCCCCGGCGGGAGCAGGCTTCTTCTTCGTTAAAAAGAAGGATGGCTCACTCCGTCCCTGTATAGACTATAAAGGTCTTAACCAGATCACGGTGAAGAATAAATACCCCCTTCCGCTCATTCCTGAATTATTTGACCGTCTGAGGGGTGCCAGAATCTTCACCAAGCTGGATCTCCGTGGGGCGTATAACTTGGTCCGTATCCGCCGGGGGGATGAATGGAAGACGGCGTTCAACACCCGGGATGGCCACTATGAATACCTCGTAATGCCCTTCGGCCTCTGTAATGCTCCCGCCGTCTTTCAAGAGTTGGTCAATGACTTCTTCGTGACCTTCTCTACTCCTGCGTGGTGGTGTACCTGGACGACATCTTGATCTTCTCTCCGGATCTTCCCACACACCGGAGGGACGTTCGTCAGGTCCTGCTCAGGCTCAGGCAGAACCACCTCTACGCAAAATTTGAGAAGTGCCTCTTTGAGCAGTCCTCGCTTCCATTTCTGGGCTACGTCATCTCCCAGACCGGCCTACGAATGGATCCTGAGAAACTTTCTGCCATCCTGAAGTGGCCCCGACCGGAGGGTTTGAAGGCTATTCAGCGGTTCCTGTGCTTCGCCAATTACTACAGCCTCTTCATTCCGCACTTCTCTTCAAGGACTGCTCCTATCTCCGCGCTCACCCGTAAGGGCGCTAGTCCCAAAGAATGACCGCCCGAGGCTGAAAAGGCCTTCCTTTCTTTGAAACAAGCTTTCTCCTCCGCTTCTGTGCTGCACCGTCCAGACTGCAACAAACAATTCTTCTTAGAAGTAGATGCTTCCTCCTCCGGAGCCGGAGCGGTGCTCACCCAAAAGTCGCCATCCGGGAGAATGGTAACCTGCGGCTTCTTCTCCAAACTCTTCTCCTCGTCTGAGCGCAATTATTCTATAGGAGACCGAGAATTGTTAGCCGTTAAATTGGTACTGGAGGAGTGGCGCTACCTGCTTTAGGGGGCTCTTCACCCGGTAATAATTTATACGGACCACAAAAACTTGGCTTACCTCCAGAGTGCCCAAAGACTTAACCCGCGCCAGGCCCGGTGGTCCTTGTTCTTCGCCCGCTTTGATTTCATTCTTCATTTCCGCCCGGCAGACAAAAATATCAAAGCCGATGCCTTGTCTTCGATCCTTTCTGTTCTCCGATCTAGAGGAGGAGCCTAAGCACATCATCGACCCCGCCAAGGTAATGCAAGTGGCTCCCTTGGATCTGAATCGTCTTCCACCTGGTAAGACGTTCGTGACAGTACCTGATCGAGAGAAGGTTCTGCACTGGGGACATTCGTCTAAGCTAGCCGGCCATGCTGGCCAAAAGAAGACCCTCCAGCTTATTGCCTGGCATTACTGGTGGCCTACCCTGTGCAAGGACTTTATCTCGGCCTGTGCGTCCTGCGCCCGCAACAAGGTTCCTAGACATCTGCCAGCCGGCCGCCTTCTGCCTCTTCCCGTACCTGCTGCCCCGTGGCAGCATATAGCCATGGACTTTATAACGGATCTCCCTGTCTCTGCTGGTTGTACGGTCATTTGGGTGGTCGCTGATCGCTTCTCTAAAATGGCTCACTTCATTCCCTTGCCAGGTCTTCCGTCTGCGTCTGAGTTGGCTAAGGAGTTTATTCATCATATTTTCCGTCTCCATGGTCTTCCTCTCCACATCGTGTCCGATCGAGGGGTTCAGTTCACCTCTCGCTTCTGGAGAGCCACGTGTAAACTGCTGGGGGTCACCTTGGACTTCTCTTCTGCTTATCACCCACAGTCCAATGGTCAAGTAGAGCGGATCAACCAAATCTTAACCAGTTACCTCAGGCACTTTGTTAATGCCCACCATTCCGATTGGGTGGATCTTTTACCGTGGGCCGAATTCTCCTACAATAATCACGAGAGCGAATCCTCTTCCAAATCCCCGTTTTTTACAGTCTACGGCCAACATCCCCGGATCCCGTTTCCCGTCTCCGCCTCGGTGGACAACCCGGCCGCGGAATCTCTTGTTAGCGAGTTCTCCACCATTTGGGAGAGTACCAGATCCGCACTTCTTCAGTCCTCCGAGCGGATGAAGAGACAGGCTGACAAGAGATGTCTGGATCCGCCCCAATTCCGTCCTGGAGATAAGGTCTGGCTCTCGTCCAAATTTGTCCGGCTCAAGATTCCTTCCTACAAGTTAGGGCCCCGGTTCATCGGCCCACTGGAAGTTATCAAGCAAATCAACCCGGTGGCCTATAAATTGAAACTCCCGGCCAACTTGCGGATCCCCAACTCCTTCCATGTATCTCTCCTCAAACCCGTGGTACTTAACTCTTTTTCCAAGTCTTCAGATACGCCTCCAGCTCCGGTTTCCGCTGAAAACGAGTTTGAGGTAGAGAGCATTCTCGCCACCAAGAGGGTAAGAGGAAAGACCTTTTTTCTAGTGGATTGGAAGGGGTTTGGTCCTGAGGAGAGAACGTGGGAGCCCCGGGAGAACATCCATGCCCCGCTCATCCTTGATAAATTTCTTTCTGGCCTAAAGAGGAGGGGGCGTAAGGGGGGGGTACTGTAGTATCGGCGTCCCTGCCCTCTGCTAGGCAGGGACGCCGTCCCTCTCACCTCCGCGCTCCACACGTGGGTCCCTCCAGCGCTCCTGTCTCTGTCGGCGCAGCGGCGTCTCTGCCCCATGTCAGACAGGGACACCGTCTCTCTCGCCCCCCGGCTCCTGGCGCGACTTCTCCCTGCGCTCCGTTCCCTGCTGTGGCCGGCGCGCGTTCCTCCTCCAGCAGAGTGCTTAGGGCGCGCGCACGTGCACTCCCCCCCCTTAAAGGGACGGCGCGCGTCTTCCTAAAGAGTCCCCGGCCAATGGCCAGAGGACTTCCCACATTTAAGGCACCTCCTCCAAAATGGAGGTGCCCGAGCAACAGTTGTCGCACTGTGTCTTCACTGCTGCTTCAGCCCTCAGGTCCCTCTGCTAGCATGACTAGTCCAGCCTGATTCCTGCCTGTCACCTGTCTGCTACCTGGAAGCACCTGCCAGCTCCCGCTGAGTTTATCTACCTGCTTATCCGGAAGCGCCCGTCAGCACCTGCCGCGGCTATCTACCTGCTTATCCAGAAGTGCCCGCCAGCACCTGCCGCGGCTATCCACCTGCTTACCCGGAAGCACCTGCCAGTACCTGCCGTGTCTAGCTGCCCGCTGGGTTGAAGGTACCTGCCGTCTACCCAGAGACTGTACCCGTCACTTGCCGTGACCACCTGCTTGTCAACCCAGAGACTGTCCCCGTCACTTGCCGTGACCGCCTGCCTGGCTACCCAGAGACTGTCCCCGTCACTTGCCGTGACCGCCTGCCTGGCTACCCAGAGACTGTCCCCGTCTCTTGCCGTGACCACCTGCCTGGCTACCCAGAGACTGTCCCCGTCACTTGCCGTGACCGCCTGCCTGGCTACCCAGAGACTGTCCCCGTCACTTGCCGTGACCACCTGCTTGTCAACCCAGAGACTGTCCCTGTCACTTGCTGTGACTACCTGCTTGCCTTCCCTGGGAGTCACCCGTTTCCTTACAAGGACTTCCCCTTTGTATTGCAGCTCATAGGTTCCACCTCCTGGACCCGTTACACCTCCTATAGTAAATTAACCCTTTAGGAGCAGCTGTGTCCTCTTTTTTAATAGATAAAGAATTTTGAAACAAATATGTCCTCCTTTCTAAACAACTGTATCCAACTCCTATATCTAGACTGTGTATTTCAGATGTACAACGTTAAGTCCTGTCTTTTGGCAGTAGGTGAGGAACATTTTTGCCTGACTTATGTCCTGCTGATTCGCAGAATATTGGAATGTATTAATGTCTGGTGTTTCCCAGAGAAGATAATCTCACAAAATTCTGTGCTCACTTTGGTTAAAATGAAAGTATAACCTGAAACCTGGTAATACTACTGACAAAATCATCAAGTGCCTTCAAAACAGCATCAATTCTTCTAGGTACACTTGGACAAAGTCAAGAATTTTGTCAGATTATAGTCAGGTGTATGATTAACCAAATATACCAAACAGGTGATAATGATCATCATTTTCATATGTAGGTTGAAATTCAGGCATTAACTGAAGGTGAGGTTATGGAAGAGAGTTTGATGTCACAGGTCGTATACCATGGCAAGACCAAGAACAGTGACGAGACAAGGTAGTTATAATGCATCAATGGGCAATGTTGAGGACTGTAGACACAGTGGTCGGCCGTGGAAACTTAGTGTAGCGGATGAAAGTCACATCATTCTTACTTCCTATCAAAATCGGAAGGGGTCATTGTCGGGCTTCAGAATAATTTTGGAGCCCATCAGGCGCCTTTTTGATGGTATTTTATGATTTGTAAGTACCTGCCTGGATTTCTCAGCATTGAGGACACCAAGAAATGGGTAAGGTTGAGGACTATATACAAAGTGGCCGGCCGAGAAAACTTAGTGCAGCAGATGAAAGTCACATCATTGATACTTCACATCGGAAGATATCCAGCAGTGCCATCAGCTCAGAATGGGCAGCACCCAGTGGAACCCATATACTGTTCGGAAAATTCTGGTCTTCATGGAAGAACTGTGGCCAAAAGCCGTAGCTTCCACATGGAAACAAGGCCAGATGGCTCAACTATGCACAAAAACATAAGAACTGGGGTGCAGAAACAGTGAAGCACGAAGGAGGGTCCTACTAGTTTGTGGCTGCTTTTCAGCAAGTGGAGTTTGGATTTGGTCAGAATTAATGGTGTCGTCAATGCTGAGAAATACAGGTAGATAATTATCCATCATGCAATACCAACAGGAGGCATCTGATTGGCTGCAATTTTATTCTGCAGCCGGACAGCAACCCCAAACATCCAGCCAATGTCATTAAGAACTATCATCAGTATAAAGAAGAACGAGGATTTCTGGAAGTGATGACCCGGCCCTCGCAGAGCCCCACTCTCACATCATCCCGTCTGTCCGGGATCACATGAAGAGACAGAAGGGTCCGCACAAGCCTCATACACAGAAGACCTGGGGTCAGTCCTCCAAGATGTTTAGAACAACCTGAGTTCCTTTAAAATCTGTGTTCAAGAACCTAGAAGGATGGAAGAAGGTAAAGGGCGGTGACACCAAATATTGATGGGGTTGGCTTTTGTTCATCCACTTTGCATTTTGCTAATTGCTAAAAATAAACTATGAAAACTTCTATTTTTGATAGTAGCATTTTTTCCACAAGCGTCTAAGACTTTTGCACAGTACTGGCATATTTACGAGACGTCTTATAATTTCATCTACCGTCACTTTTTGCACTTTTTTTCAGAAGTTATAAATCCTCGTGGCTGTGTGCACAGTGCTACCTTTTTCATATTTTTTCATCTAAAGTTTAATAAATAAGTAAAAAAATATATAAATATATTAAAATAAATATATATATTTAAAAAAAAAAAAAGATTCATTAAAAGCCAAATAAATAGTGCTAAAACCATCTGAAATAAAACAACAATGCTCGGGATCTACTCTCACCCACTAAGTTTGGACGTTGGTGAACCTTGGTTTCTGCATTTTTACACCGTTCCCTTTCTCTGTCTTCTAAAGAGTCCAGTTCTTCTACCGAAAAACAGACAGTGTCCTCCTCCGGCTTTCTGGTTTTCTGAAAAACGATGAATATTTTACAGACGCAAACCCACAATACAATGTCACCCTGTGATTTTTTTCCAAAATGCACCAAGCCTATCATAATCATGAATTGATACACCTAGTACTGCGTTCTTACAAAGCTGTTATTAATCTGTATGCATTTAGCGCTCCCTTGTGGTGAGCAAAAAACTGGAAAAAAATTTAATTTTAGGGGAAATTTTAATGAATAATCCCACCGAAGACATTACCTCCATGGCACGCGGGGGGCATAGGTCTGACATCAGACGCAGCAGCTGCATCCAGTTCACATTCATCCATTAGAATCTGAGGCCCCTTTGAACAAACAATGTCAAAGTTAAATCTGAAACTTTTTTTTTACTACAAAACCCCCATATATAAAAATGAGACTCCCAAAGAAAATTCTCAAGAGGAAACAATGTGGGAACCAGGGTTTTGTTGTGTCACATCATTAAAGCAGACCCGCCATCAGTATAACTGTGCCTGTATGTCCCCATTTGCACCCCTTCCCACTGCAGCCAATTTCCACTGTCTCACTATATTGACATCTTTGTGAGCTGTGAGGACCACTATGTGTGGGGGTCCGTATGTAAACAGAGAGATTTGCATTGTGCTCCTTCTTCCTACTGGAGGTAGTAATATATGAAGAAAAGTAAGATGGGTTACTGTGTATTATAAAGCATCAGGGTAAGGAGGAAGCTAGAAGACACAGCTACAGATGTATATACTTAGAGAGAAAACGCCGCACAACTGGACTGGTGCACGAGTAGGGTCCAAACCCAAATACTTGTGAAATAACCTCGGCACTCAAAATATTTTATGCAGTCCAAAATCAAAACAAACGTTTCGGCCTAAACATAAGGCCTTCATCAGTGTGGTCTACAGATCTAAAGATATACATAGGCACCTTGGATTGTGGTCTGAATAAGTGAGCTAAGATGAGGAGTTGGGTAATTGTTGATATGTGGTAGTATCTCCTAGTTGGCGCTTTTTGGCGGTTTTGTCCGTCAAAACGATGGCTCCACCCTTGTCAGCTGACTTTATTATTAACGATTTATTTTCTCTTAGCTCTCTCAAAGACTGTTGGTCGAGTGGTGACAGATTGCGGTGGTAGTGTAGATTGCCCCTTTCACTGTCTGATCAAAGTTTTTGAAAAGCATTATCAATAAAACCAATGAATGTGGGAGCCATGTGGTGGTCTATACGAGCTCTTATTGCGTAATCCCAACGCACACTCCTGGCCTTAGAGCGCGCACTTCCGGGACAGGGGAACGTACGCTCACATCACCAGCACTGCCATAGACTATCTCTTCAAAGGGATGTGCGCACGCGTCGCGCGTCACTTCCGGTGACGTCACGGCTGATATCCCGCCCATCATCACCGCACTAGACCTATTGGCAGACAGCCTCCGTCCATAGGAGTGATGTCACCCGCCCCCCATGACAGATCGCCACAACTATCACCCCTGCGCTGCCTTACATTGACCCCTTTGGGATCTAGTCCCACCCCTCAAGCAATTAATCATTACTGGTGGGCATAGACATTGGGACTCACACTGAACCAGCGGTGGACGCCACGTTCCAGCTCCCAGACCACTTTATACAGCATCACAGGTACATGTTATTCTGCACATCTCTTTTGTATTTAACACAACAATAATACTTTATTTGTTTTGCCTTGTTTTGTTCATTATTTGTCTCTGTTTCTGTAGACCACACTGATGAAGGCCTTATGATTAGGCCGAAACGTTTGTTTTGATTTTGGACTGCACTAAATTCAATATAAATTCATCATATTTTGAGTGCCGAGGTTATTTCACAGCTACAGATAGATGTAACTGGATACAGCTCCTTAGCATGTCTGCTGTGAGTTTTGTGTTTTTTCAGATAGACCCTTTAGGATAAGTGCAGACGGTCAGGAGCCGTTGCGGGTTTGACTCTGTGTGTCTATGCACCGTCAAACCCGCAGCGTCCAGATGTTACACCATAGTGGATGGATTTCTAGAAATCCCATGTCTACTATGCGTCTCTGTGCACCTGCGGATCACCCGTGGAAACTGACATGTGGCACATCTTTCAGACCCGCAGCATGTCAATTTCTCTTAAGGGTCCGCATGTGGACTTTCCCCGTAGACTGACCGCATGTGAAAAAATAAATAAATGGCGCCGCTCATTTGCACAATGAACGGAAGCCGCACGACTATTTCGCAGGCGACTCCTGACCGTATGCACATACCCTTAGAAGCAGCTATGTCCCCCATAGTAAATACACCCTTTACAAGCAGCTATGTCCTCTTTTAGCAGATAAACCACTTAGAGGCAAACATGTCCTACTTTTGTAGACTAACCCTTTAGAAACAACTGTATAAGCCTCCTTTATCGAGACTGTGCAATACAGATGTGTGTTAAGTCCTGTCTTTTGGCATGAGGTGATGACAATTTTTGCCAGTTTTACGTTCTCCTGATACCTTTTTTTTTATTAATCCACCATACAGTCCCAGATATATGGGCCTTTTTATTGATTCCTAATACTGATGGCCTTTACCAAGGGGGCGGTGCTCTGGGGCGTGTCTTTAGGCTGCTTTGCATTATTACCCTGTGAATCACACCTCTTTAGTAAAGACTGTAAAAGCTTGCAGTAAATCAAAAAGAGTCATCCCCAATATAACTGATTGTGGCCAGTTGCACCAAACCTGCCTGGTGTGAACTGTATCTTGAAGTGCATGAGGTGAATGTCTGACCCACGAGACAGGGATCCTGTGAGTAAATCCCCTACCCTGTAACAATACAGTGGGGAAAAGAAGTATTTGATAGACTGACGATTTTGCAAGTTTTCCCACCTACACAGAATGGGGAGATCTGTAATTTTTATCGTAGGTCACTTCACCTGTGAGACAGAATCTAATGATAAAATCCAGAAAATCACATTGTATGATTTTTACATAATTTATTTGGATTTTATTGCATGAAATAAGTATTTGATACAATAAAAAAAACAGAACTTAATATTTGACACACAAACCTTTGTTTGCAATTACAGAGGTCGGACGTTTCCTGTAGTTCTTGACCAGGTTTGCACAAACTGCAGCAGGGATTTTGGCCCCCTCCTCCATACAGATCTTCTCCAGATCTTTCAGGTTTTGGGGCTGTCGCTGGGCAACATTGAGTTTCCGCTCCCTAAAAAGATTCTGGTCTGGAGACAGTCTAGGTCACTCCAGGACCTTGAAATGCTTCTCACAGAGCCGCTCCTTATTTGCCCTGGCTCTGTGTTTCAGGTCATTTTCATGCTGGGAGACCCAGGCACGACCCATCTTCAGTGCTCTTACTGAGGGAAGGAGGTGTAGCACCCTGAGGATTCGGCTGCTACAGGGGTATTGCACCTCAACCCAGAGGTGTGATATTCCACTCCCGGGTAAGGATGGAGTGTGGAACTGAGCTCAGATAGACTGCATGCACTACATACATCCCATTCCAGAGGAGCAGGCCGACGGTACTCCCACTTAGAAATGTGCAGGTACAACCGAGCCTGTTCCTGGCTGGAGTGGGAGGGGGGTGGTACATCCCATGTAGTGTAGGGGCAGATAGGGGGAGCAGTCTGGGTAGTGTTAGGAGCTCATTGGGTGCTGGTCACCTGAGCTCACACATAGAGGGATATATAAGGAGGGCACCAACTAGAATCAGGGTCAGACGCAGAGAGTGAGATGCAGAGAGGATCAGCTGCAGAAAACAAGTTAGGAGAGGAGAGAAGAAAGACCAAGACCCAGAGTGAGAGAGGAGAAAAGAGAAAGACCCAGAGCACAGAAGAGAAGGGACCCAAGAACCCAAATCAGAGCACCGGGTGAGGAGTCAGCATCAGGGTACCGGAACCCAAGCTGGTGGGGGCAAAAACAATCCCCAGCCAGAGACCGGAGACCGTGGGCAGTGTCTGTCACGGTCACCCACCACATTCACCCCGAAGGCACACCACATGCAGGGTCAGGGAACCCAGGGCCAAGGGTGTCCCAAAAGAAGGCCCGAGGGAGCTGGACCTAGGTGAATCCCTGGTGGGGACGGCTGAAGAAAGGACAGAGGGAGAGCTCAGGGCCATTCTCCGGACTTGTTTGGGGGTTGGCTGGATCCAGGACCTGGTGGACGCAGCACGGCTCGGGTGGTCACTAACAGCTGGAGTGACCGAAACATCAGCAGTAAGTAAACTCCCTTAACTGCACAACCCGAGTCTGTCTTCATTGCCGGCTGCACCGCACCACCACAACCCCCATCCTCTGCGCCTGTCCCCTCTGAGGCTATACCCCTCCCGTTGGGGGTTATCCCACCAAGCTGCGCATCCACCATCAGCCTCAGCGGACCCTGCTGCAGCGGCGGCCACAGTGACCGCATCACAACGGGTGGCGTAGTCGACACAAAAGAACTTTAGTAACATCTGTAAAGCTGCCACATAACACTGAGCTTGACGCCCTGGGCACGGGGCCGGGTCACAGCCGCTCGGAGACTACAACCCCCCATCTGATCCGGTGCCGGGTATTCCCCTCAAAAAGGAATATGTCCCAGGGGGCGCGTCAACTTTGGCGTAGTCGGCAGGATTACGTGCCCGCAACACCCGGGTACTGCGTGCCTGAAGAAAAGTGCAAGTTTACCTCAGAAAGAAATCTCCTGCCGGTTCCGGAGGGTCCCCGCCATCGGACTCCATCACCAGTCGTTTCCCGCCGATTGTCCGCCATTTCCAACTTGTTCCCGCCATCTGCAGAGTTTCCCGCCACTGGGCGACGCTTCCCGCCAAAACCGCAGATTTCCCGCCTTGGAAGAGCAGCGGACGCCATTATGGGCGTGCCAAAGGAGGGCAGGAGGCCACCTCCCATCGTGGGCCGGGACAGAAAATGGCGCCAAAAGTGGAAACCGCCCCCACCAACAGAGACTGTGATGCTGGAGGTGTCTGTCAGCGTGAAAGAACTCCCCCTGGAGCTGACAGTCACCGAGTTGCCCCGGGACCGCCCTCGAAGTGGGAGGAGACGAAAGAGAAGAGAAAAGATGGGTGTCGCTTGGAGCAGTCTGGAGCGAGCGCACCCGGAGGCAAGAGGTCTAACAAGGAGCAGCGGAGGAGCTCACCCGGAGATGGAGAGAAAGCAGAACAGCACCGGCCCGCTGGCCAGGAGTCTGCTAGAGACCGAGGAAGGAGGGCAGAGCAGCACCGGCCCGCTGGCCAGGAGCCTGCCGGAAGCCGAGCAGAGCAGCACCGACCCGATGGTCAGGAGCCTGCTAGAGTCCACAACCCCGCTAGGTCTAGCGGAGATCCTAGCGCAGCTCCCCCGAGACCGGGAGTGTGCACAAACTGCCCTGGAGGGCCTCGCAAGGAGGATGGCCCGGGTACAGCGCGAGATACTGGCGGAGTGGAGCCGGGAGATGGCCCAGCAACCAGAGACCAGTCAACGGAGCACGCTACCCTGGAAGAGGAAGCAGACCGCCTCTGAGGATGGCGCGGGAGGACCTAAGGCCGGAGACGGCGCCGAGGAGGGAGCCGAACGCATGGAGGCAGGTAAAGGGGACGCCTATACCCCAAGCCGTGACACCGCTTACCTGCCCCAGCTCCCCGTCGCAGAGCCCGAAAGTCCCCCTGCTGTGCCCGTAGCCGCCAGGTCACCGCCATGGACTAGGCCCCGACCGGAAGCCGCCGCCGCGACCCCTGTGACGTCACACGCACCGACCCGGAGCGTGACAAAGCAGGAATTACCACCAGCCTGGTCGCAAGGCCTAGTACCCCCGGGCGCCGCACCACCAACAGCGCCCCCTACCTCCGCGGAGCCTCCGGCCTGGCCGCAAGGCCAGGTAACCCAGGGCGCCGCCGTCCTAACGGTGCCCTTCACCTTCCAGGTGCCCCAGGCCTGGCCGCAAGGCCTGGGCAACCCGGGCGCCATCACCACCGCGCCCGCGCCCGCAATACCAAGGGTGCCACACCTGGGGGAGGACCTCTTCAGCCAGCTCACATGGCCGGACGGGCAGCCCTTCATCTGGCCCGAAGGATACCATGAGCTGGGGCGGCAACAGAGACGAGGGCCCTTGTGTGAGCCCCTGATCCCGGCTCCGAAGCCCGTGACTCGGGTCTCGCCTCCTTTGGAAGACGCACAGTTTGAGTGGGACCCCACCGGAGAAGATCTAATGGGGTTCACTCAGGAAACTCGGGCAGTCGCCGCTGAGCGGACTGAGTGTTGTCGTCAGCAGCTAGCAGAGTTTACGAGAGAACGGGAGGAGAGGCGGGCCAGAGAACAACAGGCCCAAATCCGGAGCGCGGAGCAGAAGAGCCGGACTAGGAGGAACCCCCGTGCAGCGCATTGTCCCCGCACCATCGGGACAGTGATAAAGTTCAACCCGCAGCATGGGTGGGGCTTTATTCGGGACCGTAACAACCGCGGTGACGTTTTTGTGACCCGCAGAGACGTCGAGTCCCACCTGCCGGAA
This sequence comes from Phyllobates terribilis, assembly GCF_046119375.1. Classification (NCBI taxonomy): domain Eukaryota; kingdom Metazoa; phylum Chordata; class Amphibia; order Anura; family Dendrobatidae; genus Phyllobates; species Phyllobates terribilis. The sequence continues at coordinate 16,992,665 of NW_027362766.1, forward strand.
GGTCACAAAGGCCGTGACCTCTACGTCGGAGACGAAGTCACTTTCACCCGGCACAAGTGTGCCAAAGGACCTTACGCCCTCCACGTACACCGCTTGACGGAGGAGGAGTTGCGGTACGGAGAGGAGGAGCCAGAGGACCCGGACGGGTCTGAAGCAACACCATATCAAGAAAGAGCAGGAGGAAGACGCCGTTGAGTGCGGCCGAGAAGTGATGTAAATAGTTACCCAATCGGGGTATAAAGGAACTGAAACTGGAACTGTTGCTGCTGCTAAAATAGTCCCCGTTGGGACCAGTGAACTGTTTTACCCGTTAACCCCTTCATCCTACAGGCTGAGGACTGTGAGCAGCCATTCCCTTTCCTCTACCTGGCCGAGGACTGAGAGCGGCCAACTTCCAACTTCCCCTGTATATAGTTGCGCTTCCTAAAGCGCCCCCTACCGGTTTTATAGAAAACCAGTTTTTCTAAGAGACTGTCGCACTTTTCCCGGACACACGTTGCACAGTGTCCGGAGGAGGAACCAGAGACAAGAGAAGTCTACGAGAAAGTTTTATCTGATAAGATATGCTATATATATAATGTCTTATATGTTTTATATGTTTATATGAAAAATTTTGTATGTTTTGGTGTTTTATGTCTTACAGCCCGAGGACGTGCTGTGATTTACCAGGGGGGAATGTAGCACCCTGAGGATTCGGCTGCTACAGGGGTATTGCACCTCAACCCAGAGGTGTGATATTCCACTCCCGGGTAAGGATGGAGTGTGGAACTGAGCTCAGATAGACTGCATGCACTACATACATCCCATTCCAGAGGAGCAGGCCGACGGTACTCCCACTTAGAAATGTGCAGGTACAACCGAGCCTGTTCCTGGCTGGAGTGGGAGGGGGGTGGTACATCCCATGTAGTGTAGGGGCAGATAGGGGGAGCAGTCTGGGTAGTGTTAGGAGCTCATTGGGTGCTGGTCACCTGAGCTCACACATAGAGGGATATATAAGGAGGGCACCAACTAGAATCAGGGTCAGACGCAGAGAGTGAGATGCAGAGAGGATCAGCTGCAGAAAACAAGTTAGGAGAGGAGAGAAGAAAGACCAAGACCCAGAGTGAGAGAGGAGAAAAGAGAAAGACCCAGAGCACAGAAGAGAAGGGACCCAAGAACCCAAATCAGAGCACCGGGTGAGGAGTCAGCATCAGGGTACCGGAACCCAAGCTGGTGGGGGCAAAAACAATCCCCAGCCAGAGACCGGAGACCGTGGGCAGTGTCTGTCACGGTCACCCACCACATTCACCCCGAAGGCACACCACATGCAGGGTCAGGGAACCCAGGGCCAAGGGTGTCCCAAAAGAAGGCCCGAGGGAGCTGGACCTAGGTGAATCCCTGGTGGGGACGGCTGAAGAAAGGACAGAGGGAGAGCTCAGGGCCACGCTCCGGACTTGTTTGGGGGTTGGCTGGATCCAGGACCTGGTGGACGCAGCACGGCTCGGGTGGTCACTAACAGCTGGAGTGACCGAAACATCAGCAGTAAGTAAACTCCCTTAACTGCACAACCCGAGTCTGTCTTCATTGCCGGCTGCACCGCACCACCACAACCCCCATCCTCTGCGCCTGTCCCCTCTGAGGCTATACCCCTCCCGTTGGGGGTTATCCCACCAAGCTGCGCATCCACCATCAGCCTCAGCGGACCCTGCTGCAGCGGCGGCCACAGTGACCGCATCACAACGGGTGGCGTAGTCGACACAAAAGAACTTTAGTAACATCTGTAAAGCTGCCACATAACACTGAGCTTGACGCCCTGGGCACGGGGCCGGGTCACAGCCGCTCGGAGACTACAACCCCCCATCTGATCCGGTGCCGGGTATTCCCCTCAAAAAGGAATATGTCCCAGGGGGCGCGTCAACTTTGGCGTAGTCGGCAGGATTACGTGCCCGCAACACCCGGGTACTGCGTGCCTGAAGAAAAGTGCAAGTTTACCTCAGAAAGAAATCTCCTGCCGGTTCCGGAGGGTCCCCGCCATCGGACTCCATCACCAGTCGTTTCCCGCCGATTGTCCGCCATTTCCAACTTGTTCCCGCCATCTGCAGAGTTTCCCGCCACTGGGCGACGCTTCCCGCCAAAACCGCAGATTTCCCGCCTTGGAAGAGCAGCGGACGCCATTATGGGCGTGCCAAAGGAGGGCAGGAGGCCACCTCCCATCGTGGGCCGGGACAGAAAATGGCGCCAAAAGTGGAAACCGCCCCCACCAACAGAGACTGTGATGCTGGAGGTGTCTGTCAGCGTGAAAGAACTCCCCCTGGAGCTGACAGTCACCGAGTTGCCCCGGGACCGCCCTCGAAGTGGGAGGAGACGAAAGAGAAGAGAAAAGATGGGTGTCGCTTGGAGCAGTCTGGAGCGAGCGCACCCGGAGGCAAGAGGTCTAACAAGGAGCAGCGGAGGAGCTCACCCGGAGATGGAGAGAAAGCAGAACAGCACCGGCCCGCTGGCCAGGAGTCTGCTAGAGACCGAGGAAGGAGGGCAGAGCAGCACCGGCCCGCTGGCCAGGAGCCTGCCGGAAGCCGAGCAGAGCAGCACCGACCCGATGGTCAGGAGCCTGCTAGAGTCCACAACCCCGCTAGGTCTAGCGGAGATCCTAGCGCAGCTCCCCCGAGACCGGGAGTGTGCACAAACTGCCCTGGAGGGCCTCGCAAGGAGGATGGCCCGGGTACAGCGCGAGATACTGGCGGAGTGGAGCCGGGAGATGGCCCAGCAACCAGAGACCAGTCAACGGAGCACGCTACCCTGGAAGAGGAAGCAGACCGCCTCTGAGGATGGCGCGGGAGGACCTAAGGCCGGAGACGGCGCCGAGGAGGGAGCCGAACGCATGGAGGCAGGTAAAGGGGACGCCTATACCCCAAGCCGTGACACCGCTTACCTGCCCCAGCTCCCCGTCGCAGAGCCCGAAAGTCCCCCTGCTGTGCCCGTAGCCGCCAGGTCACCGCCATGGACTAGGCCCCGACCGGAAGCCGCCGCCGCGACCCCTGTGACGTCACACGCACCGACCCGGAGCGTGACAAAGCAGGAATTACCACCAGCCTGGTCGCAAGGCCTAGTACCCCCGGGCGCCGCACCACCAACAGCGCCCCCTACCTCCGCGGAGCCTCCGGCCTGGCCGCAAGGCCAGGTAACCCAGGGCGCCGCCGTCCTAACGGTGCCCTTCACCTTCCAGGTGCCCCAGGCCTGGCCGCAAGGCCTGGGCAACCCGGGCGCCATCACCACCGCGCCCGCGCCCGCAATACCAAGGGTGCCACACCTGGGGGAGGACCTCTTCAGCCAGCTCACATGGCCGGACGGGCAGCCCTTCATCTGGCCCGAAGGATACCATGAGCTGGGGCGGCAACAGAGACGAGGGCCCTTGTGTGAGCCCCTGATCCCGGCTCCGAAGCCCGTGACTCGGGTCTCGCCTCCTTTGGAAGACGCACAGTTTGAGTGGGACCCCACCGGAGAAGATCTAATGGGGTTCACTCAGGAAACTCGGGCAGTCGCCGCTGAGCGGACTGAGTGTTGTCGTCAGCAGCTAGCAGAGTTTACGAGAGAACGGGAGGAGAGGCGGGCCAGAGAACAACAGGCCCAAATCCGGAGCGCGGAGCAGAAGAGCCGGACTAGGAGGAACCCCCGTGCAGCGCATTGTCCCCGCACCATCGGGACAGTGATAAAGTTCAACCCGCAGCATGGGTGGGGCTTTATTCGGGACCGTAACAACCGCGGTGACGTTTTTGTGACCCGCAGAGACGTCGAGTCCCACCTGCCGGAAGGTCACAAAGGCCGTGACCTCTACGTCGGAGACGAAGTCACTTTCACCCGGCACAAGTGTGCCAAAGGACCTTACGCCCTCCACGTACACCGCTTGACGGAGGAGGAGTTGCGGTACGGAGAGGAGGAGCCAGAGGACCCGGACGGGTCTGAAGCAACACCATATCAAGAAAGAGCAGGAGGAAGACGCCGTTGAGTGCGGCCGAGAAGTGATGTAAATAGTTACCCAATCGGGGTATAAAGGAACTGAAACTGGAACTGTTGCTGCTGCTAAAATAGTCCCCGTTGGGACCAGTGAACTGTTTTACCCGTTAACCCCTTCATCCTACAGGCTGAGGACTGTGAGCAGCCATTCCCTTTCCTCTACCTGGCCGAGGACTGAGAGCGGCCAACTTCCAACTTCCCCTGTATATAGTTGCGCTTCCTAAAGCGCCCCCTACCGGTTTTATAGAAAACCAGTTTTTCTAAGAGACTGTCGCACTTTTCCCGGACACACGTTGCACAGTGTCCGGAGGAGGAACCAGAGACAAGAGAAGTCTACGAGAAAGTTTTATCTGATAAGATATGCTATATATATAATGTCTTATATGTTTTATATGTTTATATGAAAAATTTTGTATGTTTTGGTGTTTTATGTCTTACAGCCCGAGGACGTGCTGTGATTTACCAGGGGGGAATGTAGCACCCTGAGGATTCGGCTGCTACAGGGGTATTGCACCTCAACCCAGAGGTGTGATATTCCACTCCCGGGTAAGGATGGAGTGTGGAACTGAGCTCAGATAGACTGCATGCACTACATACATCCCATTCCAGAGGAGCAGGCCGACGGTACTCCCACTTAGAAATGTGCAGGTACAACCGAGCCTGTTCCTGGCTGGAGTGGGAGGGGGGTGGTACATCCCATGTAGTGTAGGGGCAGATAGGGGGAGCAGTCTGGGTAGTGTTAGGAGCTCATTGGGTGCTGGTCACCTGAGCTCACACATAGAGGGATATATAAGGAGGGCACCAACTAGAATCAGGGTCAGACGCAGAGAGTGAGATGCAGAGAGGATCAGCTGCAGAAAACAAGTTAGGAGAGGAGAGAAGAAAGACCAAGACCCAGAGTGAGAGAGGAGAAAAGAGAAAGACCCAGAGCACAGAAGAGAAGGGACCCAAGAACCCAAATCAGAGCACCGGGTGAGGAGTCAGCATCAGGGTACCGGAACCCAAGCTGGTGGGGGCAAAAACAATCCCCAGCCAGAGACCGGAGACCGTGGGCAGTGTCTGTCACGGTCACCCACCACATTCACCCCGAAGGCACACCACATGCAGGGTCAGGGAACCCAGGGCCAAGGGTGTCCCAAAAGAAGGCCCGAGGGAGCTGGACCTAGGTGAATCCCTGGTGGGGACGGCTGAAGAAAGGACAGAGGGAGAGCTCAGGGCCACGCTCCGGACTTGTTTGGGGGTTGGCTGGATCCAGGACCTGGTGGACGCAGCACGGCTCGGGTGGTCTCTAACAGCTGGAGTGACCGAAACATCAGCAGTAAGTAAACTCCCTTAACTGCACAACCCGAGTCTGTCTTCATTGCCGGCTGCACCGCACCACCACAACCCCCATCCTCTGCGCCTGTCCCCTCTGAGGCTATACCCCTCCCGTTGGGGGTTATCCCACCAAGCTGCGCATCCACCATCAGCCTCAGCGGACCCTGCTGCAGCGGCGGCCACAGTGACCGCATCACAACGGGTGGCGTAGTCGACACAAAAGAACTTTAGTAACATCTGTAAAGCTGCCACATAACACTGAGCTTGACGCCCTGGGCACGGGGCCGGGTCACAGCCGCTCGGAGACTACAACCCCCCATCTGATCCGGTGCCGGGTATTCCCCTCAAAAAGGAATATGTCCCAGGGGGCGCGTCAACTTTGGCGTAGTCGGCAGGATTACGTGCCCGCAACACCCGGGTACTGCGTGCCTGAAGAAAAGTGCAAGTTTACCTCAGAAAGAAATCTCCTGCCGGTTCCGGAGGGTCCCCGCCATCGGACTCCATCACCAGTCGTTTCCCGCCGATTGTCCGCCATTTCCAACTTGTTCCCGCCATCTGCAGAGTTTCCCGCCACTGGGCGACGCTTCCCGCCAAAACCGCAGATTTCCCGCCTTGGAAGAGCAGCGGACGCCATTATGGGCGTGCCAAAGGAGGGCAGGAGGCCACCTCCCATCGTGGGCCGGGACAGAAAATGGCGCCAAAAGTGGAAACCGCCCCCACCAACAGAGACTGTGATGCTGGAGGTGTCTGTCAGCGTGAAAGAACTCCCCCTGGAGCTGACAGTCACCGAGTTGCCCCGGGACCGCCCTCGAAGTGGGAGGAGACGAAAGAGAAGAGAAAAGATGGGTGTCGCTTGGAGCAGTCTGGAGCGAGCGCACCCGGAGGCAAGAGGTCTAACAAGGAGCAGCGGAGGAGCTCACCCGGAGATGGAGAGAAAGCAGAACAGCACCGGCCCGCTGGCCAGGAGTCTGCTAGAGACCGAGGAAGGAGGGCAGAGCAGCACCGGCCCGCTGGCCAGGAGCCTGCCGGAAGCCGAGCAGAGCAGCACCGACCCGATGGTCAGGAGCCTGCTAGAGTCCACAACCCCGCTAGGTCTAGCGGAGATCCTAGCGCAGCTCCCCCGAGACCGGGAGTGTGCACAAACTGCCCTGGAGGGCCTCGCAAGGAGGATGGCCCGGGTACAGCGCGAGATACTGGCGGAGTGGAGCCGGGAGATGGCCCAGCAACCAGAGACCAGTCAACGGAGCACGCTACCCTGGAAGAGGAAGCAGACCGCCTCTGAGGATGGCGCGGGAGGACCTAAGGCCGGAGACGGCGCCGAGGAGGGTGCCGAACGCATGGAGGCAGGTAAAGGGGACGCCTATACCCCAAGCCGTGACACCGCTTACCTGCCCCAGCTCCCCGTCGCAGAGCCCGAAAGTCCCCCTGCTGTGCCCGTAGCCGCCAGGTCACCGCCATGGACTAGGCCCCGACCGGAAGCCGCCGCCGCGACCCCTGTGACGTCACAAGCACCGACCCGGAGCGTGACAAAGCAGGAATTACCACCAGCCTGGTCGCAAGGCCTAGTACCCCCGGGCGCCGCACCACCAACAGCGCCCCCTACCTCCGCGGAGCCTCCGGCCTGGCCGCAAGGCCAGGTAACCCAGGGCGCCGCCGTCCTAACGGTGCCCTTCACCTTCCAGGTGCCCCAGGCCTGGCCGCAAGGCCTGGGCAACCCGGGCGCCATCACCACCGCGCCCGCGCCCGCAATACCAAGGGTGCCACACCTGGGGGAGGACCTCTTCAGCCAGCTCACATGGCCGGACGGGCAGCCCTTCATCTGGCCCGAAGGATACCATGAGCTGGGGCGGCAACAGAGACGAGGGCCCTTGTGTGAGCCCCTGATCCCGGCTCCGAAGCCCGTGACTCGGGTCTCGCCTCCTTTGGAAGACGCACAGTTTGAGTGGGACCCCACCGGAGAAGATCTAATGGGGTTCACTCAGGAAACTCGGGCAGTCGCCGCTGAGCGGACTGAGTGTTGTCGTCAGCAGCTAGCAGAGTTTACGAGAGAACGGGAGGAGAGGCGGGCCAGAGAACAACAGGCCCAAATCCGGAGCGCGGAGCAGAAGAGCCGGACTAGGAGGAACCCCCGTGCAGCGCATTGTCCCCGCACCATCGGGACAGTGATAAAGTTCAACCCGCAGCATGGGTGGGGCTTTATTCGGGACCGTAACAACCGCGGTGACGTTTTTGTGACCCGCAGAGACGTCGAGTCCCACCTGCCGGAAGGTCACAAAGGCCGTGACCTCTACGTCGGAGACGAAGTCACTTTCACCCGGCACAAGTGTGCCAAAGGACCTTACGCCCTCCACGTACACCGCTTGACGGAGGAGGAGTTGCGGTACGGAGAGGAGGAGCCAGAGGACCCGGACGGGTCTGAAGCAACACCATATCAAGAAAGAGCAGGAGGAAGACGCCGTTGAGTGCGGCCGAGAAGTGATGTAAATAGTTACCCAATCGGGGTATAAAGGAACTGAAACTGGAACTGTTGCTGCTGCTAAAATAGTCCCCGTTGGGACCAGTGAACTGTTTTACCCGTTAACCCCTTCATCCTACAGGCTGAGGACTGTGAGCAGCCATTCCCTTTCCTCTACCTGGCCGAGGACTGAGAGCGGCCAACTTCCAACTTCCCCTGTATATAGTTGCGCTTCCTAAAGCGCCCCCTACCGGTTTTATAGAAAACCAGTTTTTCTAAGAGACTGTCGCACTTTTCCCGGACACACGTTGCACAGTGTCCGGAGGAGGAACCAGAGACAAGAGAAGTCTACGAGAAAGTTTTATCTGATAAGATATGCTATATATATAATGTCTTATATGTTTTATATGTTTATATGAAAAATTTTGTATGTTTTGGTGTTTTATGTCTTACAGCCCGAGGACGTGCTGTGATTTACCAGGGGGGAATGTAGCACCCTGAGGATTCGGCTGCTACAGGGGTATTGCACCTCAACCCAGAGGTGTGATATTCCACTCCCGGGTAAGGATGGAGTGTGGAACTGAGCTCAGATAGACTGCATGCACTACATACATCCCATTCCAGAGGAGCAGGCCGACGGTACTCCCACTTAGAAATGTGCAGGTACAACCGAGCCTGTTCCTGGCTGGAGTGGGAGGGGGGTGGTACATCCCATGTAGTGTAGGGGCAGATAGGGGGAGCAGTCTGGGTAGTGTTAGGAGCTCATTGGGTGCTGGTCACCTGAGCTCACACATAGAGGGATATATAAGGAGGGCACCAACTAGAATCAGGGTCAGACGCAGAGAGTGAGATGCAGAGAGGATCAGCTGCAGAAAACAAGTTAGGAGAGGAGAGAAGAAAGACCAAGACCCAGAGTGAGAGAGGAGAAAAGAGAAAGACCCAGAGCACAGAAGAGAAGGGACCCAAGAACCCAAATCAGAGCACCGGGTGAGGAGTCAGCATCAGGGTACCGGAACCCAAGCTGGTGGGGGCAAAAACAATCCCCAGCCAGAGACCGGAGACCGTGGGCAGTGTCTGTCACGGTCACCCACCACATTCACCCCGAAGGCACACCACATGCAGGGTCAGGGAACCCAGGGCCAAGGGTGTCCCAAAAGAAGGCCCGAGGGAGCTGGACCTAGGTGAATCCCTGGTGGGGACGGCTGAAGAAAGGACAGAGGGAGAGCTCAGGGCCACGCTCCGGACTTGTTTGGGGGTTGGCTGGATCCAGGACCTGGTGGACGCAGCACGGCTCGGGTGGTCACTAACAGCTGGAGTGACCGAAACATCAGCAGTAAGTAAACTCCCTTAACTGCACAACCCGAGTCTGTCTTCATTGCCGGCTGCACCGCACCACCACAACCCCCATCCTCTGCGCCTGTCCCCTCTGAGGCTATACCCCTCCCGTTGGGGGTTATCCCACCAAGCTGCGCATCCACCATCAGCCTCAGCGGACCCTGCTGCAGCGGCGGCCACAGTGACCGCATCACAACGGGTGGCGTAGTCGACACAAAAGAACTTTAGTAACATCTGTAAAGCTGCCACATAACACTGAGCTTGACGCCCTGGGCACGGGGCCGGGTCACAGCCGCTCGGAGACTACAACCCCCCATCTGATCCGGTGCCGGGTATTCCCCTCAAAAAGGAATATGTCCCAGGGGGCGCGTCAGAGGCTGTTGGCCAAAATCTCGCGATACATGACCCCATCCATTCTCCCTTCAATACGGTGCAGTTGTCCTGTCCCCTTTGCAGAAAAGCACCCCCAAAGTATGATGTTTCCCCCACCATGCTTCACTTTTAGGACAGTGTTCTTGGGGTTGTACTCATCCTTCTTCTTCCTCCAAACACGGCGAGTGGAGTTGATGCCAAAAAGTTCTATTTTGGTCTCATCTGACCACATGACCTTCTCCCATGCCTCTTCTGGATCATCCAGATGGTCAGTGGCGAACTTTAAACGAGCCTGAACATGTGCTGGCGTGAGCAGGGGGACCTTGCGTGCCCTGCAAGAATTTAATCCATGATGGCATAGTGTGTTACTAACGGTAATGTTTGAGACTGTGGTCCCAGCTCTCTTCAAGTCATTGACCAGGTCCTTCACAGTAGTTCTGGGCTGATTCATGACCTTTCTCAGAATCATCCTTAGTCCACGAGGAGAGATCTTGCATGGAGCCCCAAACTGAGGAAGATTGACAGTCATCTTGTGTTTCTTCCATTTTCTAACAACTGTGCCAACAGTTGTTGCCTTCGCACCAAGCTGCTTGTCTATTGTCCTGTAGCCCATCCCAGCCTTGTGCAGGTCTACAATTTTGTCCTTGGTGTCCTTAGCCAGCTCTTTGGTCTTGGCCATGGTGGAGAGGATGGAGTGTAAGTGAGTGTGTGGACAGGTGTCTTTTTACAGGTAACGAGTTCAAACACGTACAATTAATTCAGGTAATGTGCAGAGTAGGAGGCTTCTTAAAGAAAATCTAACAGGTCTGTGAGAGCCAGAATTCTTGCTGATTAGTAGGTGACCAAATACTTATTTCTTGCAATAAAATGCAAAGTAATTAGGTAAAAATCATACAATGTGATTTTCTGTTTTTTATTTTTAAATTCTGTCTCTCACAGGTGAAGTGACCTACGATAAAATATAACAGACCTCTCCATTCTTTGTAGGTGGAAAAACTTGCTGAATCAGCAGTGTATCAAATACTGTATTTTTCAGACTATAAGACGCACTTTTTTCCTCCAAAATTTTGTGGGGTGTGGGGGGAGCGGTTGCGGCGGAGGAGCGGGGCACAGGAGGCAGCAGCACCTGCTGTAGCCTACACTGTCCCCACTGCTAAAGAAAATGAATATTCACTGCTCCCCACGCTCATAAGCGTGGGGAGCAGTGAATATTCATGCTCCTTAATAGCGGCACACAGTGAATCCGAGGGTGGCTCCTGCTACTACCGGGCGATCGCGTGTGCCCGCTATTAAAGGACATGAATATTCACCCCCTCTCCACGCCCATGGGTGTGTGGGGAGGGGGTGAATATTCATGCCCTTTAATAGCGGGCACACGCAATCGCCCGGCAGCAGCAGGAGCCGCGTTGCTGCTACACTGTGTGCCGGCTATTAAGGAGCATGAAGTCACTGCTCCCCGTGCACACAGTCCCGGCGTGGGGAAAAGTGAATTCTGGCAGCTGATCTCTCCTTGTGAGCCGCGCACTTGGCAAGATCAGTGCAGGCAGGCAGGACGCAGCGCTGGAGGAAAGAAGAAAGGCTAGTAGGAGTGTTTATTTTTTTATGTGCAGCGTGATGGGGATTAGGGGGACTATGCATACTAGGATAAGGATGAGGGGGCCATACATATCAGGATAAAGAAAAGGGGGCCATACATACCAGGATAAGGAAGAGGGGGCCATACATACCAGGATAAGGATGAGGGGACCATACATGCCAGGGTAAGGATGAGGGGGCCATACATGCCAGGGTAAGGATGAGAGGGGCATACATGCCAGGGTAAGGATGAGGGGGCCATACATGCCAGGGTAAGGATGAGGGGGGCATACATACCAGGATAAGCATGAGGGGGCCATACATAGCAGGATAAGGATGAGGGGGCCATACATACCAGGATAAGGGGGCCATACATGCCAGGATAAGGATGAGGGGCCATACATACCAGGATAAGGATGAGGGGCCATACATACCAGGATAAGGATGAGGGGGATCATATATATCAGTATAAGGATGAGGGGGCCATGCATACCAGTATAAGGATGAGGGGGCCATGCATACCAGGATAAGGATGAGGGGTGCCATGCATACCAGGATAAGGATGAGGGGTGCCATGCATACCAGGATAGGGATGAGGGGTGTCATTCATACCAGGATAGTGATGAGGGGTGCCATGCATACCAGGATAGGGATGAGGGGTGCCATGCATACTAGGATAGGGATGAGGGAGCCATGCATACCAAGATGGAGGGATGCCATACATACCAGGATGGGGATGGGGACCACGTATAATAGGAAGGAGGGGGCATATCTACCAGGATGGGGGATATTATCAGAATTGGGGGACATTACCCCTATACCAGTGTCAGCAGCAGACCCGCTCCCCCTTAACAGTGCATCGTGACCACATTTTTTGCTTACATTTTTTTTTCCTATTCCCCTCCTCTAAAACCTAGGTGCGTCATATGGTCCTAAAAATACGGTACTGTGTGTATACATACAGTGGGTACAGAAGGTATTCAGACCCCTTTAAATTTTCACTCTTTGTTTCATTGCAGCCATTTGGTAAATTCTAAATAGTTCTTTTTTTCTCATTAAAGTCCACTCTGCACCCCATCTTGACTGAAAAAAAAGCAGAAATGTAGAAATTTTTGCAAATTTATTAAAAAAGAAAAACTGAAATCTCACATGGTCATAAGTATTCAGACCCTTTGCTCAGTATGGAGTAGAAGCCCCTTTTTGAGCTAGTACAGCCATGAGTCTTCTTGGGAATGATGGAACAAGTTTTTCACCCCTGGATTTGGGGATCCTCGGCCATTCTTCCTTGCAGATCCTCTCCAGTTCCGTCAGGTTGGATGGTGAACGTTGGTGGACAGCCATTTTCAGGTCTCTTCAGAGATGCTGAATTGGGTTTAGGTCAGGGCTCTGGCTGGGCCAGTTAAGAATGGTCACAGAGTTGTTCTGAAGCCTCTCCTTTGTTATTTTAGCTGTGTACTTAGGGTCATTGTCTTGTTGGAAGGTGAACCTTCGGCCAAGTCTGAGGTCCAGAGCACTCTGGAAGAGGTTTTCATCCAGGATATCTCTGTACTTGGCCGCATTCATGTTTCCTTCAATTGCAACCAGTCGTCCTGTCCGTGCAGTTGAAAAACACCCCCATAGCATGATGCTGCCACCACCATGTTTCACTGTTGGGATTGTATTGGGGAGGTGATGAGCAGTGACTGGTTTTCGGCAGACATACTGCTTAGAATTATCACCAAAAAGTTATATTTTCGTCTTATCAGACCAGAGAATCTTATTTCTCATAGTCTGGGAGTCCTTCATGTGTTTTTGCGCAAACTCTATGTGGGCTTTCATATGTCTTGCACTGAGGAGAGGCTTAAGTCGGGCCACTCTGCCATAAAGGCCCGACTGGTGGAGGGCTGCAGTGATAGTTGACTTTGTGGAATTTTCTCCCATCTCGCTACTGCATCTCTGGCACTCAGTCACAGTGATCTTGGGGTTCTTCTTTACCTCTCTCACCAAGGCTCTTCTCCCACGATTGCTCAGTTTGGCTGGACGGCCAGGTCAAGGAAGACTTCTGGTGGTCCCAAACTTCTTCCATTTAAGGATTATGGAGGCCACTGTGCTCTTAGGAACCTTGAGTAATGCAGAAATTCTTTTATAACCTTGGCCAGATCTGTGTCTTGCCACAATTCTGTCTCTGAGCTCCTTGGGCAGTTCCTTTGAGCTCATGTTTCTCATTTGGTCTGACATGCACTGTGAGCTGTGAGGTCTTATATAGACAGGTGTGCGCCTTTCCAAATCAAGTCCTATCAGTTTAATTAAACACAGCTGGACTCCAATGAAGGAGTAGATCCACCTCAAGGAGGATCACAAGGAAATGGACAGCATGTGACTTAAATATGAGTGAGCAAAGATTTTGAATACTTATAACCATGTGATATTTCAGAATACTTTCTGTACCCACTGTATATAATAAATGGAAAGAAAATAAGAGAAAAAGAAAAATAGTAAAACATTTTCAAGTACATGATAACTATGTTCTGCACTTTGTCACTTTACATTTTTAATTATTTATTATATTTGCTCATAATGATGAGCTAATAATTATTTTTTTGCATTTTTTTGTAATTTCCTTGTGTTTAGTGTGATTTATTCTTCTTCCAGCAGATGGTGCCACCAGATCATCATTTGGGATTTACATTGCTAACAAGGACATGATGTCTCATGATTGCTGATGTCATTGTGACTCTTACATTTAGTTATTTACATGGTGCGATCATGTTTCTACTAATTAAATAGTCTTATAGAGTCTAACACGCTCACCCACCCTAGATGCATTGCTATAGCGATTAGTGCAATTGCTTATTTCATCTACAGCAGTAGGATGATATTTAATAAATAAATTACATTTTGGAGTCTCAATCAATTTATGGGCGATTGGTAGGTAACATAATGTTCTCACGATTTATGGTTTGCACTCATCATCACGTGATCATGTACGGTACTTATAATGCGAGTATTGTCATTAGTCGTCCCGTGTTGTACCTTGTACTTTGCACCTTATTTATTACTTATATACTTACTGTGAAGTTTCTTGTATTCTACTATTATTGCACCTTTGAATGGGTGGTTTCTCATTATTTGGGTGTTTTTCATTCTTTGTGGCAGTTGCTGTGTGAATTTTTCTTACAGATATTGCGAGAATAGTAAAATAATTTGACATTTGAGTCAATTGTAACATACAGTACAGACCAAAAGTTTGGACACACCTTCTCATTTAAAGATTTTTCTGTATTTTCATGACTATGAAAATTGTACATTCACACTGAAGGCATCAAAACTATGAATTAACACATGTGGAATTATATACTTAACAAAAAAGTGTGAAACAACTGAAAATATGTCTTATATTCTAGGTTCTTCAAAGTAGCCACCTTTTGCTTTGATGACTGCTTTGCACACTCTTGGCATTCTCTAGATGAGCTTCAAGAGGTAGTCACCAGAAATGGTTTTCACTTCACAGGTGTGCCCTGTCAGGTTTAATAAGTGGGATTTCTTGCCTTATAAATGGAGTTGGGACCATCAGTTGTGTTGTGCAGAAGTCTGGTGGATACACAGCTGATTGTCCTACTGAATAGACTGTTAGAATTTGTATTATGGAAAGAAAAAAGCAGCTAAGTAAAGAAAAACAAGTGGCCATCATTACTTTAAGAAATGAAGGTCAGTCAGTACGAAAAATTGGGCAAACTTTGAAAGTGTCCCCAAGTGCAGTTGCAAAACCCATCAAGCGCTACAAAGAAACTGGCTCACATGAGGACCGCCCCAGGAAAGGAAGACCAAGAGTCACCTCTGCTTCTGAGGATAAGTTTATCCGAGTCACCAGCCTCAGAAATCGCAGGTTAACAGCAGCTCAGATTAGAGACCAGGTCAATGCCAAACAGAGTTCTAGCAGCAGACACATCTCTACAACAACTGTTAAGAGGAGACTTTGTGCAGCAGGCCTTCATGGTAAAATAGCTGCTAGGAAACCACTGCTAAGGACAGGCAACAAGCAGAAGAGACTTGTTTGGGCTAAAGAACACAAGGAATGGACATTAGACCAGTGGAAATCTGTGCTTTGGTCTGATGAGTCCAAATTTGAGATCTTTGGTTCCAACCACCGTGTCTTTGTGCGACGCAGAAAAGGTGAACGGATGGACTCTACATGCCTGGTTCCCACCGTGAAGCATGGAGGAGGAGGTGTGATGGTGTGGGGGGGCTTTGCTGGTGACACTGTTGGGGATTTATTCAAAATTGAAGGCATACTGACCCAGCATGGCTACCACAGCATCTTGCAGCGGCATGCTATTCCATCCGGTTTGCATTTAGTTGGACCATCATTTATTTTTCAACAGGACAATGACCCCAAACACACCTCCAGGCTGTGTAAGGGCTATTTGACCAAGAAGGAGAGTAATGGGGGGCTACTCCAGATGACCTGGCCTCCACAGTCACCAGACCTGAACCCAATCGAGATGGTTTGGGGTGAGCTGGACCACAGCGTGAAGGCAAAAGGGCCAACAAGTGCTAAGCATCTCTGGGAACTCCTTCAAGATTGTTGGAAGACCATGTCCGGTGACTACCTCTTGAAGCTCATGAAGAGAATGCCAAGAGTGTGCAAAACAGTCATCAAAGCAAAAGGTGGCTACTTTGAAGAACCTAGAATATAAGACATATTTTCAGTTGTTTCACACTTTTTTGTTAAGTATATAATTCCACATGTGGTAATTCATAGTTTTGATGCCTTCAGTGTGAATGTACAATTTTCATAGTCATGAAAATACAGAAAAATCTTTAAATGAGAAGGTGTGTCCAAACTTTTGGTCTGTACTGTATATCATAACAGAATCAGCCAGCAAAAGTGCTCCCATATCCCCATAACAGAGGCAGACAGAAAAAGGCTCTTTTCCCACGATTGCTCAGTTTGGCTGGACGGCCGGGTCAAGGAAGACTTCTGGTTGTCCCAAACTTCTTCCATTTAAGGATTATGGAGGCCACTGTGCTTTTAGGAACCTTGAGTATTGTAAAAATTCTTTTGTAACCTTGGTCAGATCTGTGTCTTGCCACAATTCTGTCTCTGAGCTCTTTGGGCAGTTCCTTTGAGCTCATGTTTCTCATTTGGTCTGACATGCACTGTGAGCTGTGAGGTCTTATATAGACAGGTGTGCGCCTTTCCAAATCAAGTCCTATCAGTTTAATTAAACACAGCTGGACTCCAATGAAGGAGTAGAACCATCTCAAGGAGGATCACAAGGAAATGGACAGTGTTAGAACCTTGCTGTTAGGTTTTTTTTCCTTTGCTGGTCACATGACCTTGTTGGCCTATTTAATCCTGCTCCGCCCTTCTGGCTTTGCTGGACTTCATTGTATATCTACTTTCTAGCTAGCCTGTGCTCTGTGTCTTGCTCTGTTAGTTTGCTTGGTCTACGGACCTCTATGTTCTATCTATTTTGTTTGTTCGTCTGTCTGCTACTATTTCTGTTAGGAGGTGTCCCATATTCCTCCCAGTCCTTAGTACTTGTAGGGATTCCCTCCCCACATCTATAGGTCTCCGTACAGACTAGATTAGGACTTTAGCAGGTCTGATCGCAGGATCAGGTTCCCTGTTACATCGTAGGGATTCAGCTGAGTCCTATAGTAGGGACAGATCTCCTCTCTTTCCTTAGCTTTGGTAGCAGAACATAACAGTAAGTCCAGCCTGCAAATTCTCTAAGGAAAGATTTTTTTTTTTTTGTTCCATCATGGTGTCGGTTCAGGATTTGGCTAAACACCTGCAGGGACTCTCTCTGGAAGTGGCCGAGCTCCGTCAGCACGTGAGTAACTGTCCTGGAGCATATTTCTTGGAGCCTAAGGTATGTTTGCCGGATTTATTTTTTGGTGAACATCGAGAATTTTTTTCATTTAAAAATGCTTGCTTATTGTATTTTCGTTTGAGACCCAAGTCCTCTGGGGATGAATCCCAGCGCGTAGGGTTCATAATGTCACTTTTGCGCAAAGAGCTTAGGAGTGGGCCTTTTCTTTGCAACCTAGTGATACATGCTTCAGATCAGTGGATAGTTTTTTTTCTGCTTTAGGACTATTATATGATGATCCTGACCGTGTGGCATCAGCTGAGACTGAGTTGAGACGTTTAAAACAAGGATCAGGTAATGTCGAAAAATATTGTACTCATTTTCGTCGTTGGTCCACTCAAACAGGGTGGAACGATTCTGCTCTGAAAAGTCTATTTCTTGCTGGGCTCAGTGAAAGGGTTAAAGACCTGCTAATTGCTTATCCTACACCTGAGGATTTGCAACAGGCTATGCAATTAGCTATACGGGTGGATAGAAGACTGCGTGCTAGGGTTAATGAGAGCAAATCCTCTGCTATGTCAGTTTCTGGTTATGATAATGTGTGTACTAACAGTGGTGAACCGATGGAGATTGGATCGGTGGCACCTCGCTCTCAAGAAAAAGACCGTCGTTTTTCGGAAGGCTTGTGTTTCTATTGCGGAAAATCTGGTCATTTGATTAAAGGCTGTGAGCTTCGTATGAAGAAAGAAAAAAAAATGGTCAGTCACGCCCGTATTGCCTGTTTAAATTCCAAGGGTGTATTTTTAGCTGCTTCCACGATTGCTCAGGAAAAATTAATGGAATTTCGGGTGTTTGTTGATTGCGGGTCTACACTGAATGTAATTGATGGGGGATTCGTGGAAAAACTCAATTTAAAACCTGAACCTTTATCATCCCCCATTGCTGTGGTTTCTGTGGATGGCTCCCCTTTGAAGAATATTACTCTCAAGGTCAGTGAATTTCCTCTCACTATTAATGGTGTTCACCATGAGAAATTGGATTTGGTAGTGTTGAATAACTTGCCTTCTCCAGTAATATTGGGTTTGCCCTGGTTAAAATTTCACAATCCTGTACTGGATTGGTCTACCAGTGAAATTAAATCCTGGAGCCATAAATGTTATGACAAGTGTTGTAACGGGCGTATTGCAGCTTTGGATAGGGGAGAATTGCCTGTTCCTATTCAGGATTTTTGGAGAGTTTTTTCTGAGAAGGAATCGCAGGTTTTGCCTCCCCATAGAGACTATGATTGTTCTATTGAATTTGTCCCTGGAGCGACTCTTCCTAAAAGTCGTTTATTTAACCTTACTATTCCTGAGAGGAAGGCTTTGGAGGAATACATACAGACAAGTTTGGCCGCCGGTCACATTAGGCCCTCTAAGTCTCCTGTGGCGGTTGGATTTTTTTTTGTAAAAAAAAAGGACGGCGGTTTACGTCCTTGTCTGGATTTTCGTGAGATTAACAAAATTACGGTACGCAATCCTTACCCACTGCCATTGATTCCTGATCTGTTTAACCAGTTATTGGGGGCCAAGTGGTTCTCTAAAATTGACCTTAAGGGGGCATACAATCTGTTGCGCATGAAGGAGGGTGATGAATGGAAGACTGCTTTTAACACTCCTGTGGGTCATTTTGAGAATCTGGTTATGCCTTTTGGTCTTACTAATGCTCCTGCATTTTTTCAGAATCTGATTAATGACATCCTTAGACCTTTGATCGGTAAAAATGTGGTTGTGTATTTGGATGACATTTTGATTTATTCGCCAGATCTGGAGTCTCATTGGCGGAGCGTGCGTGAGGTATTACAGTTATTAATGGACAATTCGCTTTTTGCTAAGCTGGAGAAATGTGAGTTCGCTGTACAGAGAATTAGTTTTTTGGGCTACATTATCTCCAGCAAAGGTTTTGAGATGGATCCGGTTAAGGTTCAGGCTGTGCAGGAATGGCCTAGGCCTATTGGTTTGAAATCGATACAGAGGTTTTTGGGTTTCGCCAATTACTACAGAAAATTCATAAAAAATTTTTCTAGTATTGTCAAACCTCTGACTGATCTCACCAGGAAAGGTGCTGATGCGGTTCAGTGGTCTTCTGAGGCCATTGAAGCTTTTGTGTATCTCAAGGAGAGGTTCACCTCTGCTCCCATCCTTATGCAGCCTGATGTTAGTAGGCCATTTTTGGTTGAGGTTGATGCTTCCTCTGTGGGGGTTGGCGTAGTATTGTCTCAGGATAACGGGGATGGATTACATCCCTGTGCCTTTTTTTCAAAAAAATTTTCGGAGACTGAACTGAATTACGATATTGGTAATCGGGAATTATTGGCTATTAAACTCGCATTTGAACACTGGCGCCACTTCTTGGAAGGTGCGGAATTTCCCGTTCAGGTTCTTACGGATCATAAAAATCTGATATATCTTGATGCTGCCAAGCGCCTGAATGCCCGTCAGGCTAGGTGGGCACTGTTTTTCTCGCGGTTTAATTTCTCCGTTACTTACATCCCTGGTACTAAGAATGTTAAGGCGGATGCCTTGTCTCGCAGTTTTTCTCCCATAGTCGGTGCTGAGAAAGAGGAAAACATTTTACAAGAAGGTGTTGTGATAGCTGCTTTAGACTCCGTTTTGGAAGATGAGATTCTTAAAGCTCAGGAGAATGCCCCATCTAACACTCCTCATGGGAGGTTGTTTGTGCCTGGGACCTTTAGGAGAGATTTGTTTGTTGAGTGTCACGAATCTCGGTTGGCAGGTCATCCCGGAATCTCTGAGACCAAGAGACTGGTGGGTCGCAGTTTTTGGTGGCCTGGATGGCAGAAGGAAGTCATTAAGTGGGTGCGCCAATGTACTATATGTGCTAGATCTAAGTCCTCACATACTCCTGCTGCGGGGTTGCTTTGTCCTTTGGAGGTCTCCAGTGCTCCTTGGACACATTTGGCTATGGACTTTATAACTGACCTTCCCCCCTCTGAGGGTTTTACTGTCATCTGGGTGGTCGTGGACCGTTTTAGCAAGATGTGTCACTTGGTTCCCTTCGTCAAACTGCCCTGCGCTAAAACTCTCGCTAAGGCCTTTGTCAAGGAAATTGTCAGACTTCATGGCGTTCCTACTGACATTGTTTCTGATAGGGGTCCTCAGTTCGTGGCTCGTTTTTGGCGTGCCTTTTGTGACAGGTTGGGAATTCATTTGTCGTTTTCGTCCGGATATCATCCTGAATCTAATGGCCAGACAGAAAGGAAAAACCAGGATGTTGAGCAGTTCTTGCGTTGTTTTGTGGCAGACAATCAAGAGGGGTGGTCTGAGTTTCTGCCACTTGCCGAATTTGCTCTGAACAATCATACATCTTCTTCTGCTGGTTGTTCGCCTTTTTTTTGTTGTTCTGGGAGACATCCGTCGTTTGGGTCGTTCTCCAAGTTGGGATCTGCCGTGCCTGAGGAGGAGAATTTTTCCGGTGATTTGGAAAGAGTTTGGACGGATGTGCGTGGTAATCTTCAGGAGGCCAACAGAAAATCTAAAGACTACTTTGATAGGAAACGACAGGAGGTTTTGTTCGCTGTTGGTGACATGGTTTGGTTGTCCTCTAGGAATCTGCGGTTGAGGATTCCTTCTAAGAAATTGGGTCCCAAGTTTGTAGGGCCCTTTAAGGTGCTTCAGGTTGTCAACCAATCTGCTGTTAGGTTGGAGGTTCCTACCTCCTGGAGAATTAATCCGGTCTTTCATGTCTCTCTGTTAAAAAAAGCTGTTGTGTCGGATGGTGACGCCTCTGCCTCTGTTCCTCTGGTGGTGGAGGACGGGGAATATGAAATTTCTCGCATCCTTAACTCTATACGGTATAGAGGTAGTTTGCAGTATCTTGTGGCCTGGAAAGGTTTCGGACCCGAGGATAACTCTTGGGTGAGGTCAGATGATGTTTCCGCGTCCAGACTTATCAGAGCGTTTCACAGGAGATTTCCTGATAAGCCTGGTCCTAGGGGATCCGGAGGATCCTCTTAGAAGGGGGGGTACTGTTAGAACCTTGCTGTTAGGTTTTTTTTCCTTTGCTGGTCACATGACCTTGTTGGCCTATTTAATCCTGCTCCGCCCTTCTGGCTTTGCTGGACTTCATTGTATATCTACTTTCTAGCTAGCCTGTGCTCTGTGTCTTGCTCTGTTAGTTTGCTTGGTCTACGGACCTCTATGTTCTATCTATTTTGTTTGTTCGTCTGTCTGCTACTATTTCTGTTAGGAGGTGTCCCATATTCCTCCCAGTCCTTAGTACTTGTAGGGATTCCCTCCCCACATCTATAGGTCTCCGTACAGACTAGATTAGGACTTTAGCAGGTCTGATCGCAGGATCAGGTTCCCTGTTACATCGTAGGGATTCAGCTGAGTCCTATAATAGGGACAGATCTCCTCTCTTTCCTTAGCTTTGGTAGCAGAACATAACAGACAGCATGTGACTTAAATATGAGTGTCTGAGCACAGGGTCTGAATACTTATGACCATGTGATATTTCAGTTTTTCTTTTTTAATAAATTTGCAAAAATTTCTACATTTCTGTTTTTTTCAGTCAAGATGGGGTGCAGAGTTTACTTTACTGAGAAAAAAAATGAACTTTATAGAATTTAACAAATGGATGCAATGAAAGAAAAAGTAAAAATTTAAAGGGGTCTGAATACTTTCTGTACCCACTGTATATAATAAATGGAAAGAAAATAAGAGAAAAAGAAAAATAGTAAAACATGTGTTACCATATCTCCATAGCAGAGCCAGATGGCAAACTGCTCCCATAACCCTATAAGAGACAGACAGCAAAAGTGCACCCATAACCCCATAACAGAGCCAGTCGACAAAAGTGCTCCCATAACCCTATAACAGAGCCACATGGCAAAAGTGCTCCCATATCCCCATAACAGAGCCAGCCGGCAAAAGTGCTCCCATATCCCCATAACAGAGCTAGCCGGCAAAAGTGCTCCCATATTCCCATAACCGAGCCAGCCGGCAAAAGTGCTCCCTCCCATATCCCCATAACAGAGGCAGAAGGAAAAAGTGCTCCCATATTCCCATAACCGAGCCAGCCGGCAAAAGTGCTCCTTTATCCCCATAACAGAGCTAGCCGGCAAAAGTGCTCCCATAACCCCATAACAGAGCCAGATGGCAAAAGTGCTCCCATATCCCTATAACAGAGCCAGTCGGCAAAAGTGCTCCCATATTCCCATAACAGAGCCAGCCGGCAAAAATGCTCCCATATCCCCATAACAGAGCCAGACGGCAAAAGTGCTCCCATATCCCCATAACAGAGCCAGACGGCAAAAGTGCTCCCATAACCCCATAACAGAGCCAGATGGCAAAAGTGCTCCCTTATCCCCATAACAGAGCCAGCCAGCAAAAGTGCTCCCATATCTTCTTAACAGAGATAGACGGAAAAAGTGCTCCCATAACCCCATAACAGAGTCAGACGGCAAAAATGCTCCCACATCCCCATAACAGAGCCAGACAGCAAAAGTGCTCCCATATCCCCATAACAGAGCCAGCTGGCAAAAGTGCTCCCATATTCCCATAACAGAGCCAGCCGGCAAAAGTGCTCCCATATCCCCATAACAGAGCCAGATGGCAAAAGTGCTCCCATATCCCCATAACAGAGCCAGACGGCAAAAGTGCTCCCATATCCCCATAAGAGCCAGATGGCAAAAGTGCTCCCATATTCCAATAACCGAGCCAGCCAGCAAAAGTGCTCCCTTATCCCCATAACAGAGCCAGCCAGCAAAAGTGCTCCCATATCTTCATAACAGAGATAGACGGAAAAAGTGCTCCCATATTCCCATAACAGAGTCAGATGGCAAAAGTGCTCCCTTATCCCCATAACAGAGCCAGCCAGCAAAAGTGCTCCCATATCTTCATAACAGAGATAGACGGAAAAAGTGCTCCCATAACAGAGCCAGAAAGCAAAAGTGCTCCCATATCCCCATAACAGAGCGAGTCAGCAAAAGTGCACCCATAACCCCATAACAGAGGAAGCCAGCAAAAATGCTCTTATAACCCCATAACAGAGGAAGCCCGCAAAAGTGATCCCATATCCCCATAACAGTGGAAGCCGGCATAAGTGCTCTCATAACCCCATAACAAAGGAAGCTGGCAAAAGTGCTCCAATATCCCCATAACATAGAGAGATGGCAAAAGTGCTCCCATATCCCAAAACAGACAGCCAGCAAAAGTGCTCCCATATCCACATAACAGAGGCAAACAGCAAAAGTGGTCCCATAACAGATGGCAAAAGTGCTCTCATATCCCCATAACAGAGGCAGACTGCAAAAGCGCTCCCATATCCCCATAACAGAGTCAGACAGCAAAATGCTCCCATAACACCATAACAGAGGCAGACGGCAAAAGTGCTCCCATATCTGCATAATAGGGGCAGATGGCAAAAGTGTTCCCATATCCCCATAATAGAGCCAGATGACAAAAGTGCTCCCATAACAGAGCCAGACGGCAAAAGTTCTCCCATATCCCCATAACAGAGCCAGACGGTAAAAGTGCTCCCATATCCCCATAACAGAGCTAGATGGTAAAAGTGCTCCCATATCCCCATAACAGAGCCAGCCGGCAAAAGTGCTCCCTCCCATATCCCCATAACAGAGGCAGAAGGAAAAAGTGCTCCCATATTCCCATAACCGAGCCAGCCGGCAAAAGTGCTCCTTTATCCCCATAACAGAGCTAGCCGGCAAAAGTGCTCCCATAACCCCATAACAGAGCCAGACGGCAAAAGTGCTCCCATATCCCTATAACAGAGCCAGCCGGCAAAAGTGCTCCCATATTCCCATAACAGAGCCAGCCGGCAAAAGTGCTCCCATATCCCCATAACAGAGCCAGATGGCAAAAGTGCTCCCATATCCCCATAACAGAGCCAGACGGCAAAAGTGCTCCCATATCCCCATAAGAGCCAGACGGCAAAAGTGCTCCCATATTCCCATAACAGAGCCAGATGGCAAAAGTGCTCCCATATTCCAATAACCGAGCCAGCCAGCAAATGTGCACCCATAACCCCATAACAGAGGAAGGCAGCAAAAATGCTCTTATAACCCCATAACAGAGGAAGCCCGCAAAAGTGATCCCATATCCCCATAACAGTGGAAGCCGGCATAAGTGCTCTCATAACCCCATAACAAAGGAAGCTGGCACAAGTGCTCCCATATCCCCATAACATAGCGAGATGGCAAAAGTGCTCCCATATCCCAAAACAGACAGCCAGCAAAAGTGCTCCCATATCCCCATAACAGAGGCAAACAGCAAAAGTGGTCCCATATCCCCATAACAGAGTCAGACAGCAAAATGCTCCCATAACACCATAACAGAGGCAGACGGCAAAAGTGCTTCCATATCTGCATAATAGGGGCAGATGGCAAAAGTGTTCCCATATCCCCATAATAGAGCCAGATGACAAAAGTGCTCCCATAACAGAGCCAGACGGCAAAAGTTCTCCCATATCCCCATAACAGAGCCAGACGGTAAAAGAGCTCCCATATCCCCATAACAGAGCCAGACGGTAAAAGTGCTCCCATATCCCCATAACAAAGCCAGATGGCAAAAATGCTCCCATAACCCTATAACAGAGACAGCCGGCAAAAGTGCTCCCATATCCCCATAACACAGCTGTTGACTTTCCCATGGCTGGTAATTAAAAATAGGTGGGACCCCAAGTAATTTTTTTCCTTTATTTAGTTAGTAATTAATACATTTATTTAAAAAAAACAGCATGGGTTCTCCCTTATTTTTCATAACCAGCCAAGGGAAAGCAGAGAAATGATGGCTGCAGCTCCCAGCTGTCTGTTTCCCTTTTGCTGGTTATCAAAAATGGGGGATAACACGTGACGTTTTTTTTAAATTTACCTAAATTAATTTAAAAAAATGGTGTGGGTTCCTCCCTATTTTTAATAATCGGCTAAGGGAAAGCAGAGAGCTGAGGGCTGCAGGGAAGGGGGGACGGGACCAGCAATTTTTTTTTAGTCAAATAACTTATAATAACACAGACACAGACCGACTCCGACTCCTAAAATATATAATAAATTGGGCCCAGTAGTTCAATGCAGTTTGTGGGGAATATTTTTTCATAAGAATTTGTGAAAGTTATGAAATGTCCTATTCCTGATCTAAGGGTCTGGACTTTTAGCTGAGATGAATCTGTGCTACAGTAAATTTATCACTTAAACATGAGCCGTGTATGAGGGAGTTGGAGTTGGAGTCGGAGTTGGTATCATGGAAATTGAGGAGTCGGAGGTTTGGCTTACCAACGCCACAGTCCTGGGTAAAACAATCCACCCTCCGAGCCATGTGTGGACGACTGGCCTGATGATGCTGAAAATGGTCCCTGTCCCTCCTGCGCCACTACCTCATGCATCATAGCCTGCAGTGTTGTTTCCAGCAGGCATACAAGTGGTATCGTAGCGTTGATGATGGCATCATCAGCAGTGGCCATGTTGCTGGAATGTTCAAAGCAGCACAAAAGGCCACACACGTCCCGCATGGAGGCCCACTCATTGGTGGTGAGTTCAGTCGAGCGACTCGCCCGTGCGTCCTGCAGCTGGAACTCCATTATCGCATGCTGTGGCTCACAGAGTCTCTCCAGCATATGCAGGGTGGAGTTCCATCTTGTTGGTACGTCGAATATGAGGCGGTGAGCAGGAAGACAGAAGTGACGCTGCAGAGCAGACAGGCGAGCAGCAGCAAGGTGAGAACGCTGAAAGTGTCCATGCACCGCCTGCACTTTCACGAGCAGATCGGACATATCTGGATAATTTTTGAGGAAGCTCTGCACCACCAAATTAAGTACATGC